>NW_026592890.1:30550656-30608567 GCF_907164565.1 Psammomys obesus | reverse complement strand
GTGTGTGTGTGTGTGTGTGTGTGTGTGTGTGTGTGTGTGTGTGTGTGTATGGCACACTTTTGGTAAAGAACATCTTGGAGTCCTTGTTCTCCTTCCATCATTATGCAGGTTGCAGGTACAGAACTCAGCCTCCAGTCTTGCACTAAGCCATCTTGCTGGCCCTGAATTTTAAAGTTACAAGTACCTTGTTCATTCACTTGAATTTTCTCAAAACTTGGGAGAAATCTCACATTCCTTTTTGTGTGTTTTACAAAAAAAAAAAAAAAAAAAAAAAAAGGCATTTCTCAACTCAAACCCCTGCACATATTCAAGGCCTATCTGGGTTACAGAATGAGTTCAAAGCCAGCCAGAATAACTTAGTGAGATTCTGCATCAAAATCATAAAAGCTCTGGGGATCTATCTCAGAAGTGCAACACGTATCTAGCATGCACAAGACCCTAGGCTCAAGCCCTACTATTAATTTTTTTTTCTTAGAAAGCCAGCAATTCATAATGTAAAATTTTCTTTAAAAAGTCTTATTGTATGGCATGCAAAATAATCTGTTAAAACATTCTCTCTCGTAATCTTGGAATGCGGTAGGACTTAAACTTTTGTGAAAGAATTAATCGTCTAGGCAATACAGTTTAATCATTAAAGCAGTTCTAGAATAAATTCTATCAGCTGTGGCGTGTGGTATGGACGTGATATGTACTCATGCATAAGAGTCTAGAGACCACCAGGTCATTGGACCTGCTAACTCTTTTGGCTAGATGAGGGCTGTCTGGCAAACCCCAGGGATTCACCCATCCCTACATCCACTGTGCCTAAGTTACAGATGCACAGGCCACTAAGCCTAGCTCTTAAGAGAGCTCAGGATTCAAACTCAGGTTATTATGTGCACAACAAACCCTTTACCACCATGCCTTCTCTAGCCCCTCCCCCCCCCCTTTCTTTAAAGACAGATCTTTTTACATAGCCCTGGCTGCTCTGGAACTCACTATAGAAACCAGGCTGGCCTCAAACTCACAGAGATCTGCTTGCCTCTGCCTTCCAAGTAATAGGATAAAAGGTGCTCACCACCACACCCGGTGACTTTAACAACTATATCCAAAGAATGTTTTTGCAGCATCACTACGGATGCTTAAAAGCTCCTTGGCCATAAACACAGAATATGTTGCTTTCACCACACACCCTAACTATGTGCTAATAATGCTTATATTTCCTTAGAGGCTGGGACCCGAAGTCCTGTTCAGTCCTGAGCTCATTGGTTAGCCACAAACTTGAAACATCCCTTGAGCTGTACTGAGACAGAGTCCATATCAACTGCTCAGTTTCAGGGAGATCTAGCACAGCTTGGTTTAATTAAAGATACAAAAGAATTCTTTAGTTTGACTCAAGCATACCCTATCCCTGATTTCAAACTTTTCTCATTACTGAGTGAGTTGTCCCAGAAGCAAAAAGACACGCATGGTATATACTCACTCATATAAATATACAATATAGAATAAACCCACTAAAATCTGTACATCTAAACAAACTAAGCAAAAGAGAGGACCCTAACTAAAATGTTCAATCCCCATCCTGAAAGGCAAAGAGGATGGACATCAGAAGAAAAAGAAAATAGGAAACAACCTCGGAACCTGCTACAAACGGCCTCTGAAAGCCAGAAGAAAACAGGAAACAACCTTGAAACCTGCCACAGAGGGCCTCTGAAAGCTTCTGCAGTATAGACTGTCAAAACAGATGCTGAGCCTGATGGCCAACTGATGGGCAGAGTGAATGGAATTCTATGTAAGAAGTGGGAAATAGTAAGAGCTGGAGGGGACGGGAACTCCACAAGGAGAGCAACAGAACAAGATAATTTGAACACAGGGAACTTCCCAGAGACCCATACTCCAACCAAGGACTATTCGTGGAGATGACCTGGAACCCCTGCACAGGTGTAGCCCATGGCAGTTCAGTGTCCAAGTGGGTTACATAGTAATGGGAAGAGGGACTGCCTCTGACATAATCTGATTGGCCTGCTCATTGATCACTTCCCCCTGAGGGGGGAGCAGCCTTATCAGGCCACAGTAGAGGACAATGCAGCCACTTTTGATGAGAACTGATAGACTAAGATCAGAAAGGAGAGGAGAAGCTCCCCTATCAGTGGACTTGGGGAGTGGCATGCATGCAGAAAGGGGAGGGAGGGTGGGATCGGGAGGGGAGGAGGGAGGGGCTTATGGGGGGATAAAAAATGAATAAAGTGTAATTAATAAAAAAAATTTAAAAAAATAAAAAATAAAAAAAAGGATCTGATTTGTTTTAGCATGATCTTTTACTTGGTCACTTAAAATCATCTAAGAAATTTCTTTTAAAACAAAGTATCAAAGAATGCCATCGTTTACTAGAAGTGGGAAAACCAATGGAACTGATTCATTCATTTTAAAGATGCAATATTAACAACTTTTTATAAGTTAGTTCAAATAGGAGATCATGTTCTGGTTAAACAGGATCATGCAATGGTGACTAATGCATTATCTAGTTTGAACCTAATTTATTATTAATCTAAAAGGAAAGCTAGGTTTGGCTCCTACTTGGACTTTCCATCTTCGTTATAAACTATGCCTGTGTCTTGGGGCTGAGGTGAGATTTTCTTGGTAACCTCAAAGAGTAATCTTCCCCACAACTCCTTCTAAAAAGCATTCCCCTTTGATCATTTTAGACAGTTCATCTTCTTGAATGAGAAAGAGTAGAAGAGAGGAATATTGAATGAGGTTAAGTAAACGGAGAATATGTCACATAAAGCAAGTTTAAATCCCAGTAAGAGAAACCATGAAGGACAAATGGAAGCATTATTCTTTGGAAAACATTAGTACTTAAGCAGTGTGTAATAACACTCTCCCTAGAGACATCCCATGAGAGACAGACTTCTTCAGAAGTCAGCTTCTAGAATAAGGGCAGCATAGCTCACAGTCAAATATAAGTTTTTCTTGTGAAAAATATCCAGATTAGAACCACAAAAGGCACTCACAGGACTTTCTTATGGTTCAAGAGTTTAATGCCTAATGCTATTTCTAAGAACATAAAAGATTTAGCTGGGCGTGGTGGTGTACGCCTATAATCCCAGCATTTGGGGAGGCAGAGGCAGATGGATCCTTGTGAGTTCAAGGCCAGCCTGGTCCACAAAGTGAATCCAGGATAGCAAGACTACACAGAGAAACCCTGTCTCAAAAATAAAATTAAATTAAATTTAAAAAAAGGTCTGGGAAGACACAGGGCTGTTATTACCATTAGCTCCATAAATCAGTAAGCATGTCCTTATTCTAAAATGTATGCTCAATACATTCTCTGTTTTCAAGGGAGAAATATATCAGACTCAAACAAACTCTATGTAAAGTGATTTATGCTTTTAGTGCAAGTGTAACCTTTTCTTCTGCTCAAGCAGAAACTGTGCACGGCATTTCCAGAATTTTGTGCTGCTGTTAGCTACTGAGGACTTGATTGCTCATAATGAGAGAAACTTTGTTTTACTTAGGCAACCAGATCTTGATTTCTGCTTAAGCAAGAAAAATATAAACAGCAAAATTATGTTTTTCAAAAATCAAGTAAGTTTTATGAATGCATATCCAAACGGAGACCTCTCTTTGGAGATTTTGGAAAATGTAAATGCACTCTGAATTTAGTGGAACACAAAAGAAGCATAACAGAAGAGGGCAAATAGTAATTATGACTGCTTTATTTAGCAAAATAAACTTGAAGAAAGTTTTCTAGTAAAAATTTAAGAATCACACCAAAACTTTAATCCCATGTTCTTTGGAATTGAGAGTCAAGATACAAAATAGTTTATTTTGATAACTTTAACCATTGGGTCTACAAACATTTTATATAAAGGGAAATATAATATGAAATTACCTGTTATTGCATTATTTATCAAAAATCCAATGAATGTGTATAAAAAGCCACAAATCACATGCCTGCATTGACCAACACCATCAGAGAAATATTCATTTGTATGATCTCCATTAAAATTTCTTTTAGATCCTTTCTGCTCTGCCAACATTTTATCATGTTATTTGAATAGTCCCAAGCCCTGTAATAATAGTTCTCATCATTTATATTTTAAAAGCCTGTATTTCTTGGAATTATGTGTGTCAGTCTGTCCCATAACACAGTATCTGGAAGCTTCAAAGAGCATTAAGTTAATGATAATAAAGTTGAATTCTATACTCTGGTTTCTCTTCAGATCACATAAATCATTTACCTTTTAATAAAGTCCAAGTCTGCATAAATCGTTTTTATGTTTATATTAAGAGAAATAGGTCTTAAAGAACAGACATTTTGTCTCTTCTAATAGGAACTGGTCAGTCAGCAAAGCCAAACACTCCCAGAAACACTAGAGGACAGCCAAGTCTGTTCTCAAAGCTTAGGTACATCCTTTCCAGTTCAGAGTTCTCCATACCCTGCTTTTTTTTTTTTTTTTTTTTTAAGTATGAAAACGTCTTTCCTTAAATTTTTCCAAATAAATCTGGGGGGAAAGTTATAACAAATGGGGGAAATTATATATATATATATATATATATATATATATATAATTTCCCCCATTTGTTCATGCAAATATATATATTTTATGATCTCATGATCATAAAATGCTCATGGCTTTGGTGTTAGCACTGGGATTGAGAACAGGAGGAATACAACCATAGTAAGACGCAGCTATCTATCAGGAGGACTGCATAAAGACATCTTTGGCCCTGGAGGCTCTGAGCCCTCTGGAAATAAGTCAGTTGCATTGCCAACATGACAAAGAAGATGGCAATGTTCAGAATCAAGAAGAGTCTGGTGTAGGAGGCCGACAGGGAAGGGGCTCTGTTGAGACTTGTCACCATCCGCGCCTGTCCAAAGCCACCTTTCATGGAACCCCCATTTTTATGTTTCTCGTATGTGAAATCAGCAAAATCCAAAAGGTCTTTCATTTCTTCATCTTCATCTATGGGCAGCTCTTTCTGTGCCAAAGTCTGAGCTTTCTGTCGAATTTTCTTCTCATTGACTTCAATCTGCGCAAAAATATCAGGGACGGCATCCACAAACTTATAATGCTTGCCTGCCCTTCGGCTTTTCTTCTTGCCTCGCTGCTGCCGCTGTTGCTGGGATATGGCAAAAATCTTGTCAATGGCCTCCTCCGTCTGCCTCTTATCTGAAAACCTAAGCAGGCGCTCAGCAGTCTTCCTAAAGCTAGCTGTGTTCTGGACTCGGGACAGGATCTGCTTCTCGAGCAGCTGGAACACGGGCTTAAAATGCTGCAGATTCTGTTCCACAATAGCAGCATAATCTTTCACTTCAGGGACAGCTGCGCTCTGGATGGCTGAACTCCGGTCAAACCGAATTTTCTGATGATCTGCAATGACCTGTGCGAAGTCAGACTGCCCTGCGTTCTCACCTGTCCACAGGTAAGTTGCATAGGCATGCTTGCTGGTAGTTACAAAAACATCCAGCCGCTGAGGGTCTCCATGGATGCTGAAGCTCTGGACATCCACAGATGGCCCAATGAAGAGGTAAGCTGCCCTGGTGATGGGACTTCGCAGATGCATGGTGACATTCACATAATTTGTCCCATTGTAGGGATAGCCCCGAGGATATGTCACTGAGGCAAAGGTTGCTTTTTCACTATAACCAGTATCATCCATCCAGTACATTTTATAGAGACCATCTCGCTGCCGGATGAAAGCTCCATGAACCCCATCTACTACTGTCTCCTCAAAAGGGACATCCACATTGTGGAAGAAGCTTGCTGCTGTCTCCAGGGGGCTGTCCTCTCCCAGGTGTATCTGGTCCACAAGGAGGAGAAGCTGTGGGTGTAGGAGGATGAGATTCCGTTGAATGTTCTTCAGCTTGAGCAGGGGGTTATATGCTCCTACGCCTTCTCCCCGGATGAAAACAACCCCGTCTTTCTCCTCTGCTGCAAGCACTCTCCCCTGACAGCTGGCTGCCAGGTCATGCTTGTATTTTGACCATTTTGATGAACAGTCTTCCGTGACCTGACCCTCCCAGGGAGAAAAGCAACTCTTAGACACAGCTGGAGAAAACATCAGAACGTTGTTAAAGAAGGTATACTTGGGCCCATAGAGGGCCTCAGTAATGAATGGCATGCCATTGGGGGCGAACGTGAAAGAGTTTTGATCTGGATGCTCATGTCCTGCATTAAAATTTCTCCACCCTTTGATCCAGTCTTTATATTTGTTTCTGTGGACAATGTCATATATTGCACGCCCCCCAAGCTTTCCTGACTTGAAGGAAAGGAAAGATCTATTAATTTCTGCAGGTAGGGCACTTCCGTAAGTTACAACACCCCAGTCTTCAAAATAATGCAATGTTGGGGTGCCAAAGTCCGGAGGCGGTACAGATTTCAAGCTGGGGTCATACCTGAAAGGGTTAAGGTTTAAAAAAATTAAACAGTTTTCTGATGGAAGTAAAAAGAACTCCCTAGAACTATTAATGGGACTGCAAAATGGAACCTACAGTTGCCACCCAGAGCAGAGCATGTCACAAAACACCCACAGATCAGCATATACAAGGTGATGTACTGGGAACATCAAGCGGACATACTGTGTAACCCATGATCCCGGGCTGGAGATGGAAACAATTTCTACCACTTTCTCCTACTAGGATATTTTTCACTTGGCAATTTCAGAGTTGCCACCCAAATTGCTGGGGGTCTTAGATTTAAGCATTTCGTCACAACTTTGGTCAATAGGGTCCTACTCTAGAGAAGCCCCTAACAACCAGCTGGACCTGCACCAAAGAGTTGCTCTACAGGCACTGACGCTCACTTTGGACTCTATTTCTCTGCCAGACATTTTTCCTCGGAAACTGTTAAACGTGGTAGAACATCACAGAGGAGATACAGTATACTGTGAATAGCACACCAAAAAATATAAATGGGTCAAATTACCATAAACTAATACTGGCCCAAACTGCTGAGCCCAGAACCAAAGGCTTTTCTTTGTTTTAATTTGTGATAAGAAATAGCTTATTTTTATTTATGCTCCATGTTCATTTATGGAATATGATAGTTAACACAAAATGCTACCTTAGTGATTTTTGGTGAGCTAGGACACCTTGAAAAGGCCACGTAATCTGCTGCTTAAGGAGAGGAAGTGGGCTCATTACTAGCTCATATGTACTTTTGCCTAGTGAGTCAGTCACTAGTCACTAGTCACTAGTGAGTCAGTCTTATTGGTACTTGGTTTTCTCCATTTCTAGAGTCGCTGTGTCAGAACATCAAAAATCTTCTCTGTACAGTTATTTGCTCAATTAAGATAACATAATAAATACACAGAAAGCTGAATGACCATGTTCTCAGTGCTTGGCAGCCTTGGATATTCTTAGAAAGGCAGATTTTAAACGTTAGATGCAGCATTAACCTAGCTTTTACAGCTATCTCCCTAGAATTTCTTGGTTGCTTGTTCATAGGTAAGTGAAAAATGCAATCACATAATTATTGTATACCCCTAAAAGGAACAAAGAAGTACTTGCATATAACACCTTTACAATGCTGGTTAAATGATAGGCAGTTGCTCCATTAATATTTTTCTCTTTGTTTAAACATGGGGTGGGGGAGTAAAGTCAAAAAAATTCTACAGAAGCCAATCTGGGGGTTGAATATGAATTTCAATAGCTTTGAAAACCTCAATGATTAACTGTGATTTTGGTTTTAACTTCTTTGATGCCAACATACTTGGCAATACCTTAAAAAAAAATGAAACCCAGGCTTCCTTCTAGGCTTAAAAGATTACAATAAAAAGAATTACATGGTCTTTTTATTATCAAAGGGAACCTGTCAAATGCTGTGAATACTTTGAGCAACTGTGAAACTTGGGAACAGCTAAGTTATTACAGGATTATAATGCTCCGTTTACCAAGCCAAAACAAAATAGTTTACTACTTTTTGGGGGGTGTGATCATCAGATTAATTTAGCTAAAATTGTGACTTTTCTCCTTCTATGATTTAAGAAATGAATGAAATAAAATCTAAGCAAATCAGGTTGGTCCATCTATGAAATAGTCCACGCTTAGGACATCTTTACTACAAGAAAACCAAGAATGCAAATGGTGATCAGATCATCAATAAGAAGAACTATTTCAACTAGAGGTTAAAAGAGTTGAATTGAAGGTGTATCTGCTTAGGTAGTGTGGAGAAGGGGTTTTTATTGTTTGTTTTATAGAAAAATATAGTGCATAATGTGAACCTGGGTGCCATTTCACTGCAAAGCTAACTCAACATATCATACCAGAGAAATTCTGTGTGTAGAGTGCACCAGCGCTGCCCTTTCGATGGTGTACCTGGACCCTCCACCACACGGTTCTTTCTGATTTGGTCAGCCAGCCAGTTTCCACTGCCATTACGCATGACAAATTTATCCAGGAACACTAATTGACTCTCTGGACCATAAAACCAGTTGTAATTTGAGTCTGCGATGGCCACAGTTCTTTGAAACCCTGTGGAAAGAAGTTTCAAAAGATTGAATTTAAAGCCATATATTCCTATAACGGTCCAAACAATGATCATTAATCCTGTTTTAAAGTTATAGTCAATAGTTCATCTTAAATAAAAGTAAACAAAACTGTGATGTTTGTGGCCTGTGCCATACCAATTTACCGCATTTGTCCTGAAAGTCTTCTACTGTGTACAAGCTTGGATTTGTTGCTGGTAACAGATGAGGCACACCTGTTGGTATGTACACAATGGCCCCCTTCCTCATTCACCCATGTCCATGCAATGAATGATGAGGCTTCCATCTAAGACAGACACTATCTTCTGCAGATGCAGTCCTAAAGCTGGAATGTATACCAGGCTTTTTGCAGCTTAACTTACATCCTAGGCTAAGACAGGAATGTAGGGTTCCCCAATTTGGCTTCCAAGAAAGTAAAACTCGTTTTACATATAAGGGTGAAGACAAAAACTGAATTCTCAGGAAAACTTCTGTTAATATAACTCTGCTGGAATTAAAGGAGGAAAAAGAAATGCAAGAATCATGGAGCAGGTATCATTACTGGAGTTAGGGAAGAAAATGAAAAGCAAATTCAGATGTCAGAGCAGAAAGGAAGAAAACCCTATGCCAAGCAAGAATAATCATTACTATAATATCAACTATAGCACAGGAAGAGAGGAGGAGCAAGGTGGAAAGGCAAAGGAACAGAGGGAAAGAATAGATTGAAAGAATAAAATAAAAACAGAAACATTATTAAAATGCTACTATAAATGTACTTATAGCTAGTAATTTGATTTCTAACAGCTTAATAAGCAATACTCTATAATTATATTATAAAATATGGCATGTCAAAACCCATACTACAAGTTCCTTAAAATCAGAGGACATATGCCTCATTAATTCTCAGATTACCCATTACAGTGCCTGGCTTAGAGATGTTCCATAAGTTTGTTGCATTAATAAACACAATAGCTAAGTCCCCTTTCCCAAATGGATTCCTACTGTCTTTTCCAGCTTAGGAAATGAACACACACACACACACACACACACACACACACACAGCAGCCCCAAGCCCTGACAGGGCTGTTAGATCTAAGCTCAAATTACAAACACGGAAACCTCCTCAAGGTCCCTTACCCCAGACAGTCTTTGCTTATGAAGAACTATAAATCACATTTCTTTTCTAAGTCTAAAAATAAGCAATAGAGTTTTCAGGTAAGTCTGAAGTGACTCTTGAAATGGTTGTTTGCGGTGCGATTTCATTTTTTTTTCATCTTTGTGTGTGTGCATATGCATGTGCATCTGAGCGTGAATGTAGGTGTGCGCATGGCACGGTATTTGCATGCAGGTCAGAGAACAATCTCCCTGACACCTTGTTTCAGACGGGATGTCTTACTGTTCACCACTGTGTATACCAGGCTAGCCCACAACCTTCCACAAGTATTATCTTGTCTCTACCTCCCATTTCCCCACATGAGTGTTGAAGTAACAAATGCTACTGCTAGAACCAGCTTTACATACGTTCTGGGAATCCAATTCAAACTCGGATCTCATACGTGCATGACAAGTATTGTATCCCCTGGTCGCTGCATTAGCTTATGGATAATTAACTAATAAGGGAAAGTCTGTATAATCTATATGCACACACACAGAGTAGAGAGATTTAAGTGCTGGATTCTTTGTTGTAATCTAGAATCACTGTCTTAGTTTTATTGGCTGTTGCTGAACAAAAGGAACCTAACAAAGAAAGGGCTTATTTGGATCACAATGTCTGGTTACAGCTTATTGCTGTGGAGAAGTCAAGGCAGCAGGAACTCAAAGCAGCTAGTCACATCGAATTCAGTCAGACGCAGAGCAGGGAATTGATGGACGAATACTAGTGCTTAGCTAGCTTTCTCCCCTCATGAAGTTCAGAAGCCCCTTCCTAGGGAATGGTGCCACCCACAGCGGGCAGACAATCAAAACAAACTCCCACAGACATGGCCACACACCATCCTAATCTAGATAATCCTTCACTGAGACTCCCTTGGCATTGTATCAAGCTGACAAAACTGTTACGGTTTACGTAGGAAATGTCCACCACAGGCTCATAAGTTTGAACACTCAGTCCCCAGCTGGTTTCAGTGTTTGGAACAGTTATGGAACCTTCAGGAGGTGCAGTCTTGCTGGAAGAAGTATGACACTGGGAACAGGCTTTGAAGCTTTATAGTCTGGTCCAGTTTCCTGCTCCCTCTCCCTGGCTCTTTACGTGGACACCATGTGATCAGCCAGCCTTCCTCTCCTGCTGCCCTATCTTCCCATCACACTGCCATGTCTTTTCTGCTATGATGGAGTTGATTCCTCTGTAACTATTATAAGCCAACCAAAATACCTTCTTCTATTGTAAGTTGCTTTTCTATCAGGATATTTTATCAAAGCAACAGAAAAGAAATTAGGACATTAACTATCTGAATCTCCAAAAGTTATATTTCCCAAAGTGGAGGAAAAATCCACCCTGATGAAAATTTACCTCCTACATTTTCTGATCTTAGTCCTTCTTTAGAAATAGGTAGAATTATAAAGATGTCTTAGAAATGAGTAATTACTAAATCATATAAATACATATATTTTTAAAAAGATACACAATGATATAGCAGTACGTCACTAAAGGGTTTTTTTTTGGGGGGGGTTATTGTTTTGTTTGTTGAGACAGGGTTTCTCTGTTTAGCTTTGGACTTGATTTGTAGACCAGGCTGGTCTCAAACTCACAGAGATCCACATGCCTCTGCCTCCCAGTGCTGGGATTAAAGGCACCTGCCACCACATCCAGCTCCACTAAAATTTTATAGCACTTTGTTTTGTTTTATTCTCTATCCTCTGTGCCACTTATTTTAATACAATATTTAATCAGATATGTACATCTTATTTCACTGTGGTTTTATTACCTTCTCCTTTATTGGATGTTAGGGATTTATTAAAACCAGTGTCTTATTTTGTTTAAGTAGAATTCTACCACACCTCAACTCAAAAAAACACTCAAAGAAAACACTGAGCTACACATACAAAATGTATATATACCATTCATTTCAAATCTGTATAGTTTAAATGAAAAAGCTTAAAACCAAAATCTGCAATAGCCTAAGTATGGATCTCATAAAAAAGAAATGAAATGCAATCATTAATATTTGTAACTTGTTTAGGTTCATGAAAATGAGTTTATGGCTACCAATTTTAAATATATAATGACAGTACTGTGGAATGTTGGAAATTATATCTGATCTATTATGTTCCAAATAAAATACCGAATCTGCAAATCTTGGATAGCTCCCCCAAAATTTAATGTCTCAAGTCTCAAGTTTTTCTTGCATGAAAAGGAAACTTTCATCTCAGTAGACAAGCCCCCCCCCCCGAGCTCAATTTTTTTTGTCTACTCTAGCTCACAATCACAGTATAATGTTCTCTCTCTTCACTATACCTGGCAAGATGGTCCTATACATAAAGGCAAAGTGTTGCTTAAGCCATGGATGGCCAAAGTGGTTGATGTCAAAGTGCCTCTGAACGAGAAACAGGTACTGGAAAAGTGATCTGGTGGTGTAGCTGCCGTATGCAACTCCTTCATAGAGGGAGCCATCTGTCACCTCTCGCAGCAAGACCAGCGACTTCTCCATGATGGTCAGAACTTGCTTGGTCCACAAGTAGGCCTCCTGAAGGTATCCTGAAGGATGAAAATAATGACTAAGGGCTGAAGCAGAACGTGAATAGAAATATGGCCAAGCGAAACTCTACAAGTAATTTCAAGCAGTGTATACTATTCCAAATTACAGGCTCTTATTTGTCAAGATGATAAATAAGCCTTTTCTGTCTTGTCCATGATGTAGGTTGAGAAGGTTTTTAATATTTACTATTAAATTATTAAATATTAACTTATATTTCTCTTAAATATTAAATGATTGCTATAAAATATTAAATATTATTAGCAAATAGGCCATTTACTAATTAAATAAAAATACACCCTTCAGTGAAGATCAAGTAATTTCCTAATTTTTAATAAACTAAAGTGACTCACACATTGCATCACAAAGTTGCATGGAACTTTGTATAAGCTTTGTAAATTTGTATAAGCTTTCCTTAAAACTTCTTGAATTTTTTTTTTGAGGAAGTTCATCATTTTTGTCAAACTTGCAACATTTATAATAACCTTCAGAAATACTATAAATGCTGAAGACACTTTTCTCAATTTGTCCTACCACAGAAGACAACTCTTATTCGTTGGTGCTTTCAGATTCCACAGAATGACCAGGTAGAAATCTCTTAGTGGGATGGATCAGCTGGGAAATCTGAGGCAGTCAAGGATGAGCTGTGTGACTGTGTTCAGGTACTCCTGATCACATTGTTTAAGTCTTCCACAGAAGAGGAGGCTTACAAAGTTTCAGGATGGAGAAATGTGAGCTTTCTAGAATCTCACACTTAGCTTTCTAGAATCTCACACTTGGGTAACAGTAACTCCTACCACTAGCCTACATCCCCAGACATATAAAATGTTTACAGGCAATATAAATAAGGCTTCAGCTAGATCAGATTCTCAAGCTCCAATGATATATTTGGTAGTTTAATAATGTACTATGATCTTAGAGCTACTTTCTTTAAAGTTTCAGATAAAGATTTCCATGGAGGTCATAACTGAATTAGTTACTAGAACAACACAGGCAATCATTTGGCGTATTAATGAAAAGTAACTGTGCAAACCTCAAAAATGGCTTCCAACTCTGACCCAAATGATCCAGGCTTGGTGTCCTGAGGGGCTCTCTGTGTGTGCATGTGTGTGTGTTAAAGGTGGGAAGGCAGTTGAATTTGTTTGCACGTGTGTGCAAGGAATATACATTTCAATTTTAAAACCTTCTAAGCTTTTAAAACTTCCATTTATTGTAGGTTGACAGTCTTCCATTGTCAGAATTCTCCAGAAGAATGAATGTTTATCATGAGTGTTATCATCGGTATTGCAGGGGTATGGTCTGGGGCAGTTATGGGCCAGCACTAGGGCACCTGCAGGCTAATAAAACTAGTGGAAATTTCACATCCTTAATTACTTACAATATGCCCTTAATGTGACCTTAATTAGGATCCAAGCATAAACATCTACCTAAGAATAATCAGAAAAACACTTGGGCTTCCACCATGGCAGCTCTGGCTAACCCTGACGTGGGCAAAAGCTCTGGCTGTAAGGATCACACACATACCTTGGTTCATCAGAACGAGGCTTCCAGTAAGTAAGGCCATGCAGTTGGTGGGCTGGTGGTTGTGCAAGTACTGGAACCCCCATCCTCTCCGGTATGAAGTCTCATACATGTAGCCTGAGGCATTGGCGATCACTTCAAGGAATGTCTCCTGCTGTGTCTTGCTCAGGTAGTTGTATAAGAAGTCATAGGCAGTGGCGAAACCCACCAAAGAGTGGGCAAGGGGGACTTCATCCCAAGGAGCATCTTTCACTAACCTGTAGAAGAAAAATAATCCAGAACTGAGCATGGGCCTCACCACTCTTCACAAAGCACACAAATGAAGATAAACACCAAGAGGTCTAAGGACACATATGGACCTTAGGCTCCAGCACAAACCTAGTCTCATGTGAGGATTAGAGTTAACATTGCTCTCTCTCCCAGGCTTCTGGTCACACCAAGACTTTTTAATTTAAGATTTTTCTTTTTTCCTTTTTGTTCTTTCGGATTTTTTGAAACAGGCTTTCCCTGTGTAGCACTGGCTGTCCTGGAACTCACCCTGTATACTAGGCTGGCCTTGAACTGACAGTCCTGTGTTTTCTCAAGAGTGCTAGGATTAAAGGTGTAGACCACCACTGCCTGGCTAGATATTCCATTCTTGATGAGAGGTAGAAGAAAGCAGGCAGCTCAGTGCTCGCACCTCTTTCTACATACTCTTTTCATGGTTGCCTTGTGAGAACAGCTGAACAAGCTATTGGCTAGCATTTCCCTCAGCATGACCAGCATGAAGGTATGGGGGTCTACAACATCACAATCTGGACATAACTCAAGGTTCTGTCCATGAAGGGAAGAGTGGCTAAAACACTGGTATCACTGACTTGGAGATAAGAAGTGATCTTGGTGAGGTAGGCCTTACCTGGTCACCCAGTCAGAATTTCAATGCTCCTCCAAAATGAAGTTCTATTCCTCTTGCTTTTCTAATATGTGTGTGTGTGTGTGTGTGTGTTTGTGTGTGTGTGTGTGTGTGTGTTTGTGTGTGTGTGTGTGTGTGTGTCCCATAGTAGAATTATTTAGGTCTTACAGGAGCAGAGATCTTTTTCTCTGTTACATTCACAATTGGATCCCCAACCACAGAAGTGTACAGAATAATGTGTGACACACAGATAACTCTCAATAAATAGTTTTAGAAAGAAAGGAAAAATGAAGAAACTGATGTAAAAACCCAGGCCATACTGCTTACAATTTTATGGTCTTTATGAAAGCAGGAATTTGGCCAGATCTCTTTGCATTTATAATTATCTCATCATCCCAGTTAGCTGTCTGTACTACAACCTGCTACTAAAAAGACAAACATTGATGATACTCTTTACACATTTGGTCATACTGAAAAATGACGCCTTGCTGGGAGGTAGGTGTGCGCACCTTTGATCCTAGGACCAGCAAGGTTGAGGCAGGTGGACTTGGTGAGTTCAAGAACAGCCTGGACTGCAGAGTAAGTTTCAAGACAGTCAGGCTACATAGAGAAACTGTGTTTTGAAAACCAAAACCAACCAAACAAATGACTTTCTGTGGCAATTCAGCTTACCAGCTTTGCACTGCTTGAAAACAGATTCTGTGCTTCTAGAAACAAAACTCAAGGCTATGAACAAATTCTCACTGGCTATAGCAACTGGTGAGGCTGACAGGCTGTGTTATTTGTTGCCCTGCTCTGAGTCATTGTACCATGTAATAATGTTTCTATAAATAGCAGTGTATACACCTAGCCATAATGTTGCTTATGTCATTAGCTTGCTATCACCTGTCAAGCCCTTACATACCTTCGTAAATAATGATTTCATTGTTACAATTAGAACACAGGATACAATTGCTGATCTTTGTAAAATATTGCAATGCTAATTTCTTTTAAATTAAATGCTAATTTCTTTTAAACTGCACACTCGGTTTGCTCCTTTCAAGGAATTTCCAACTTACCAACAGATAAAAGAGTTTATGGCACCTTTTGGTTCATCGCAACATCATTTTGAAAGCTGGTCTAGAATAGCTGTATGTCTAGAATTTTGTCTAAATCAGTGGTTCTCAACCTGTTGGTCAAGATCTCACACAGGGATCGCACATCAGATAACCTAGATATCGGATATTTACATTATGATCACAACAGTAGCAAAATCACAGTTATGAAGTTGCAACAAAATAATTTCATGGTTGGGGGTCACAGCATTAAGAATGTTGAGACCCACTGCTCTAAGTTCTTCCCTTATACAGTCTTATCCAACCTCAGCTACAAAAAACAATAATAAAACTTGTGCTTTTATGGCCATGGGAAGCTAAAGAAGTCTTCTCTTAGCCCATGGATGAAGCAGGAAAAAATTTTACTCAATGTGATCTGGGCAGTGATTAATGAATTTACTCAAAAATATAATTTAGCGGGGAATCATTAAAAAATAAGCAGTTACACATTTTATTTCACCTTAGACTATATTTATATGTATACATATCCATCAATCTTCTGAGATGAATATGGGTGTTCGGGGGGAGTTTGAGTGCCCCTTCCTGCAAAGCACACAGAGGCCACATCACAATTTCCAGCTTTGCTCTCTTGATACTCTAGTGAGAAATTAAAGGTTTTGTCAAGGAGTACAGACTCCTTTAAGATTTCAGTTTTCTCTTGTCATTTACAACTCTCACCCACCCTAAGTAACAATAGCAACGTTTTTAGAATAAGCTTTTCCAGTTGGTTTTAGAAACATTAACTCTTTCTTTCTGAACTCATATTTCAGATATTGGCAAATGTATAATATTATCAAAATGTCATTAAAAGTATTGGTGACACTTCAGTAGCCAGGTACAAAAAGGTGCTGGCTCAGAGCCCAGAACACTCTCCTGATGAAATCAGGAAGAATACAGCAGATTCATTTTTATATTGCATAGCTAAACAAGTCAAACACCAACAAACACTCAATAACAACAGTATGATACTGCACTCATGGACAAAAAAGCCCTTCTACAGCCAATATTCAGCAACAAGCTTGGGTATAAAAGAAAATTAAACATTGATTAGCATGGTCAGTGGATTTCACATTGCCTCTAATTTTTATGGAACTAGAGTAATTTTTGTGTAGAAATGAAGGAGAATATACAGAAATATCTGAGCAGATGACTGAAATATTTATCAAATACAAATTTATAAAGCCATTGTTTTCTTCCTGCATATCAGCTTAGAAAGTAGATAGCCCAGGTACTGGTGGTGCACGCCTTTAATCCTAGCACTCAGGAGGCAAAGGCAGGTGGATTTCTGAATTCTAGACCAGCCTAGTCTACAGAGCGAGTTTCAGGGTAGCCAGAGAAATACAGAAAAAACCTGTCATGAAAAAAAGAAAGAAAGCCTATGCGTAACATTTGTAAGAATGTGAAACTAGATCCCTTTCTCACAAGTTACTTACTGTTTTTAAAATTTTTCCTAAAAACCTTTACTAATATGACTGGAGCTCAGTCCAAGCACATGGGAGCCCTTGGTTCAAGAAAAAGAAAGAAAGAAAACAGCAGATGCATCTTTCTAAAATTTAACAACCTAACAAAACCAAATTTTTATTACAGCGATTTTATATGCTTTCCAAATTACCTGTTAGGTACAGAAGACAGTAGCAGACAATCTACGAAGTTTACATTGCTTCAAATTTGACAAATTACTTAATTAAATAACCAATAAAAAGAAGTCTAATGATAATGTTGGTGTGCCTGTTTTCTAGTTCTGGTTTTAAAATAACAACACTATTCTAGTTTTAATTTTTTCATATGGTTTTCATAGACATAGATAGTAGATAGAATATAATTATCTAGAAAATACCAATATTTAGTATCAGAGCTTTACAGAACATTATTGCTGAGATTTTCCTGGTGTGGTCTTAGCTTGGGCTGTTGTAACAAACTGGCTTAAACAGAAATGTTAACATCTCACAGTTCTGCAAGGCAAAGTCTGAGGTCAGTGACTCAGCAGTGAGCTGTTACTGAGAGCTCTCTCCCTGCCGCATGGATATCGGGCCCTGTTTCTGTGTATTCTCACATGGCTTTTTCTGAGCTTCTGAATATATGCACTAGGTCAGGAGAGAACACTCAAGTGACTCTTCTCATAAGAGCACTAATTCCATTATGCAGGGCCCCATAGCCATAACTTCATCTATATATCTAACTACCTCAGAAAAAAGCCACATCTTCAAAATTGTCCAAATTAGGGACTAATACTCAGCATGAAATTTGAGGCAGGGGCCAGAGCTTGAATTCACAGAGCCCCTCTTGCTTCTGCCTCCCAAGTGCTGGGATTAAAAGTGTGCACTATCCCATTCCAAGCCAGGCCCTACTATTAATACCTTACTGTTACTCCAGGAAAGTTTCTATCTCTACAGAGCTGTGAGATAAATCAGTGAAGGTTGTAGTTTTTATGTCAGTTAATACAAAACCAATAGAAAGTTTTGTTCTTACATATGAGTAGACAGTCAACGACTTTGAAATATCCCCATAGGAGAAAAGAAACCCAAATGATAAGTATATTTTCAGAGATATTCAATTATATAAATAGAACAAAACAAACAAAAAATGGGTCCTTAAAAGAAAATTGGCAGAGTAAGCTCAAAAGAAAGGTTAGAAGTTGAAGAAAAAAACTGACAGAATAAAAGGAAAGAAGAAATCCAAATACATCAAGAAATCTTCCTAGAACTAAAGGGCCTGAGATTCCATATTAAAAACATTCACCACCAACCAAATGCAGTATGAGCACAGACCCATCCCCAAGCAAAGACATCATCCTATGAGGCCCAATGCTGGCTGTGGAGAAAGATACCAGGTGCAACAGAATGAAATTCTGGGTTTCATCAAAGCATCAGCAATAAGAATGACAGCAGACATCTCAACAGCCACACTGGAAGCGAAAATACAATGAGACAAAGCCCCTAAACCTCAGATGTAATGTCCATATTATCATTCTGTATAATTAAAAAATGAGAGCAAAAAATACACATACAGAGACACATGTACACACACTGAGATACATGCACACACACACACACACACACACACACACACACACAAACTTCCAACATCTCAAATTCTCTTCTGCACAAACCCTTTCTATGAAACTCCTGGAGTAACTGTCTATCCAAATTAGGATGTTTATAAAAAACAAACAAAAACAGGGTCATAAAACAAGGAAGACAACATGAGAGAAAACAAACAAGGTGAGAACAACTGAACAGAGCCAGTACTGAAGGGATCCAAAGGCTGAAGCAGCTCCTTCAGGGTCGGCCATTAAGAACACACCTTAAGAATGTCTTGCTTTGGAGCTGGAGTTAAAGATGGCTCAGTGGGTAAAATGCAAGCATGAGAATGTGAGGTAGGGTCCCCAGCTCCCTATGTAAAAAGTCTAGCATACACACTTACATCCTCAATGCTGGTTGGGCAGAGAGAGGTAGATCCCTGGAGCTCACTGGCCAGCTGGTCTAACTGAAATGGCTACCTCTAAGTTCAATGAGAGAGCCTTCCTCAAAAAAAAAAAAAAAAAAAAAAAAAAAAAAAAAAAAAAGGTAGAAAATGTTAAATGATGAAGGAAAATTCCTGAGATTAACCTCAGGTCTCTCCATATGTACCTGCACATACATGCATATGTCACACATACAAAGCAAGGATGTCTCGCTTAAAAGACCTGCAAGACGATTTATATAACTGGCTGGATGTCTGGCTTATAATTCATTGTTAAGTGTATAATAGAAAATTAAGGAATACATTTTTTTTTTAAAAGCTGTTATCAACCTCAGAACACAAAGTTGCATAAAATTGGAAAATATTACATAGAACGGTTCAGTTGCCAAGAGCTTTTGCTTTATTAAATATGCAAATATAATATTAAACACTTTAAACTGTAATATACCTACAAAATATGAGAGATACTGCAATTAAAAAGGTATCAGAATTGTTTTTACAGTGACATACCTGGATAAGAAAATATGAGAAAAGATGTGTTTCTTGTCTTAGGATTTTTCTGTAACCACCCGACAGAGAGAATAGCAAGAGATGGTTTCTCCCTCAGAAACCATCATCCTACAAAGGAAGCAATCAACACACACATTTTGTGTTCACGCTCCGGGCCTCCCAGACTGTGAGAGAATAGAATTCTGTTGTTTTAAGCAATTTATCTACTCTGAAGTACTTAGTTACAGCAGTACTTAGTACAGCAGTACTTAATACAGCAATAATAAATACATCAATTAAAGAATCTGGCCTTGCAGCTCTCTAGAACCTGTTTCATTTTTTTCTTCCTGTGGCTGCCTAACATTTGGTTATTTCGCTATTTAACATATGATCCACTAACATGGAAAAACAAAAGAAAACCACAGGACAACCAGCCTTGGGCAATAAAACTTGATTTTGATTACAACAAAAATTGTAATCAAATTGATAAATCTTTTTATTCTTAGGGCAAAAATACCCTATTGTTTATATTTCTGTTGATAAAATACCCAACAAAAAGCAACTTAGAGAAGATTATTTGAGGACACAATTCCCAGCTACAATCCATCACTGTGGGGAAGTCAGGGCAGTTAGCCACATCATATCCACAGTCCAGAGCAGAAAGCAATAAATGCACACATACTTCCTTGTACTTAGCTCTTTTTCCACACTTACTCAGTCCAGGACCCAAACCTAGGAATGGCAACACCCATAAGCCATGGGCTTTCTCAGCTCAGTTAAAGCAATCAAGATAATTCTAAAGATAAACCCACAGGTCAATCCAATCTGGACAATCACTTATTGAGGCTCCTTTTCTGAGTGGTTCTAGATGGTGTCACCTTGAACTCACATTCTCTCTTCCTCTCTGACCATGTGACATGCCAGCAAACTAGGCTGTCACACCATATTTAGCCAGACTTTAAAATCTTGTCTACATCAACCACCAACCAAGGTAAAATGCTTTATAAACATCACATAGTTTTTTAAAGATGTGACCAATATAAGGCTCTGGATTCAGTCTCCATCAATGAAAAAACAAACAAATACAAAACAAAACAAAAAATGCTTTAGAAGGGGTTGGAGTTAATATATGATCTTAGGCATATTTATGCTTCTCTCTCCCTTTCTCCGGATTTTTTTTTTTTTTTTTGAGACAGGGTTTCTCTGTGTAGTCTTGGCTGCCATGGACTCCATTTGTAGACCAGGCTGGCCTCCAACTCACAGCGATCCACTGCCTCTGCCTCCTGAGCACTGGGATTAAAGGCGAGCACCACCACACCAGGCTGAGTTTTTTCTTGAAGTAGATTCATTGCTTGGGAAATCCTGAATGAACTAACAAATGCTTACTCCACTGCTCCAAGCTCATATCGGTACCTGTAGCTCATCAAGAATCATTTCCTTTTCCACCTGGTAGATTCCCCCCAACTCCACGCTCCCTCTAAGTGGAGACACTTCTTTTGCTTTCTACTCCAGAAAGGGATCTGAGGGTGTCCACGTGGCTGCAGTGCCCGACTTCTCTTCTCATTCTTCCAGCTGTTACTCACTAATGACTTGCTGCAGTAAAACCACTTTAATTAAATCTGACCTTTGAACTTCCCTTCTAAACATTTCTCATCAGCATCAGAAATCATGCATATTGTATTTAAAGGCATATTTCCCATGTCATTTTTCCTGGTGACAAATATATGTATGTATGTATGTATGTATGCAGAAACACACACACACTAGCAAATATGAAGTAGTGAAAGAAAAGCCTGAGAGATGTGAACTGGGCAATGTCTCGAGGGTTCACTCGCAATTTAAAGCTCAGCATATCCAAAGCCTGTTCCCAGCATTCTCCAACATCTGCAAGTATTGTGAGCTCAGGGATGTGCCTCTTCCTTCTCCAGCATCTGAAAAATAAAATTCATTGCCCCCTGTGGGTCGCAAATACAACTGTCAAGTCTCATCCATGTTAGCTCCATATCAGTGGAAAATGTCCTTTCTTTCCTACACTGGGCTCTTATCTGGATAAACTTGCCTAACCCTGGCTTGACTTCTGCCACCTACTCTTACATGTGAGCAGAGACTCTCCCTAAACACAAATTGTCACACGAGAAAACACCAGCTAATTCTGTCTCAGAATGAAAGGTAGGCTATGCATCTGTGAGATCAGAACTGAATCACACCGAGCCACTGCATTTAGTGAAGGGATTCACTGAGCCACCATGAGCATGTCACCAGCCACATGCAGACTGAGATAGGGCAAAGAGTCCATGTTCTTCCACAAAGTGGAAAGAAAATAAAGGGGTGCAGAGAAAACCGCAGATGGAAGCTTAGTTAAAAATGTGCAAAAATGGAGCTGACTGTAGTTCAGAGGTAGAATGCTTGTCTGCAAAACTCACTGTTTTGTACACACTCACACCCCACAGAGATAGCAGACTGAAGCCGGATGTGGTGGCAGGTGCCTGTAATGGTGGTACTTAGTGGCCAAGGTAGAAGGATCACCTCAAAAGTTCAAGAGGAAACTAGCAAACAGCAAGACTTTTCATCCTTCTCTCCCTCTTTCTTTCTTTCTTTCTTTCTTTCTTTCTTTCTTTCTTTCTTTCTTTCTTTCTTCTTTCTTTCTCTCCACCCCCCTCTGTGTGTGTGTGTGTATGTGTGCATGTATCTCACTCTGATGGGGTGTTGTGACTGGGATCCCCAGTTCTTGACTTGTACTGTAGCTGCCACATACACTGTTAGTTTGGTCTTCTTTTATTGTACAGCAAAAAGGTCACACGTGTACACACCAGATCATGTCGCTGTTCTGTTAAACCCTTCAATGGACTCATGGTGCCTTTAAGAAAAAAAGTTCAAGCTGCTTCCTCTGACTCCAAACCTCACAGCTGACCTCTCCTTCCTATAGTAAACTTCCATTTCCTTAAAAGCACTCTGCTTTCTTACCAGCCAGCTGTGCATTGGCTAAATTTGCATGGCTCCCTCCTTCCCTCACTTGAATGACTCTCTCTCTCTCATATATATATGTTCTTGTCTGAGTTAGAAAGTCTTCATGCTTCAAGCCTTAGCCAAAGACCTCTTGAGTCTTCCCGTTATGCTTCAAGTTGGCAGACAATATTGCCATGTGCACTAATATTGTCCATTCGGTTTTAATCTTCTATTAAAACCAAACAACCCTAGGCAAGACAGATGTATAACTTGTGCTTACATTTCTTTATATCTGATATTTAGCAAGATGCAACTGAGTATGTTGATGATTAACTTACATGAAATAATTAAATATATTTATTACAAATGAAATGTCTTTGCTGATATAAACTTGTAAAATGTTGACATGAAAGCAGATTCACAGTCCCTGGAACTCTCTATGCACCTCTATGCAGAGTGAGCATCTTCCACCGTTTGGCTGGTCAGCCTCCACCCTCAGCAACTGTTGACTCTCTTTATGCTGCTGGTTAGGGGCTCCCAAATTCTTCCAAGTTTTGTTCTCTGGCACAAATGACCTAAACAAAACAAAACAAAAACAAAAACAAAAACAAACCAAAAAAACACCTGCAGCTTCAGAGTCTTCTGCAGGAAATGTTTCAAGTTGGTCGGCCATTGTAATTGGGAAAACCATACTTAGAACAATGTTTCATTAACTCACTGAGTTAATGAAACTCTAAACTACAATATAAGACAAACATAATTTTCATCTCCTTTTTATAGAATAGGAACTGATCTGTAGGAGCCAAATAATATGGTCAAGGTCCTAGAGCTTGGACATGAGATTAGAACACAGGCAGTGTGGCTCTGCAATCCTAGCCCTTTCCTGGAATGATGTACAACGGCCTACTGTCTAACACTATTAGCCTTTCTCTTCACAGATGGGAGGAGGTGGTTTTAACAGGAACACATATAAGGTGATGACTCCAAGGCTCAAGGGTTCTGTGAAGAGAGAATACTGAGTGGGAGGATAGCACTACAAAGAAAACGGAACTGGGAAGAGACAAAGATACAGGAAGTATGAAACATCCTACCAACTCTGTGCAGACCAAAGGTACAGTGTTTCTGTGGTTACAAGCTGACGGACTTGACCAAAGGCTAGTGACAGGTGGGTCTTCAGAGTAAAAGTGAGGCCAAATTATGTATAAGCAGCAACAGTGTCAAGGCACCAAATTTTAATCAGAGCCACACAAACACTCAGGATTTCAGCTGCTGGCAAACCAGGTTACTCAAAGTAAAATCACTTCTTCATTCGGGGTTACTTAGTGGTGTCTGTGGCAAGTATACTATATTAAGTTCTCTGGGCCCTGAGTAACTGTACAGCGCAGTGAGGAAGACTGACACATAAACCAAAAATTATACTTTCTATGGAGCATCTGAAGGCAGCAACAGGCTAAAGGCAGAGCCCAGAGGTTTCTGGGAAAAAAGTCCCTTTGGGACACACTCATGATCGAACAGCCAAATGTGTGCTCTAGTTCCTAGGACAGCCCAATATGCTGAATTAAAAAAAACAAAAAACAAAAAAAACAGCCATGAGAACTGCAGTAGGTGCAGGGGTGGAGACAATAATTCCAGTCATGGAGTCTGATAGGCATGGAAGGAAAGATGTGGGTCATTCTGGCTCCCTGAGCGCAGACAACTTATTATTGCTCAGGCCCAGAGCAGACTTGAAGACGACAGCTCAAGTAGTCCCAGGGGAGAGGACAATGTCAAACAGTCAACAGAAACAATAAAATCACAAAATGCTTTAAAGATAAAAGAAGACAGAAAAGCTGCTTGTTCTGGGTGAGCGTGTTTTTGTGGAGACACTCAGGTATCAACAACGGTCTTTTTTTTTTTTTTTTTAACCTCCCTAAAAGACTTCTTAAAGTGTTCACATTCATTGAATAACCACAAAACCAGCCTCAACAAGTCACACTCAAGAGAGTCAAGCAAGAATAGAAGGAGGAAGAGGGAAAATGAGTGTGGACAGCGTACAGAGGGAGATGTGCAGAGTAGAAGACTGTGAATTTGTAAGCATCAGGAGCTGTAGAGAGGAGTCCTGAAAACAATAAACACCAAGATGCTCACCAAGGATTTAACTGTCTGTCAGCTTCCCATATTATGGGAAAATACCTGACAAAAATCACCTCATGAAAAGAAAATAATTAGCTCAGAGTTTCAGTTTACAGTCAGTCACTGACTCTTTTGTGTTAGCCTGTGGTGAGGGAGAACTTTATGGCAGAAACTACATGGTAGAGTGCTGCACCATGTCTGCTTCCCTCTGGAGGTGTCCAAGCTCGTTGCGCACTGCACCTGGTTGGACCAGAGTAAGGAAAGCTTAGCTGAAGCAGGTGGGTGCAATGCAGGTTCTTGGTCGGCAGTGAGTGTGAGGGAAACAGCCTTCGTAGGAGACAGCTTCAGTGAGACAGCTTGTTTAATTGGGGGGGGGGGGGGAACAAAGGCTATTTAAACGTTTGGGGAGTGGGTAGAGGCTTTTGGGGTAAGTGTACAACATTGGCCAGGGCCAATGTGCTGGGAATGCCTTATTTACATGAAGAGGAATTCCAGGTGCTTGCAGGATATGACCTTATAAAGACAAAGTTTAATCTGTAACGCACCCTTGGAATCTTAAATGCGGTGTTCATTTCCCTCTTTGATTGATGTTATAGCCACTAACAAGTGCCTCTTTTCCTTATTCACTCACACTAGGCCACTGTACATAAAAATCTTTCTAAACCACAGGTTTAAGTGGGAGACCATGTGTTTTCCTGCTGTTCAAAGCCAGCATGTGGAAAGAAAAAGGAAAGATGGGTGAGAGTCTGTTAGGCATAATTAAAATGTGTTCCCTTAATTGATAAAGCCTTGGAACTTGAAAAGCTCTCTAGGCCATTTTGAAGATATGTAGGACAAAATGAACTACTTGGCTTTCCAAGAGATCCATTATCAAGAGAGCCAATGAATACATTATCAACAGATCCAATGAGAACACTTGTACCATCATCAGCCTCGGCAGCTATTACAATACCCATTTACCATTAATAAGAATACACGAATAGGAAAGCCACATTGTAAATGATGTCAGAACGGAGCTCTTATTTCATCCAATACACTGAACCAATGTTTACAAAATGATTATAAAACACCACAGGAAATAAAACATCTTAGATTACAGATACAGTCAGTACTCACGAATTAATGTTTTCCCTCAAGATAGGAAATAAGGGATGCATAAAACCCAAATATCATGCTTACCAACTTTAAAGCAGAGCTTTAAATGTTTATACGTAAAGATTATGCTGAGCTTTGCATACATGTGACCTGTGCTGTATATAAGTGGGAGACTCCACTATAAAAGGAAGGTGGCTTCTTCTAGCCTGAAGCAACTCAGAAAGCCCACATTGCATCTAAACAGCCGACAAAGGTCACTGAAGTGTAGGAGGAAAGAAAGAAATTAACATTATAAAGAACAAACATATCCTACAAAGAAAATTAACTTTGCATTTCTTTCCAAGTGAGTGTGATTACAGCTATCATTAAATTACCTTATAAGTATATAGAAAGAGGCATTATTGAAACAGTTTTATCCCCACCTGCATTTGAAATAGTTTGAACATTTGAACAGTTTAGAGTTCAAGCTAGCAGAGCAGTAAGAACTTAGGTGAAATGGACATCCTACTACAAAGAGGTTGATTTCACACAGTCCAGCTGTATTCCATGGATGCTCAGCCTGCTTTTACCTGCCAACCTGACCAGGCTTCCTCTGCAGTTGTGGGTCCCCTTGTGCAGTGATGCTGGTTGTCAGCGACCTGCTCATTAAATGGCAGTCAAGAAGGGACTTTCACATGGTCTAGTCCTACTCCTTGAGATTTTGTACATTTTAAAGAAATTGGCCAATGTAAAAAAAAAAAAAGAAAGAAAGAAAGAAAAGAAAAGAAAAAGGCTTGGAGCTGTCTACTTTCAAGAACCTAAACCTACACAAAATGAGGAAACTGTCACAGAATGTAAGGAACAGGAAAGAAAGAGTGGTAGGAACGATTGGGGGGGGGGCAACAGAGAAGAAAAACATGAATGAGAAAGAGCCAGAACTGGAGCCTGGGTTTCTGACAGCCCAGCATTTGTTTCCACCACCAGTCTGCTTTAATGGATTCCAGGTGCCTGCTCTGGGCAGGCCTCCCCACCTTTCTCACTGGAAGGTCATGAGAGGAAAACCTGATCTTTTCACTCACAGTGCTGGGGCTCCCCGTGTTGGGGCCCAGCTACTTCCTCAGCCTTTTGATTCGCAGCCTCAGCTAACAGTTTAGAAAAGGGAAAAGCCTAAGAAGCAGCTGCGAGGAATTGCTTTGGAGCCCTGCAGGCGAGGCTGAGGCAGGCCCTACAGTCCATCTTGGTCCGCAGAGCAACAAAATCGACTGGCTCATTTCAGTGTGACAGAAAATTTTCTGTTTCCATCTCTCTACCCTCTCTTTGCTTTATATTATTTTACAACACATCCTAGGATGTCAGAAGTTTGTAATCCATAAGCAAGGATTTAATAATATACCGCAGGAAGAAAAAAAAAAAAGTACAATTACTTCTCTGTCCAAAAGTTCAGCTTTAGTTCTTTCCCTCACCACTTCTCCCAACTCCCTGTAGCCAACTGGCTCCAACACAAGAGTGAGGTCATTTCTTCCCTCTGTGATTTATTTTCTGTCTCATGATAAGGCAGAAAAAATACTATAAGGAAAGGGAGAAAGAGTGATTCACAGCAAATACTTCTCAAAAACACAACCCCAGAGTGCCAGAGTAGCTAAAATGAAGGACTCTGCAACCAAGACTTGACAGTCTTGCATCTACTTCATCTTTCTGTATAATAAAAATAATAAACTTTTAGCAAAACTATGTGCCAAGTACATAAAGATAAGAGCTTTCTGCACACCACTTAGTTCCATCTCTGGAACCATCATGGAGGCAGAGATTAATCCACATTTTACAGATGATAAAAAAAAAAAAACAAACATTTACAGCAGCTATGAAATTTGCCAAAGGACACATGGCTAATTACAATCATAGAGTCAAGACATAAACAAGATCTGCCCCCAAAACCACTGTGCCAGGCCTGTTTTCCCTGGGTTGACAATTTAAGAGGAAATCCCCCAAAACCCACTACTGGGAATTGCACACTGAATGCCTCCCAGCTATCAACTCGAACTCCATTACAATGCAATCTTAAATCTCTTTTTAATACTTTCAATGTATGAGTAAGTGAAACACGGTAAAATTACTCACACTTTTCTAAAGTAACTAGACAGTGGTGCTCTCCAATAACTGAGTGAGATTTTTGTTTTATTTGCATTAAGCTCTAGATCACCAGATACATATACTGAGTAGACCAAGCGCACAGCAATCCAGCCACCAAAGACCTGCAGGAGACACTTGATACAAAGGGATGCTGCCTGATGGACAAGCATACTGTCATTTTCTTCATTTTCTAATATAAACAAAGGTCTACTAAAAAGTTCAACTAGCCTGGGGAAAACAGAACTGGCTAAATCATGCCTCTATCACCACCATTCTTATTTTTTCCTCCCCGAAGGTTCTAGAGACATTTATTCAGGAGAGCCTCCATGAAGGAAATCCATGCGTGCACCAAACGACATGCTTCCTGCTCTCCTTCCAGTGCTATATGTAAAGTATCGTCGTGGCTGACAGTACCACACATGCTGAAGGATGTTTGTGAGTCTCCGTGAAAATCGAGAAGGTTCCCTGTGATCTCTGGGCCAAGAATAATTGTTCTTTTGCAGAGCAACTGACGTGAATTTTAATCTTATGGATACTGTAAACTTCAAAAGTGAGGAAGCCTAGCATCTTGTTGCTAAATAAATAAATAAACAAATCGACCTCAGGGTTCACATATGATACACTCATGGTCATGGTGTGTGATGCATTGTAGTTACGCTTGGTCCTTTCTCAGGCTATTTTTCAACTCTTCAACTGAGTCTTTCTCAGCTGCTTTCAATTTCAATCTTTTATTATGTGTCCTTAATTTGGGTGATGAGCTTCAGCGGTAAAGGCACAATACAGGCAAGTAAGTAAGAAAATAAAAATACATGTACATTATGAAAATTTTAAGAAAAAAATAGAATAATATGTGCTAACTCCAAAACATCTTTAAACTGCTCATTATGGAAATCTGTTTGAAACCTCTGTGAAACACTTTTTTAGGCTATTACCTTCCTGGCTTGAATTTTAAACTCTTGATGAAAATAAATTATTTTGTGTCTGTACAGTAACTTCTGTGATTTTTGTAAACTATATTTTGTTTATTTGTATGTGGTGTGCATGTATATATTCCTACTGTGGCATAAAAAAGTCAAAGGACAACTTGTTCTTTGAATCAGTCCCCTCCTTCCGCCATATAGGTCTCAGAGACTGAACTCAGCATCAGGCTTGGTGGAAGTGCGTTTACCTCTGTGCCACCTCAAAGGTTTGAAAAAAAAAACCAAACATATTTTTAAAATCGAGCTCACAAAGTAAGCGATGCACACACCTTAGCATTAACAAAAACAAGACAGGAGAGAGTTTCTGGAAAGGATGTGGGTGCCTTCACACAAGCAGACAGAGTTCACAAACAAGCCTCGTCTTTCTGTGGTGCCCAGTCGTTTAGAGACCCATATGATTATTATACACGTTCCTCAACCACCCTTATATCAACAACCTTTCAGAGTCCCTTTCTATTTTGTATAAACAGTACAGTTAAATAACATTTTTAATTTAACTTTTATTTCACAATGGCTGAAATTCCTTTTTTTTTTTTTTTTTTTTTTGTCTGAGACAGGGTTTCTCTGCGTAGCCCTGGCTCTCCTGGAACTCACTCAGTAGACCAGGTTGGCCTCAGTTTTAGATATCCACCTGCTTTTGCCTTCCTGTGAACCTTTAAATCTCTTTACTAATGGATGTGATGGTTAGTATTGTCAACTTGACAGGATCACTGAGACGAGCCTCCGGACCTCTTGTGAGGGATCATCTTAATTTGGCTGACTGACACAGGAAGACCTACCCCAAAGGTAGTGGTGGTGCCGTTCTGGACATAGGTCCTATATTGCATGAAAAGGAAAAAGCTTGTCAACTATGGGCATGGATGCATCATGACCAGCTACTGTTACTTCCTCACCACAATGAACCGCACCCTCAAACTGTGAGTCAAAATAAACCCTCCCTTCAAGTTGCTCCTTGCCAGGTATTTCACCACAGCAATGAGAAACGAAATAATACAGCTTTAACATCAAACAAAAGAGGTCCCATTATTCCTTTCCCCCAAGCCTTCTTCATGGCCTTATTGCTAGAGCCTTGTATACATAAAGGAATCCTGAAGGACAAACGCTGCAAGTTTCAAAGGAATATTGTCAAAGGTAAATTCTAGCTCTGAGAACAATTTGATTTAAAAAAAAAACACACACAATAAAAGTATCTGAACAAAATAATTTCCTTCTTTAACAATTATAAACCAATTAAGGCCTATTTCCAAGGTAAAACAGCAGAGACAATAATTATCCCCACCTGCCATTATTCTTTACTGAAGCCTCGCTGCATGACAAGAACTTTCAGAGTTCTGTGCACTGGCTATCTCACTACTAATGCCCTGTGAGGGATACATGCTACTGCTGTCATGTTGTATACTAGGCTCAAGCTGAGAAATGCACTTGAAGTGAGACAGCTGGAGTAGACGGTGGGATTCAGGATGCAGGCAGAGTGACTGCAGCATTGGCCCCTTTCCTCTGCTGTCCCAGTAAATCGTCAATAAAAACCCAGACTGTGTTCTCCTCATGCTAAGCTCTGAGCAGAAGTACCCAGTGTAAGAGGACTCCTTATCCCAGGTACAAAGTGTAAACCTGTGGGGCCATCTCTTCAGCATTAGAACCCACATCAATAGCACCGTGCTCCACATGCAGTAGTCACGTGCTCAAAATGTTAGTTAAGTGAATAAACACAATTTAGTCATTTTCAAAAAGAATAGAAATGTTCTTCCAGGAAATGGCAAATATTCTCCACATGTGAAGTCATTGCAGGGAGGTCTTAAAATTTCTATTGTATTGATTTTTGATTTATGAACACAGCCAGTCCTTTTTCTTTCTGAAATGGATGGGGGCATACTATATCCTAAGACAATGACAGTACTCACATTATGCTGTTTGTATATAATGAAGAATGGGATTAAATTGAGCGATTTAAGCAAACGTACCTGGAATATAAAAACATTTAGTAATATTTTATGTTTTATAAAATTATTGCATTCAATCACTTGCCTAAAGGAATGTTTAGGAAGCTAGGTTTGAATGTGGCTGTTTATAAGTAGTTAAAATTTCTTATATGAGCATTAAAAAACACAACAGAAAAGATTCAACTATCTAAAACTAAAATCCGGATAGCAAGATCCACTCTCAGTCTCTCATACAAGCTTAGCCTGATCAAGAAAAGCAGTCCTACAAGGTTCAGTTCAGCCTACTAAGTGACAGATTGGCTTTCGGCCACTAGGTAACAGCACGGTTAGTTAGACAGTCTCTTCCCACCCCAAGCAATTGGTAAATCTGTACTTGTAGAGACTACATGAATATTAAAATTTTTACAGGAAATTATTTACTTTCCTTCTTTTATTAGAGAAGGTATCTAATCCTAGTGACAGTGTTCACTCATTAAATACATATACCCAGATGTGCTTGCTAATGAAATTGTACTGGTATTGTACAATTTTTCCTAACCTTGTTATATTTGTGCTTAAAAAAAATTAATTACAAAGGCATTTTTTTTTTTTTAGTTCAGTCTTTCGTGGGACAAAACAGGCTTTTTGCAGTAACTGTTTCTCTGGGATATTTTCATGAGCATTATCATCTACCAAAATCCACTTAACTGTAAAACAAACAGGCTATAAAAGAGCAAACACAGACAAAAACGGATTGTTGTTTTTTTTTCTACCTAGTGTAATGTTAAGTTATGGTAACATTTGGTAATGCCATCTTGCTGCTCAAATATCAGGCATGTTTTCATACCTAATTAATTTTCTTTCTTGGCATCAGAAGTAGAGTGCAATCTGATGAATGCAAGTCTAGGTCAGAAAACCTGGCACACGTGCACAGTGTTATGCTTGTGACAAGCCACACGACAAGGCTCTAAAATATCGTAAGCTTCAGGAGAACTACACGGATTTAACAATTTTACAGATTCCGCTCTGATAATGTCTTAATGCCAGCTCTTCTACGATCATGTGCATTAAGGGCGGCCAGACAGTTATCATAGGGCTGCAAATTGCTACTCTTCACCTTTGTGACACTAAGATGTATCTCGAGTAAGATATGCGTACCATGTAACCGCTACAGATATCCCTAAGTATTTAAAACCAATCCTCTCCAGGCATATGACAAGTGGCAACTTGTATAGTTTTAAGATGATGTTTCACACAATTTGTAAGCATTTTCAGAAACCGACCTGTGAATGTATATTAAGCAAACGATCAGAAAAAAAAAAAAAATCTACAGAATCTCAGGTTTAGTCAGTTCAAACCTTATCTTTTTAAAGGCAGATAGAAACATAAATTATAAACAAATCCACACTAACCAAAAGGAGACAGGAAGTTTGTTCTTGAATCTTAAAGTAAACTATGACACAGTGAGAATTCTTCACCCATGTTCACTGTAGAAGTAGCTTTCCCCTAGGATTGTCCACTCTGCTGCTTATCAAATGGAATCTTGTCTATAAATTGCAAGTCAATCCCATCACAATGGCTTTTATCTCCTTATTATTACAAAATGCACATAAACGTCAGCTGGCTGAAATGCCTTACAGGCAAAAACATTTCAGCCCGTTGGCAGAAGGCTGTCAATCAAGACCTACAACCAAATAATAAGAACCTGTTATGTAACCTGTTACGTATGGTGGTGTTTTGCTCCAAGGAAGAGCATATATCAGAGTAATCCAGCAGGATTATAACCAGAAAGTTAGGGTGCTTAGTGACACTGTGACCACTCTAACACCAGTACAATGTGCTCTCTGCTCATGAGCTCATGGGGGTGCTAGTATAAAGAAGCCCACTACACTGCCAGCGATATCAAAGATAGCAGACAGAACTGTCTATAGGGCATAACCCTCCCAATAAGCAACTATATTACTGATGTATTATTTGTGCGATACGCTTCATTTTAGAGTGCATTCCTTCCACTTATACACGATTAACCATGGACATGCATACTGTGTTTTGCAGGCAGCAGCCTCCCATATGCACTGTTTAACGTGTGCCTCACGCTTTGTTTCATCTCACATTGTTCATCGCTGCCCTAGGAACAATAGGCTATGTCCTATATAAATGACATCTAGGTTTGTGTAAATGTAGTCCGTGATAGTCACACAAGGACAAAAATCACTTATTGATGCATCCCTCAGAATGTGACTCCATCATCACATGACCAAAGCTGTAAATGCATGTGAAAGAAGGAAGACACTGGATGCTCATTGGTTAAGCTGCCTCTTACCATGTTCCTTCTAAGTTGAAACATACTAGGTCTTTTGAAACTGTCAGATAGTCTTTTTTTGTTTGTTTTCTTTTTTCCTTCCTTTTTCTTTTTTCTTTTAAATTTGAGACAGAAGCTCAAATATCAAAATGCACACTCTCTATGCAACCGAAAAAGATCTTCAACCTCCCACCCTCCTAGCTCCGTCTCTTGTGCTGGATTAAGATTGTGTAGCACCACACCTGGCTTACCCGGTGCTCCATCCGAGCATGAGAGGCAATCAATCTACCAACTCAGCTAGATCCCTAGAAGTTGAATCATTTCTCTCTAAATGTTAAGGTTAATACAGTAGGAAGGAAAAGACAAAAATCTACCAACTAGGCTGCGCTGCCATCCTTTCCATGTAGTCTTTGGCCATTTCTCGGGCTTCAATGTTCTCGGGATACAGCACACAGAACATTGCCAAGGCACCCAAGTTGTTTCCATAGATCTCATTCCAGCGGGCACTGTATTCCTTGTGATCCCAGGGAGGGAGGTACTCCAAGGGGTTGGACAGCATGGTGTGTACAGCCTCTGTGAGCCGAGCAGCAATGTGCTCATGGGAGCCGGCAGCCCTCAGCTGGAGCTCTGGCACCTCCGTCTTGGAGAAGTACAGCATCGGATGGCTGTCATAGTTGGCATTAGTGAAGGGAATCATGACTTCCGGGTTCTTGTCACTGACGTGGGCTGACACAGAGCAAAGCAGATATATGAAAAACACACTGGGGGCCCCCCGTGTATGAGTCCTCATCGTGGCATCAGATCTCCAGATCGCCAAGGCAGCCAAACCATCTTCGAACGATCCTACATGAGACACGGAGGAGAGCATATGTCAGTCATGCCTGATGAAAGCAGAGCAGACAGGCATCTGTCTCACTTTCTATAAGGAATAAACATTTAAGCGTGTGAATCTCGTAAGATGCAACAAAAAGCTGAAGTAGGCAGAAACTTACTGGAACTCAGCAAGGTCTGGTTGTACGGACCCAAGCTGCTCTAGCAAGCAGTATCCATTGCGAAAGCACAAACGTAGGACTTATGGAGAAAGGGGGGTGGGGGGAAGTATGATGTCTTTCTCATAAATTATCATGCAGAAAAACTGAGATGTTTATAGAATTTTAAACATTAATACCCAAACCACAATAACCAAAAGTTGGTGGTAAACTGTCCTCTGGAAATCTGAGAAGACATTATTAAAAAATGTCTGTGTTTCTTAATCCAGCCTCTTTCACTGCAAGGACATGCCCCTTCCTTACATTTTATGCTCTGAATCAGGCATTGGGATCAACACATCTGTGGGGACCTATGCAGACAAAACAGTGTGAGTAGGGCTCCTGTTTGCAGGAGCAGAAGGTGGGCCAGAGAAGACAGAAGGATCTGCCAATAGCTCCCTGGGCTGATGTTAATTCTCCATGAAGGCCAGACTCAGAGCTCTGTGGCTGGGAAGCTGGCATGCCTTCATCCAGACCCCCGGGGGAAAAAAATCCCAGTATTGAAAGAATGGATGGCTAGTGAATGTACTTTCTTTCCCCTTAGTACTTGAAACCACTGTATGCTTTTTCATTTCGTGTATAGGGTTTTGGTGTCATTCAGTAAGTTAGAAATTTAAAGCAGGCTTACATATTATCTTATCTAGTTGTTTTTCTTTATAGCTCTTTTCTCTCACAGTGGCATATTTGTGCACTAGTTAAAAGAACTAACCTCAAGTGGAAGCGAACATATAAAAGAAGAAACATACACAAACCCTCAGCATTGTCCATGTCCCACATCTGGGATAAAGCAGGCATAAAATCCCTCAGAGAAAAGTCAGAGAATTCCTAAAATTCTTATGAGGGGAAAGGTTATAGAAAGCAGACCAGAAAAAAAGTTTTATATAAATAAAGAACAGTGGTTTTTAATTATTAAACGAAAAAGTTGATGGTGAACCCAAGTGATTTTTCCAAGGGAAAAAAAATGGCATCATCCCAGACAAATGAGAGAAAAATAAAAAGTCGACACCAAATTCAATCCACATTCTCAAGTTGCTCCATTCTCCCAAGAAGCAGAGTGTGGCATTACTTGTGGCTATTACATTATTCTGATAGCTTTTATTCTCAAATGTACTTAGATATAAATATATATGAGAAAAATCTAATGGCAGTGGTTTGGTGACACATTTTAGTTTCAAGTACAGAATTTCTGATGAATAAAAAAAATTAACGGTCATATTAAGTCAAATACATAAAAGAGAAATAACTCTTGGACTCTGCCAGTATTGTGTCTAGAACCAAAAGCTTCAAGGCAGCTGGCTTGATCCTTCAAGGTCAGAGACCCAGCCAAAAGAAATAGTCCTCTGTGGTTATACGAGGAGGGTGTGGTCTGTGTCGACACCCAGGCGGCTGGTGTGAAAGGACGCTCAGTCCCCCAAGGGGACTTTTGCTTCTCTCAAGAGAAAAATTCTGCTAGCATTTCTTTTAAAATTGTGGTGGATGTGTTTTTATGAACTTTCACAAGTCTAAGACAGGATGCTGTCATCAGTTCAATTAGCACAGCAGGGATTCAGACACCCTGGTGAGGACATCTACAGTAGTCTCAAAGGCGGACAGGGGTCTTTATTGTGGTGGTACAGTAAGAATGGGGTGACTCAGGCTACTGGGGAGATATAGGAAGACTATGGGAGATCAAGATTTTTTTTCAGCTCAGTTTTTGTACAAGCATTCCCAAAATGGCTGGTATGTTTTATTTGCTATTTCTCCTTTCCCTCCACACACCCAGTATCACCTTCCTATCCAGGCAGTCACTGAGACTGTAGAGGCCATTCTGGAGTCTTGAGAGGCTGTGAGGTGGATGTACCTTGCTTACCCAAACTCACCCTATGATCCCAGGCTACTTCTGCCTCCCTGCCTCCAGCTACTCAGGACTTGCCTGCATGGTCCTAAACGATAAAGGAGGTCCCAGAAACAGAACCCCATCAAGACTCTGAATACCATCTCCTTCTGCCAACTATTTTGGAAGGTTCCTCAGTTACTGCTTGGCATTCATGAGAGGGCATAAAAGAAAGGTGGGGATTTACCACACTTTAAAACCTGTTGGAAAAATCACTCAGACCAGTGCAGAACACACAGACATTCTGTAGAACACTCATCATCGGCAGAGACAGGCTAAGGAGCAAGTGGCCTGGAGCAACGAGCTTTTGCCCACCACAAATTACAAGTTGTCTTGCTAATGTCTCATTCAGTGTGCTGGGTTCCCATAGCCCTCCCTGCTAGCAAGACCTTCCTTTACCTACCCACAATTTCTCCTGGGCCTGGCACAAACCAACACACTAGCTGGGTTCAGCTGTCTATACTTCAAGTCTCCCAGACGCTGACAGTATGCTCTTGTACACTAAGAGCTTAGCACTGAGCTCTGTTCAGGCATAAGGTGCCTGAACACTCACTGACACCACGTCGAACTGAATTCCAGCTTGGGAGGTGGTAAAGTCTAACCAAGAGGAAATCCTGTTCTTCCTTACATGAAGCCAAGGCAAGTTTAAAATTTTCCAGAAAAAGAGAGAGAGAGAGAGAGAGAGAGAGAGAGAGAAAAGAAAGAAACAAAAAAGAAAAATCTCTGCCAGGAAAAAACACCCAGAAGGTCTAGAAACTTCAGTAACCTAAATGTGATGTTTTAAAATGAAACTGAAGTCTACCTCAAACTTGCCTTTAACCTACAGAGATACCTGGTTCCATTCATCAACTGTAAAGGTCTCACAAAGTCTCCCAAACAGAATCCCATTTCCAGCCTTTGATTTTTCCACCAACTTTCCACCCTGTGTGCACACTTTCCAACTAAAGGAATGGAGCATTTTTTGAAGATAATTTAAAGTAGGCCCAAAGTAGGCATGCTGTAGACCAATTTCATGTACTTATTTCAGAAGACATTAGGAAAAGCTGTAATTACCACAGCACACCTGGGATATATATTCAAGTCTCAAAGTTAAACACACACTCACACAATCATGTCTACAAAGATGAACAGAAAAGATGTTGATTGTGGTTTGTGATAACTGTGGTACCTTAATGAACAGCTTAGGAGACACTGAGAGTGCTCAGACAACGGCTATGAAAGGCTGATGAGTTTAGCAACATCTCCCCCACCTTTCCCTTACTCTCTTCCTATCCTCCTCCTCCCCTCCACCCATCCTGCAATGCACAGAGCCTATCTCTCAAGCAATCCCCACCCTAGTTCACTTCCGTCAGAAGTAGCAGAATGCCAGCTCACTGGAATCTCTGGTCTCGGTCAGGAACGCGGCATTTTCATTTGGCAAAATGACTAGACACACTCAGCAACTCACTCTGTTAATACATAGCTTACTCAGAAGTCAATCCCCAGGGAGTTTCTGAAGGATCCCATGAGCCTCATTTCTCCTGATTTTCTTCCCTCCTCTCTACGTGGCACACAAACTTGCAGAATTCAGCTTTCTTTCCCACACTACACATCACTAAAACATTCCTAAGATTTTACTTAATCAGTGGATTCAGTGTAGTAATTTAAGAATCACTGTTGATACAAGATACTTCAGATAGCACTTCTATGTCAGCCACCAGCTGCAACCCATGGTCAGGTTTATTCTTGAGCCAAGCCAGTTATAATTATCTTCAGAATGCCACACAGGCCAAAATTATTCTGCTTGATTCTGGAGCCAATAATCCATAACAGCTGTTATGACTGCTAATCCAGAGACTGTGGCGCTGGGATCTAAATGCCTTTCGGGTTTCTGATCTTCAGTATTACCATAACAATGTGGCAAAGAAGCATTGTCTGCCGGGAAACTGAATACAACCCAGAAGCAGAACTAGAATTCAAATCCTAAATCAAGGCTTTTTTTTCCCCCCCTCAACCAAATAGATTTCTTTTTAAGCATTCAAATTTAGAAGTTTCACTTTTGCTAGCTTTACATAAAGCACAGAAAGAATGTCTTGGAGAGATGTGAACATCAAACCAGTGCACAAACTGGGGCCATATATAGAATGAAGCACATGGCACCACAAAAGCCCTTGTAACTCCTCACGCTTTGGAAAATGCAAGGTATAGCAGACAGAGCAGAAAAACAGCCCCAAAGAAAGTAAAACATCTCCCTAATGAAGATGGTTTAGAAACCCTGTTAGGTGCCAGATCTTAGCAACACAACGTGATGATTAACGGTATGGAACCTGGATTTGTGTTGCCTGCTTGTTTCGAGACTTTTGCTCTCAAAAAGCCTCCATTTCTCCTTTACAGAAGGTACCTATTTCCTGGGGAAATCAAGTGCAAGTGATGTACTTAGCTTAGAAGCTTGCAGGAAAGAGAGTTCAACAAGTATTTACTTTAAATAAATGAAAAGTTTCTCTCACTTAAGACGATATTAACATATAACAACGAAATATAGGAAAAAATCTGCTTCTTCAAATTTCACAGGCAAAAATTGAGAATCAAAGTTGTTAACTGGCTAGAGCTAGGGCAATACCATAAGGTTTGCCCCACACTTAACAAGAATGGTGCCCAATGCTCCCAAGTCTTTGGTGCCTCATTCATAGTTGGCACATCATTCATGGGGAAGAAAACCATTTAACTCTTGAGTGTTTCTAGCATTTTTTGCCTCCCAGAAAAAAAATAACAGATAAATAGACCATAACCTGAGTTTGATTAATTTTCAAAACAAGTAAATCTTGGCGTATATAAAGTAAATGTGTTTTTATTTTTTTGTTTTTTGTTTTTTTTTTTACTAGATTCTTTCAAAACACAGGCTCAATGATACAACAGTGGCTGGGAAATACATTATGGCTGGGAAGCTACTTTCTAGTAACACATTTATGTTATGGAAGGGGTACATGAATGCTGTGGTGACACTTGCTGTCTCTGCCACACTCTTGACTCATAGTTTTGAGAAATGAGGTATTACCTAATGTTTTGTCAGCCCCCATCTATGTATTTAAGTAAAGGAATATGCTGACTTTCTAAACTCTATCCAGCAGATTGGGAAATGTTTCTGGCTTCAAAGGAAATGCACAGGGAGTAAAGTGATAAGATACCCGCCAGGCAACTAAAGAATTAAACAGAGCAAAAACAAGAAGGGCCTGAGGTTCGGTGGCCAGTCAAGATCTCTATTTTTAAAGTACTTGGAAGGAAGCTGCACTGCTAGCATTTCTCTCACAGACGCCTTCCTGGTCATCAAGGACGACTTTTAAAGCAGAAATGAGCAGCATGTACATTCCCTCACAGCACCTGCTACCCAAACCCACCGTGCTCTGCCTACAGCAGCTGCTCTGCTCTGGTTTGCAGAAACAAAGGGTGGGAGAGCCCAGGAATTAGTTCATGAGTGGAATGGTTCGCTGCATCCTGCGCTGGTGTGTCCGTTTCTACATGAGGCAAAAAGTTAGCCAGACTATCCACGGGCAGACAGTCTTGTCTGTTACAGCCTCTTCCCTAGAAATGGTAGGCACTGAGGAAGTTAGTGCTCAGCCCCTGCTTTGCTCACATTTCCATCTCTTCCAAGTTCCCTCTCTTGGTACATCTTGAATAAGCCTCCAGGACAGTGATGATGGACCGGATGGAGAGCCCTAACCAATGCCAAACAGAGATGTCCATTCTTCTACCTACCTTTCAGGGCATGACCATTAGACAAAAACCTCCTTCCACATGCCCAGAGGACCTCTTACTGTCATCTCCTGGATCCTCCTTTTATACTTATTTTAATTAAAGGCATGAACATACTTTTAAAGTTCTTGTCACTTTTTTAAAATTTAGTTTTAGTAAATGGATAATTAAAATAATTTCTGAAAAACAAATCCTCAACATCAAATAAAACCTTAAATGCCTGGTAAAGTTTTGTAGTGAAATAAATCTACCCTCACTCTTAACTATGTCAAATCCTAAGAAAACATGTTTTGGGTGCTATATAACCATCCCTGCAATTATTTTCCCCAGTGTGTGAAGCCCATGGAGTCTGACACATAAAACAAGTTTGAATGGGAAGTACTCATGGTAGTGTGTGCCTGTAACCACAGCACTTAGAGGGTGGACACTGGGAGATCCTGGAGCTTGCTGCCCAAATGGCCTCACCAAAATAGTAAGCTCCAAGTTCAGTGAGAGACTGTGTCTACAAACAAGCAAACGAATGGAGAGATAGAAATGTCCCCAAGAAAAACTCTAGCTCCCACATGTGCACACAGATGAGCACACTCACGTTTGTGCTCTCCCACATATACATGCACACACATCCATTAGTCACAGGTTACTTACTCTGTATCCCAGCTGTAGCCCCCTCCTTCATTCCCTCCCAATCCCACCCTCCCTCCCTCAACTCCTCCCTGCCCCTTTCTAATTCCACTGATGGGGGAGGTCCTCCTCCCCTTCCATCTGACCCTAGCTTATCAGGTCTCTTCAGGACTGGCTGCAATGTCCTTTTCTGTGGCCTAGCAAGGCTGCTCCTCCCTCGGGGGTGAGGGGGAGGGAGCCTCCCCACCGGATGTGGTGGCTCATGCCTATAATCCCAGCAGAGGCAGGTGGATCTCTCTGAGTTCGAGGCCAGCCTGGTCTACAAATCAAGTCCAGGATCCAAGACTACACAGAGAAACCCTGTCTCAACAAAACAAAATAAACAAACTTCCTCCCTATCACAGATTCACAAAGGCAGAGAAGAAGCTGAGAGAGCCCTCATAGGGGCCAATATGACTTGTTTCAGACAAACTATCTAGACCTCCTCCATTTAAAATGTGCTAAAAAAAATTCTATCTTGACTCCTTAATTGGTTGGGAAATTAAATGAAATAATATCTATAAACTGCTGGTTCTATGGTGTTTTAACATAAGCAAGTTCTAAGCCATCTGAGGGTCCAAGTTAGAGCAGACTTTGGGTTTGAGCCCTAACGCTGCCATATCCTTAGCTATGTTCCTGTATAAAATAACGGCATCTTGCTCACAAGGTGTCTGGGTAGCTTTTAATTGGCTAATATATTTAAAGCACTAAAAGAATGCATAGGAGCTGGGCTTGGTGGCTCACACTTCTAATCCTGGTACTAGGGAAAGAGAGGCAGGAGGATCTCTGTGGGTTCAAGAACAGCCTAGTCTAGTTCCAGGACAGCCAGGGCTACACAGAGAAACCCTGTCTCAAAACAAAACAGATAAACAACAAAGGATGTGCAGGATTCATAAAGTGCTCAGTGAATGCTAGCAGCCATTATCTTCTCTAGGAGAATATCAAAGTCAGCCAAACTGCAGGAAGTGCACTATGACCGCATGAGGAAGCAAGCACTTGCAAAACTTTACTCCCAAAATAGGTACAGTCCACTGTTTATCAAAAATGTCCAGTTTCTTCAAGGACCTAACTAAATATTTTAACGGATATAAAACATTTGAATCCAAAGAGTTCTTCCTGTTCAAGTGCACATTGACAACTTTGGGACAACATATTCTAATAACTAAATACATCCAAGGGAAAAGGAGGTCTTCAAATCTAATGCTACTTCACCAATCACAGCTTATAGAAAAAGAAAAAAAAAAAAGTGCCAAAATGTATGTGCCTACATTTACCCTAAATGGGAAAACAGCAGTTATAGTCACAAATAGAGTCAGGAGGATCTCTGTGAGCTTGAGGCTAGCCAGGGCTAGAGAGGGAGAGAGACCCTGACCCAAAGAGAAAGAGAAAAGGGAGAGAGAAAGAGAGAGAGAGTTTGGCTTTTTTTTAGAGCTGTTTATTTAATGAAAAAATATTTTCTACTGTCTGTCAATGAAAACATACATTAACTAAAACTAAATCCACCTTCCATTCAAAACAAATTCACTTATCACTCTTTCTCACTCTGGTTATTTGAAATTGCCCTCAATTCATTCCTTGCTTGGATCTTCTACACCCCGTTTTACATTCAACCTTGTTCTTCTTTGTCAAAAAAAAAAAGAAAAGATCCCTGATGTCAACTCTGTCCCAGGACTAATCATCAACTTCCAGATGGCGCCCCCATCTTCTGGCCTCTTCCCTGAATCCAGCCGCCACACATACTTGCAGGTCAGTTTTCCCTTCTTCTAGAGTTTCCAATACTCTATGGATGAGTCATAACCTCCATCTATGACAGATTTTTATGGGAAATGTTGTGAAACACATCTAACCTCTCTTATGTAAGTTCTGGTTCACTCACGACTTTTGCTGCACATGTCTTGAAATGCTGTAAAATTGGGATATGCATGTCTGAATCTCTTTCGAGATCTGCCAATTATCAGCCAACAACTAAAAAAATAGCCTATCAGACTATTCAGGAAAGGGCTAAATCCCCAGGCCCTAACTGTTCAAACCTCACAGATGGAAGACAGACTTTAGGCCTGACCTGTGAGAAGCCCACGGGAGGCAGCTCTCTGATCCTGGATTATTCTCCCTAATAAGGTTTAGTTTTGGTTTTTTTGTTTGTTTGTTTTTATTTTAGTGTTTGAAAGATATTAGTTTGATCAGATATCTGTGCTGCAAGGGTGGGTGGGGTGAGGGATGGAGTCTGAGGAGCTGGCAACAGCATACAGGTGTTGCATGCACAGATGATTAGACTCCAGTAGGAAGACCCCCTCTTCTCCAGCCAGCAACCCTGCATGCTGTCCCAGGGAATACCTGGGAGTTTGTCCCTGGCTTTTCTGTGAATTTGGCTCTGTATGCCTTTTCCCTCTGCTCAATTACGTCTACCTACTGGTTATGGTAAACAAAACTATAATTATCATAATCTCACTGTCCATTTAATGAGCCACTGAGTTGAACGGTGCTATAGGGACCTCCAAATTCACATCTTTTTTTCTCCCTTTGGTAGAATTATTTGCACTAAAGTTACCAGCATTTTGCTCCAATACTTTGACATTAGAAGGTCTTTAAGGCTTACTTATTGTTATTTCTGTACTGGGGGGAGCAGCACACACCACGAGGTGAATGTGGAGATCAGCAGATGACCTGAGGGAGTCAGATCTCCCCTTCCAGCATGTGGGTCCCTGGTTCACCTTTATCCTCTAAGCCATCTCAAGCACGCCTCCATTTTTGTCAGTAGTCAATAATAAATTTGCCTCCTTTGCCGTCTTTTTATAGTCTTAGATATTTTTTACATGAACTTAAGTTTCATTTTCAGTTTTGTCTTCCAGATTATAGTTCTCTGAATCTCAAAATCCCTGGGTTTTTGCAAAATACCCAATTGTGAATCATAATCAAACTCCGAATACCATGTATTCATGTAATTAACCCAAAGACAGCACTATCTTCTCAGACATCCCTCATTGCTACTCCAACCAATTCTGCTGGGAATTTGGGTCAAATGCCCTTTAGTTCAGTTCAGACCTTCCTTTTTTGTTGTTGTTGTTTTGTTTTTGTTCTGAAACAGGATTTCTCTATGTAGTCTTGGCTGTCCTGGACTCACTTTGTAGACCACGCTGGCCTCGAACTCACAGAGATCTGCCTGCTTCTGCCTCCCTGAGTGCTGTGATTACAGGCATGCATCACTGTGCCTGGTTCATACCTTCCTTTTTATAAGTATACTGGCGGCAAAATCTGTTGGCTCTTTCATCAAGTTCACCTACTTTCACCATTGCTGTAATAGCCCGGCCCACCCAGTGGTTCACCTGCAAGAGCTTTAAAACCAGTCATTCATGGTTAATTCTTCCCTCTCACAATTGTTCTCAACATAGTTCATCAGCATAGTGATTCCGATGAGATTAAGCACTGCACTATTTGAAGCCCTCCCAGGGCACCTTCACATGTTATTAAATTGTCGTGGGGTGGGTGGAGGAGGTCCATTAGAGTCAGCAAGGAGGCAAGCATGGCTGAAACTGGGGGATAAAGTGCTTAGCATTTAGGAAACATTTAGCAACAATTTACTGAACGGATAAATTTTAATTGGTGTGTCAAGATGTAAGCCTTTAAACACTCAGAGATAACTATATAACTCTACAGTTACTTAATGAGAGCTCTAAAGAAAGAAGCAATAAAAATCTCTATCAAAACAAACCACTTGTACCCCAATGCTGGAGTCGCCAGGGTTACTGGGGGCGATCACCAGACTTCACTAGAGTTGCAGTCATACAGTGGCTTCCCAATCGTCCCACTGAGTCCACCCCAGGCTGCATTGTGGCTGGCTTTACCCTTCGGCCTCTCCACACCATCAACAATGGGCATGGTGTGCCCATGGGCACAGTTCCCTTCCGTAATGTCTCTTGTTTTCCCACATCCTACAGAGGGTTTTCATGAGTCTCCTCCAGTCTTTTTAAAAACCACTAAAACACCTTACCCATTACATAGGTTTAAATACAGTCCAATGCCTTTTAAAGGGCTCTCTGTTGAATGATTTTGGCATAATCATTTTTATTTACATTATTCTACTTCGAAATTTAAAGTCAGTCTTTTTAACCCTATTTTCAGTGATAATTACCATTATTTAATTGTTTGGTATAGAAGCATTATTAGTGTTACTATTCTTAAGGTTTAAATTCAGAAAGGGCTAGCTTTTTCAAGTACAGAATTCTTCCTCTGTACCATTTCTTCTGCCTTGTCATTAGATTGTGCTATGTTATTATCAGTTTTGAGGCAACAAAGGAATGTAGAAGGGATAAATGAATGACCCAGATGTACAGGACAAAAACATGCTCTATATTCCAACTCAGTTCCTTGTCTATAAGGCAGTGATTGGCATGCCCACACCACAGGGCTGAGATGTGTGATAATATGAACAAGGTTCCCAGTAGGTACTTACCAAAAAGTTATGACTCGAAGAAGGAAGTAGAAGGGGGATCAAAGGAAGAGGGCAGACAGGGAAGAGGAAGAGAATCAGTCCAACTCAGAGCTGAAAACAGCCAAGTGTTAAAAAAAAAAAAATATATATATATGTATATAGATATGCATACATATCTATCTACAGAGAGATATATAGATATAGATGGGTGTATACAAGGTTAGGAATGTTGGCCTTGGTGTCTGTAACCTCATCTTAATAAGCCAGCGCTCCTTTTCAATGTCATTAGCTTTCTATTCTGACAATGTTTATTCCTTTTAGTCTTAATCTCTTCTGTAAACTCATCTACCCAAACTTTCATGCTACCCTTTTGATCCTATCTCTACTCATAGTAGCTTTCCCCAGCTACTTCTTTTGATCAAACCTGAAGAAATTCTCTCTGACTGTGTTGCAGAAGACTTCCCTTTTCAAACTCTTCTCATACCTTGTCTCAAATGTATAGAGGGTAGTTAACGGCCTCAGTTAAATGGAGAGAGGGAAATGGGGCAAAGGACCATTTGCATCCTTTCAAATGGACAGTTCTATGCAGAAACTACTCTTTCCCTGACACCTATTCCATCCTGCTCCTGCATCAAAGACAAATGTCACCTTCTTCCAATCCATAAGCAAGCTGGAACTGGCCACTTCAATTATAGAACTTTGGTTCTCTAAGTGACTCTGGGAGTGTCTCCACTTCCAATGTTTAAAATTGCCATTTGCCTACATGTTCTTTTTAATCTTCACAAGTAACTTTATTGTTTGAGAGATAGTTCCAGCTTCCTCAGTGGCTTAAAGAACCTCAATCCTTAACCATAAGCTAAGAGGCAGCAACTTCTCTTACTGAACAGCTGCAAACTGACCTGCTCATTCATCTCCTACGTACTCCTTAGTAAACCCACTGACACTTCCTATTTTGCCCCTTTCCAGAAGCATCCAGCTCTCCCTTTGTCACCTATAAAAAGGACAGTAATGTGTTAGGGTCTCCAGTGCAGATGCAATGTCTATGAATTTATCTTACTGTCTATGCTGGCTAGTTCTATGCCACGCACTAGAGTGAGTCATTTTTAGAAAGGGAGCCGCAATTAAGAAAATGTTCCAGCATGTTGACCTGTATGTAGTCCATTCTCTTGACCGATAATGCATGAGGGAGGGCCCAGTTCGCTGTGGGCAACGGTGCCCCTGAGCTGGCGCTCCTGTGTGCTATAAGGAAGCAGGCTGGGGGAACAAGCCTGCAAGCAGCACTCTTCCATGGCCTCTGCATAGCTTGTCTCCAGATTCTTGCCTTGAGTTCCTGCCCTGACTACCCTGGATGACTAACTGCAAGCTGCAAGAGGAAATAAACCTTTCTCTCCCCTGGGCTGCTTTTGGTCATGATGTTTCATCACAGTACGAGAAACCACAACTAAGACTCTATAAGGATAGCCTCAAACAGAAAGAAGTCACAGAGCATGCCACACTAAAAAGAAGAAAGGCACAAGAGCCTTTCAGGAAATGGGGAGCACATCTATACCCCCAAGGCTCTCTGTGGCATGGCTATCTATGGCTATGTGGAGAACGGTGCAGGTCCAGGCAAGCAGGAGACAGACACTGATACTCTGCAGGTGTGGGGAAGCAAGGACACCCTGAGGAAGTGATATCTGGACAGGGCCTTACAAGGGGGTAGGCAAGAATGCACACAGATTTAAAGGTCTCTAGTAAACATTCGTAACTAATTATGTGCATATTGAGTACTTTTACATCTGTAATTATCTCTCTTCCTCACACTGTCCTCCATGGATCCCAAAGGAATGTGAAATGTAAGGCAGATTTCACCTACTCAGACACAAGGGATTTAGGGGCATAGTCATCTGTCTCTCCTACAGTGCCAAGCACAGGTCTTTTAAAGTATGTGTGGCAGGGTTAAGAAAATGGCTCAAAGGTCTTCCTGCACAAGTTTGAGGACCTGAGTCTGTATCACATAAAAAGCCAGGAGGCTAGCATGCATTCCCAGTGCTCCTACAGCAAGTGAGAAATTGGAGACAGGAGAATCCCAGACAAGTGCAGTAAGTAGCAAACAGCAAAGAAGAGATATGGATGGCCTTAAACAAAGTGTACGGGAAAGATCCATATTTGAAGTTGTACTCCACACTATGGAGCATACATGTACACACAAACACATATCACACACCCACCCCCACACACATACCATATATACAGGAAACAATAAAAAGCATATGGAGGCAAAGAGAGAATGACATACAAGGAGACAGAGTTGTAACTCAGTCATTTCATTTCCTGTCCCTCCTTTCCATGACCCTTTGCTCCTTAGCCTATCTGCTAGCAATGCTCTCCTATCCCCTCCCTCCCTTTATTGCATAAAACCGTCCCAGGCCTAATTCTTTATCCTTCCACAGCTGCTATCCCTCTGCCTTGTCATCTTCTCAAGTCTCCTCTTTCCTGTCGTCCTGGTGTTCAGTCCAGTGTTTAGTTGACCTCATTTAAGTTTAGCCATTATCTGCCAAGCAGATTTTACATTCCTCAAGGCCAAAATGCACATCGTATCTATTTTGCATGCCTGTTCTCTTCCTGCCACCCAGACATCCCCTCAAACACAAAGGTACCTGGCAAATACTTGCTTAAGGATTAAGACCTTCCTATCACACAGGCCTAATGTCCTTTCATCCCATTCTCCAAGTTCAAAAGTGCACTGGACGAAGTTAGACATCAAAGTGTTCTTTTCCAAATAACACAGACCCACCGCTTCTACATCTTGCAGTAACTGAACCAACAGTGAGTGGCTTCACCAATTAGAGAGAAAAAAAAATGTAGGCGCACAAAGAAGGTTCTACTTTATAGCCTCCTTTCAGCGCAGCTGGCTCAGCTGAACTCCAAGCACAGAGCTTATCACTCCAGAGCAATTCAGTAACGTAAACACTCACTGCCATACACACTTTCCCCAACAAAGAAATACTGGAAGAGGTCCAATGATCTCAAACCTCAAAGATGAAATTTAACATGTTAAAGTGAAATTGTACTTTCATATATCCCACTCAGCTACTCCTCACCAAAATCTATGCAATAATTCTATGCAAATCATATCAAAACCACAAACTTCCATGATGACAAACCTTAGGATCTAAACATAACACGTGGATCAGAACGTGGCCCCGATAATAATAATTTCCTTGGGTAGGAGAGGCAGATCTTGAAATTTCAAATGAGTGTACAACAAAGAATAACTGACCTGTTAAATAAAATCAACAGGTCAGTCCGTAGTGGTTCTGGATTCTCCTGGGAATAGGCTTTAAGTTCTGGAAGATATAAGGTAAACAGAGAAAAACAGAATAAAACTAGAGAGAGCAAAAGAAGGCCCTCTCAACTAAGGTCACTGGAGGTCTTAGTGATTCCAAGAACCAAGTCTCCTTGAAAATGGAAACTGTGGAAAACACAGGCTCTAACACTAGTTGGAAGTACTTAGGGCAGCTGTACAAGGCACTGACATGCTTTAGCCCAGGGCTCCCCCAAAACTGGGCTCATCTCAGCTGACTGCATGTTTTCCACTTTTTATAGGAAAAAAATTGCACAAAAATCGATGATTTCCATATAGTTACATCCTAACTAAAATACCACTCAAAAGCTACAGAATCAATATTTTTGAAATTATCTTTTTAAACAACATGAAACAAAGTTCTAAAAACTAGTATTATTGAGGTTATGTTTGTTTGTAACCATAAACACTGCTATAAGAACCTTTCTGTGGAGGACAGAGAAATGGCTCAGGGATTAAGAGCACTGGCTGCTCTTCCAGAGGCCCTGGGTTCAATTCCCAGAACCACATAGCAGTTCTGTAACTACAACCTGTAACTACAGTTCTGAGGGATCTGACCCACTCTTCTGGCCTTAAAAGAGCTTTTCTATGTGAAATTTCCAGAGACTCTTTCTGACACGGACAGCCTCCCTATTTTTACTTCCTGCTCTATGCCAATATGTGTCTAACACAGAAATAAACATGGCATGGTGGCATGAACTTAGAATCCTAGCACTTGGGAGCAGGGGCAAGAGGATCAGAAGTTCAGAGTTATTCTCTGTTACAGGCCAGCTTGGGCTACAGTGAGATCCTTTTTATTAAAGCACAACAACCATCAAAGACAAAACCAAACAAAACTCCCACATAGAAATGGAACAGAGAAAAGTATAAGCCATAAATGAAAGTTCAACGGAACACTGGAGCTTGGTGTTAAGACTTTTAAAAACAACTGGAAAAAACAAAACAAAAACAACAACAACAACAACAACAAAAAAAAAACAGGAATGCAAAACCTGTGATAAGAAAGCTGGAGTATAACATGATAATGATGGATAAATTAGACAATGGGACTGTGGCAGTAATTATGCAATATGTCTACCAAGTCAATGTTTGTTATTAAAATGCTACTTTAAGTTCTTTTAAATATGAAAAAAAAGGCCTCATTGAGACAGAAAATAAAACATAAGAGTTCTGTAGTGTCTGCCTGAAAGAAGGCTATAGAAACCTTCTATAATCTGGATTAAGTTAACTAACCGATTACTGCTAAACTATAGTCAAAATGCTAAAAAAAAAAAAACAAAAACAAAAAACCTGCAGCAGCAACATTCATTTAAAATATTAAAACTGACCTTTTACATTCATTTAAAAAAATCATTTTTATTTTCTATAATTTTCAAGTTCAGATGAGCAGAAGTTACAGCCCCAGATGACCACGCTTCACACATCTTTTCAGGATGTAAACATTTCCAGAGAACTCAAAGGCCTCAAGAAATCATCCTAAAAGATAAACACATCAGGAAAGCCTTGCTACAGTCAGTTAGCAGAAACCCCTCTAGATAGCCTCATGTCTGTTTCCTTTTCTCTTTCCTACGGGAAGATGAAAAATAGCTGTTCAGTTTCCCCTTTCAAACTACTTTTTCCTTCCTTCATGGGCCATCCCATCCCTTAAGAGAAGTAGAAGGATAGCAGGTGATTCCCAAGGCCAGTTGGCAACAGCCTGATTGTTCCTAGGGCTGGAGAAAGGACCCCACTTTACACCTCCTGGAATGATGTCACGAAACTGCTAAAAGAAAGGTTCTTCCAAGAATTTGTGGAATGCTAGAAATCTACCGCTGGACAGATATATTCAAACAATAAGTCCACCAGAACTTCAGGAACAGCTTATGGTCAGCACTGTGCCAAGAACCAGCACCTCCACTGGCCCCTGCTTTCACTCCGGTTCTATGTGTTGGGGTGAACCTTGGCACAGATTATTTTTGTCATATATCAGTGATGTATGTCCTTGGGTTTCTTGTCACTGGCAACCTCTGGATATAAGTAGCTTTAGAAATGCAGAATCCCTTTCAGAACCCCAGTCTAGAAGAGAACTCTGTAAACAATTTCTGCTCAGTTATTCTGCAAGCAAGAAATCTACAGCACTAACATAGGAGTTGTCAGCAAACGTCTTCTAGCAGTCACCTGTCGGCGACAGGGAAGCCAGTACCATCACCTGCTACTTCATCAAGAAAACACTGCAGACAAATGGTGAACATACCTCCTTCGAAACTCTTAGGATTTATAAAGTGCTGGTTCCATTTTCTTACAGACTATCTTCTTCTATGTGTGCTACATGTCTATTACATGTCTACTACTTAGTAGCTTCTGCATGAAATACCTATTGTTGAACATGGGGAAAATGTAAGCAGCTGATGTGGTTAACTAATACGACTTTCTAACCCTATGGCAAGGGTGTATAACATGAATATCTCAAGCAGAAAGATGCAAATGAGAGTTGTTTAAATTGACTGGGGCCTATTTAGTTTTTTTTTTGTTTTTTTTTTTTTTTATGTCTTTTATCTTTGTGTTTAGTTTTGACTTTTGAGGGGGGTGGAGGGTCTTGCTATATAGCCCTGACAGACTTACTATATTCCCAGGCCTGGAGCTCAAGATAATACTCCTCATCTCCATCACCACCATGCCACATGCTTTCAATATTTGCTAAAAAAAAAAGTGTGAATGCTAGTTAAGTAAAATGCTGGTTATTTTAATATGATCAGCTAGTGTATCCCACAATAATTGAAGAGATAAGTCACTATTAATTCTACAAATGAGCCTCAAAAAGTTTTGTTTGGGTATGCACACATATATATTCAGTGACAAACTCTTTCTGACCCTGACTAGGACAAAGCTGATAGATGCCAAAAGCCCACAGCTGATATGTCATATGTGTAATTAAAGTTAATGAGGGGGCTGGGGAGAGAGATCAGTCAGTAAAGTGTCCTCACAAGCATAGGGACCTGAGTTCAGATTTCTGAGCACCCATGTAAACAGGGAGGAACATAATTATTTGTCACATTTTTATAACAAGATTTTCACTCACCTAATAATAACTCATCTAACAAGTATTCTCAAATATAAAACTCCGAAGCAAACCATGATTATCAGAAGGGTGGACATATTTCACGTTCTGCTCTTTTGATAGCAACAGTTTGACATTTCTACCGAGATCATGTTTCTAGATTATTCTAAAAGAACTAAAACACACAAAAGGAAACCCTGGGTTAATCTTAACACACATTAAAATTCAGTGTTATTCTTGAGTTAAGAACTGAACAAACGACTCCACTCAAGAAATAAACTGATAGCCTCAGCATCTTTTCTTCTCTTTCCAAACTAAAATCATCCCCTTTCTTCTCTGACCCTAAAAGGCTCTGAGACTCTGTCTCCTCCTCTGGCAGGTTTATACTTCTGTGGGCATCTGAAAAAGAATCTGGCGTCCAACCCTCAACAGGCCACAGCCTGCCTGCAAACCCATAGGGCAGTTAGCCACACTATTGATATGGCATCAAGTGCTAGAGAACAGAGCAAGCAGCCTGGGGCTCTGCAGCCATTAGAGGAGGCCTTGCAGTGAGGTCCTTACCAAGCAGAGATGGGGGAAGGTGGGATGGAAGATTGGGTGGTGGGGAGGAGTGAGGACAAAAGGGGATCTGTAAACAGTTGCAGAAACTGATATGTGCATGAGCATTCAGGGAGCTGACGTTTCATGGGCAGTAACTACAAAAATATAATAAAGGAAAATGCAATGTGAGCTTTTAATAATTTGGGGTTACAGAGGACAAAATAGCATTATGTGTGCAATTTATGTTTGCCTCATTCAATTTCAGTTATGTACAGGTTACCTATAAAATGAAAGATCGAGTCGCTTGCCTTCAGCATATCCACTCTACTAAAATGAAGACAAGGCATGCACACTATCTCACTCTCCAGCTCCACTAGGCTAATATGTGAATTAGGATGTGTGTGTGTGTGTGTGTGTGTGTGTATAGCAAATGAAAGAGTACTAGTCCATTTGAAAACATCAAGTATGCAGGTAGCTGCCTGTTCTATCAGGAACATTGCCTGTCCTTTAACTGACTAAATGCTTATGAATCTGTAGGTGACAGTTTAGTACAAGTAATGCCCCAACTACCCAGTACTTTCTGGTTTTCTATTTTTAAAATAGTTCACCATCAGCTAATCAAATCATCCCTCTACATAATACTGAGCTTCGAAAACACCAAAGTGTAGCCTGTGTGCTACACTTATTTATCATATATAGAACTGTCTTCTTTGAAAAACAAGTCTGATTTTTAAAAGATAATTTCCACTTAGAATGGGACAGTAGGGAAGGCCTTGGTAAACATCCACTTCCAATTCTTGCTCCCAGCAAACAGCTACATTCAGTGTCTCAGGAGTCTGGGATTCTACTCCCTACTTCCCGCTCTGACACTAATTCATCATATGGATTTTATAGGAAAATAATTTCCCTTGTGACTACCCTGGGTTTAGACACCGGCTTCATTCCCATGTCCACCCTGACTGCAGGTATACAGATTTGGGTTGTGCACTGTGAAACATCTGCTAGTAGTTTAGTGACCTCCAGAGAGTTTGAGCCTACAAATCACAATAGGAAGAGATAATGTAATTCCAATATGAGAAAATCTAAGGCACTAAATATAGCAATAAGAACAGTTCTGCCCTGTGTCAGATATTTTTTTTTTTTTCCCAATACAGTCGTTGGTCGCAGAAACTCCTCAGGTGCCTTTCCCTCCTTCAAAAGGGCAACCCAGCAACTCTCAAGAACAGAATGAAGCACCCACTGATGAAGTTCCCACCATCATAGGCTTATTTGCAAACTACTGCCAAACACTAAATAGACGAATACTCAAGTAGTATTTACTAAGAGGCAAGCCCAGCTGACCTCTTACCATGCGTTTTCCTTCCATCAGGCTCCAACCTCAGAGGAAGAAAAATGTGAAACCATGTTCTGCCGGCAGGACCAGGACCAGAACCTAAAAGCCCCACATGCAGAGGCCTAGATTGTATCCTGCTACAAATTTCCCTCCTTGTCAAGATACAGAAACAAAAAAAGGTGTTTTCCGCTGATTATTGAAACTGGTATCATTTCCTAGTCAATGAGCAAAACGACTCTTCTGACTCTCAAGTTCTCCATGTTGCTGAGTCACGTATTTTTTTCCTTTCTATAGCCAAAGACACTCCAGGAAAATTGGGGCTGTCTCTCATGTACCGCTGCCCTCCCCCTACTATGAACAGTCACTAGTGCCCATAAGGAGAAGCTGCTAAGGTTACTCACATATTAAATCCAACTTTTTCTCCTTCTTCTAAAATAGACTTTACTACACTTAAACAGAGAGGGGGAGGGGCAGAGGGAGACTATGTCTGCACAGAGACCTTAAAGGAAAATAGTAATGCATGCGGAAATACCCACGCGATCCTCTTTTACTCCTCCCCCCCTACCCCGTGCACGTTCCACTTTGTAGTTCTCTCTAGTAGTACAGTGTGAAATCGTCTACAAAATAGCTAACCCAAAATTTTCATCTCCTAAGGGGTGGAGAGAGGGCTTGCTGGTCAAGAACTGCATTTGTGGTTCGGCTCTTGTGGTACTGCTCTTGAATGGGACCTGAATTCAGTTCCCAGCACCCACGCACATCAGGACGCTCACAACAGCCCATTTCAGCAGGTCTGACGTCCTCTTCTGACCTCTACAGGTACCTGTACTCACGTGCACATAGTCTCAGGCACATAATTTAAATTAATATTTTTCAAACCGAAGAAAACATAATTATTATTAAAAGTGAAACTTTTTTTGTAATGTGAAAGATAACGAAGATATTTCTACAAGAGAGGCTCTTTCGTCCTTGACTGAGCAGTAATAAACACCCAATGTCTTCATGAATCTACCAGAAAGTCTCTAGAAACCAACGTGTCAATTCCTGACCTAAAGAATTCCAGGTGAATGAGACTGGCCTCTCGCGTTGGAAGCAAGGGGTTAGGTTTCAATATGAATGCCAGCTGGCCTAAGCGGAGGCTGTAGCCTCCAAGGAGAGATGAGAAAGTTCTCAGTTCACAAAGTTAGCTCAGATCCAGCCGCGACAGATTCTGAGCCCATGTGGCATCGCTTACAGCGCTCCTCAGTCCCAGCCCAAATCAAGCCCCCACCCACCCCTCCGGCCCCCGATCGGCCGGCCCAGGCGGCCTAGGACTGAGGTTACCCAGTCACCCCGCAGTGTGGGAGTGCAGGAGCGCTGGAATCCAGCGGTTGGGGTCGGCTCAGGACCGGCTTTTTGGGCTTCAGCGGTGCCGAAGGCGCACAGGCAGAACCAGCAAGGGCGCACACAAGACCACCACCATCCCTATATAACTGATGTGCCGAAGGAAGGGGACATGAGGCTGCGCCACCCAAACCTCGGGGACACGGGAGCCCGTCTAGTCCCCGCCATTCGCTCCTGACTTCCGTGCTGCTGTCGCGCGGGGCTCTGTGTTGGACACCCGGGCGGGAGACCACGGAGCCAGCCGAGCCGACCAGGGGTGCCCATAGGGAACCGACGTGCAGTCGGGGACGTGGCTCTAGCTGCCTGGCCAGGACCCGTCCCTTGGAGACCTATAGAGCCGAGGGAGGGAAGCTTCTCCGCGCGTGGCCCAGAGCAGCGCCCAACCCCGCCCGGCGCTCACCGCTCCGTCCTCCCTGGGTGTCCTCTCTTAGCGTCCCCGCCGGGCTCCGGGGCTCGGGACCCCTGGAGTCCGGCCCTCAGCGTGAGCGCTGAGCCATCCGAGCCCAGGGCGCCGCGCCCGGGATGCGCCGCTGCAGCCTCAGGCGGGCGGCCGTGAGGACGGGGCGGAGACCGTCGGCGGAGGGCGGGCCGCGGCAGGGCTCGGCCTGGGGCGGAGGAAGCCGCAACGTCAGCAGAGCGGGGGAGGCGAGGGTGAGGAGGGGGAGAACGGGACCCCTGCCCGGCCCAATCCCGACCTCCGCCTGCGCTCCCCTCGGCTCCCTACGGGGCGCCCCGTTCCCGCCGCGTTGGCCGGGACCCTACGCACCCTGCCCAGCCCGGCCGCTTTGGCTCCCACAGCTCTGGTTTCTCGCCACGAGTGAGCTTCAGGTTCCACTTTAGAATCACACCCAAAGGAAAGATAACTTCTGGAGGCCCGGGGGGAGGTAAATCACTGGAAGAGGAAAGCTGAGAATTTAAAGAATCCCACCTCGGACGCTAGGGCCCTATCCCCTCTCCAGGCTCCAAAATAGTTACACTCCCGTCGCCTCCCTCCTCCCTCACCCCCTCTTTTCCTGAATTCAATTTTACTCTCAAAGAGATGGTAGAAAAATCACCTAATCCGAAGCAGTTGTCGCCTAGAGTGGAGCAACAAAATACAGGAAATCCTATCGCACCGAACCCTGTAAACTGAACTGATTTTAATCAGCAAAGATAAAGGGTTGGGAGCAGATCATTTGCAGCTCACGAGGGAAACTTTATCTTATCTCTTGTGTGTGTGTGTGTGTGTGTGTGTGTGTGTGTGTGTGTGTGTGTGTGTGTGTGTGTGTGTGTGAGAGAGAGAGAGAGAGAAGAGAGCGCTCATGCACTCCCTTGTGTTTATTCTTTCAATGAAAAGCAGCCATCCAGTTCAACCTCAGCTATCTAACCACTCCAGAGCTTGATCTCCTTTCGCAGAGTTAAGGTAATTAACCTACTAGGTTCTATGAAATGGAAGGTGTGGGAGTTACTTACCCGCTCATCAGATAGGGCTGGTTTACTCAAGCCCTAGGCTCTCTCCACGTTTGAACCCTTAGAGAACCTGAAGACCCACTGGTGCTTCCGGGCAACCACACTGCTAGGAAATGTTACGGATTTTGCTATCAAGAGCGCTTCTTCACCACAGAATTAAAAGGAAAAGAAAATAAACCCTACCGTTAGGCTTTTAAAATGCTAACTCAGATAAATGACTGATCTGCATAAACTTCCTGATGGGGCCGGGGGGGGGGGGGGGGGGGGCAGAAGTCTTGAACGAGATTAGTACTAGTTATGAAGTAATATTCAAATCCTTACTCTGCCATTTACTAGGGGCCTTAGAAAGCTAAGCCGCCTTCAGAGCCTGTATCTCCTCTGTATAATCAAGTCATTGTAATACCTTCATGAAACAAAAGATGCAATAAAAATGGCAAATATTTATTGAAAGTTTGCTATATGCCCGGCAAGGTGCTAAGGTACTTGTTTTAGTAGAATGTGTGTCAGTACCAAGCTGTGGTATATGGTTCTGAGTTAATTTCCATTTCTCTTCTCAAATCAGAAAGTGGCTTTAGAGAAAATATCCCCTTTAAGTTACTGAACTGACAGTCTGGCTAGGTGGCACACACCTGTAATCCCAGCACCCAGGGAGGAAGAGGCAGGTGGATCACTGTGAGTTTGAGGCCAGCCTGGTCTAAAAATCTAGTCCAAGACAGCCAAGCCTACACAGAGAAACACTGTTTCGAAAAAAAAAGAAAAAAAATTACTGAACTTCCTGGTAAGTCAACTCGTAGTCGCTGATCCCCCCAGCTAATATCTTAGTATCATTGAACAGTTTTAATAACTTTTTTTCTTATGGAACCCCACACCTGCTTCATAAATCAGATGATGGATCATCACGGGCAAACAAGATTGAAAATTCTTCAAAGAAAATGGTACCTACTACCATGTGCTTGCAAACCCCGTTTACCTGTGATTGATGACATTACTCTGGAAATCTAGCTGTGGAAGACACTGATTTTCAAAGAACACCACGGCACCTCTCAATAGATTTACACTCCTGCTTTCTGGAGTCCATAGGCCACCCTTTTTATTTTTATTTTTTTAAGATTTAATTGCATTTTAGTTATGTGTACTTGTATGTCTCCCTGAGGGTATATGCATGTGAATGCAGATAAGGACAGAGGCCAGAAAAGGGCGCTAAATCACCTGGAGTTGGATGTAGAGCCGTTGTGAGATGCCCAACATGGATGCTAGGAGCTGAACTTGGGTCCTCTGTAAGAGTTCCATGCATTCTTATCCGTACTCTCCAGCCCCAACATATCTCTTCTTGCCTCTGCCGGAGAATGCTTTGGGTTGTCTGCGTACATACTCATCACTGTTATCTTTCTTTTGCCCAGTGTCCTTCTTAAAACCTGATCCTTTGAGCTGCATCCAAAGTTTCATTTAAAAGTCAGATTAGTAAATTGTGTACTGTCTTTGTTCTGAAATATGTCCTTGGAGCATTGACTTCTCTATTACAGTTCACTGAAGTTTGGTTTGTTTATTTGTTTGATTGGTTGGTTTTCATAGCTGATGCTACCACAGGCTGTCTTCAGCATACACGTGCTACAGTCTGTGTCCAACACTGTGTATTATTCTATTGGATTCTGTTAAATTTGGCCTATTTTCAGTTTGCTGCATTGTCAGTACTTCTAACATAATAGTTAATTCTGCTGTATCCTACATCATCAGGTAAGTTCTCAATCGTGTTCTCCTTCCAGCTGACACTGAATTTGAATGCTCTTGCTGAGTATTTTCATCAGTGAGGGATGTTTCTGAGTATTTTTATCACCATATTGCCTTCTCATATTTTCTTCTCTTGTCAAAAGAAACCAAGCATGGGACATTGTATCCTTAGTTGAGAGATTAGTAGAAAGTGACCCTGTCCTCTCCCATGCAGCCGCAAACAACAATATGTTGTTTCCCTGTCCGCTGTCTTTCCAGCTGGCATAGCAACAGGTAAAAAAAAAAAAAAAAAAAAAAAAAAAAAAAAAAAAAAAA
>NW_026592890.1:30518842-30550556 GCF_907164565.1 Psammomys obesus | reverse complement strand
AAAAAAAAAAAAAAAAAAAAAAAAAAAAAAAAAAAGAAAAGAAAAGAAATGACTACCTAGTGAATTCTTGTTAATTCTACTAAATCGCCCCTTCCTTTTTTAAGTGACCAGATACGACTTCAGTAACAGTGTATTCATTTTTTTCTCTGCTTCTGTGAGGTTTCTTCTCTTGGGTTTAGAAACCAGCTTGCTTCCTTCCTTCCTTCCTTCCTTCCTTCCTTCCTTCCTTCCTTCCTTCCTTCCTTTCTATTTCCCCTCCACTTGTCCATCTTCAGCCTTTCTGTGTTCACTGCCCTTTCTGCTGACTCAAGCTAAATGCGCTTAGTATAAACTACTTGCTGAAGTGTAAATGCTTTAGGGAAAAAAGTTAAGTCTCAGAGAAACATGTTATACTCTTGCAAGTTCTTCATTACTCTCTTTTTACAGTTAACTAGTTCTGTGTGGCTGTTTTTGTCTTTATTGTTTTTTTGTTTTGTTTTGTTTTAATTCATTCACTATAGACAAGTCAGGAAAAGAGAATTGTCCTTCTCTTGACATCCATTTATATTAGGCAAAGGCATTCCTTCCACATTATTGTTTGAATAAAATATTTTAAGATGTATTCTTTTGTTGTCCTTATTTTATTCTTGACTCTAGACTAATAGACACCAACCAATATAACAGGCTGAAGGTCCATGATTTCTATTCTTACATTATTCACTCAGTTAAATTTAAATCTGTGACCAATCTGGGTCTGAGCCTCTGCTTCAATCCTTGCAAAGAGATTTCCTCCTCAAGTCAAAATTACTCCGTTTGTAAACTGCCTTATCATAAGGCTGAGTGTTACCTCATGCCTGGGTCATTGGCAAGGCAGCATCCTTTTTGACTGCTGGAGCCATGTTTGCCTGGAGATGTCTGAGTTTACCTTCTCCATTTCTAAGCATGTGGTCCTGGCCAGACACATATTGCATCCCCAACTCCCACATGGTCCTACCCCATGGGTTTTCTAGCCTTTCTCACTAGGGCCTGACTTTGCCATCCCCGATCTATTACTCTCCCATCAGCCTGTTCTGAGGCTGCTAATTCAGCCCCTCCAGTTTTCAAGCTTTGTCTTCATCATGACAAAATTGAGGCAGTCACTTACACCCACAGTCATATCAGTTCCACTCCATGCCGAGCCAGTGTGTGACTTTTAAAGAGAGTTCTCCTCCAGCTACACATTTCCTCAACACTTCTGACAAATGTTTAAGTGTGTCAGACAAGTCCATGAGTCTCTTACTTTGTCCTCACAAGCACTGGTGTCAGCACTGTGCCATCTAACTGGTGAATTATAGCAGGAGGAAAATAGTAGCCATTTGTCTGTAATAGCCTTGCATTGCTGGGGTCTGTTGGACCAGAAACAAGATCAAGGAAAACAAAATGAAGAACAGCCAGTCAGAAAGTGGAAGTGCTCAAACCCTAGTGATTCTGTTTACTGACTTCTACCCACTAAGCCACTTGACACCTATCAATTTTTCATATACAGAAAACCCTACTGGCATGTTAGTGTTCAGTTCAGGGCGAAGCAATTCTCCACTCATTCACAATTAACTCTTCAAATGGATGGTTTTCCATCACTTGTAGTTTATTCTGAGCCCCTAAACATGTCCCAACTTTTAGTGACAAAAGTCATCATTGATATTTGCTGAGCAAAGGAGTGAAATTAGCTGTATCCTTTTCCTTGGGCTTACTGGTACCAAGAACTTAAAATATTTCATATTTTTCTTGAACATGGTTTCTGGGAACTGTAAAAACTTATATACATCAGTAAGGAATTTAGAAAATTAATGCTGATTGAGGCCAAGGTTTCTATTAGTAACTATTTTTATAAAGCCACTTAGAAAGTAGTGAGTATTCACTTTAACATCTCAATGAAGTGTGCTTACGGGAGGATACATTCAGAAGGCTCACAGGCCAGGCTCATGCTCAGGGTGCTGGCTGCCCAACGTTCAGGTGCTGTTGTGGACTATTCATGAAACAGTTCAACTTCTGTCTTCAGATTCTGCCACTTACTGAATTTATTTTCAGGCTTCCTTTTGATTATCCTTTTTCAAGGAATGGAATTTACTATGTCTCTCTCTCTCTCTCTCTCTCTCTCTCTGTGTGTGTGTGTTGTTGTTGTTGTTTTTCGAGGCAGAGTGTCTCTGTGTAGCCCTGACTCTTTTGTAGACCTCAAACTCAGAGATCCTCCTGACTCTGCCTGATAAAGTTTTTAAATGTCAGGTATGGAGAGTGGATAGATGAGATGGGTCAGAGGTTATGGAGAGTCACAGCTATGTAACATAAGCTTTAACATTGGCCACACATTAGAAAGAACTACCTGGTGCCTTCACAAACTTCATCCTCAAAAGACTTCACCTAGAATTTCAAAGGGCAGGACTGAGCACTGGCATGATGTGGGCACCCTCTGGTGATCCCACTATGTAGCCAGACAATTCCATTATAGATTACAAATTAGAAATCTATAATGCCAGAGCATTATAGAGCAACTTTGCCAAACATGGGCCACGTTGGAGAGCACTCAGAGCATCTAATGCCCAGACTGTAGTCAATCAAATTATACTGTTTGAGGTATCCAAGGTCTCATGGTCCCAAAGGCCAGAAAGTTTGGGGAGCATCCTTCTGCTGGACTGTTGTGATCATGAACTAAATATAGCATTTACTTGAATATGCTTCTTTGCAGGTTTTGTTCTGGTTTAATAATTACAGAAATATTGTGAAAGTTTACATTTTCAGATATATTTCTTTAAAATACTTTTTATTGGATGTAAAATTGGGTGGGGGGGAAACTACTTGATTTCAGTATAGGCTGAAGCAGTCAGTTTGAATTCACATTGAAGTTATTGTTTCATTTCATGCTGCCCACATGTGATAAATAACAATCTCTATCCAAATATTAACATCCAGGCAATTTGGAGGCTTTATCAAGTGTTTACTATTTTATTTATTTACACATCAATGCTCTGCATTTTCTGCCTTTAGAAAAGAAGATTAATGTGACATAATCTCCTATGTAGAGAAGATTAATCAGTGATTTGTTATGTATAACATATAGACTATGTACAATGTAAAATGTTTTCTGCTCAACCATGACATATATAACAACTGTAATGAAGTAGAAATAGATTGTAGGCTACAACAATCTTAAAGTGTGATTTTCAGTGAAACCCCTTAATGTCAATTTGCTTGAATCAGACAAATTTCTATGATGTTTGGGAGGAAAGTAAAGTCTATCTTTTCTATGATGACTGCTGTTGTTTTGGTCCCTTTCTTTTTTCTTGCTTTTCTTTTCTTTTTTTCTTTTCTTTTCTTTTCTCTTCTTTTCTCTTCTTTTCTTTTCATCCTCCCCAAATTTAGGGTTGATCAGTTTCAAGAAAGACAGGATAGTTGATTGGTCAGGAACTGTTGTGTAAACAAGTCCTGATCTGACTCTTTCAGCCATCAACAGAGCACCTACTCACAGGAGAAAAAGCCCTCCCAGCCATGATATTAAGCTGACAGGCTTTGTTGTTGTTGTTGTTTCTCCAAAATTTTATTGTAGTTTAAATTACAGGGCCAGCCAGATATTCTGATAAGAAAATTCACTTTTCTTCAGGAGAAAGGAAACACTTCCATGTCATTAACAACTGTATACATCGCTCACTTTTTTTTTATTTTGTACTCACCATGAACTTTTTATTTATTTTTTAAAGGATTTTATAAATTAATTACAGTTTATTCACTTTGTATCCCAGCTGTAGCCCCCTCTGTCATCCTCTCCCCAATTCCACCCTCCCTCCCTCAATCCTCCCATGACCCTTCCCCAAGTCCACTGATAGGGGAAGTCCTCCTCCCCTTCCATCAGACCCTTGTCTATCAAGTCTCATCAGGACTGGCTGCATTGTCTTCCTCTGTAGCCTGGTAAGGCTGCTCTCCCCTCAGGGGGAGGTGTTATCTCCCACTTTTCTTAAGGGTTAAAAAAAAAAACAAAAGCAAAAACAAAACACATTAAGTAACTGCCATAAGTAAAATTAACCCTTTATATCACCAAATGAACCACACCCAGGACAATCATTCTGATAATTGGAACCTAGAAATGATCACAAATCAAATGCAATGTTTTGATTTCAAATGTTTTCACATTGTTCTGTTTAAAAACAACCCAGGAAGTCTTCTCTACCTTCAGCTTCCAGTTCATCAGTGCCACATTTCTTTGACCCATCACACCCCATCTTTAACACCATCATGACTCTAGCACTACTCTGTTTGCCCAAGTGGAAGCTATTTTGCTGTCACAAATTCTAAAAGCTAGCTTGGCAAGGAGACACTCCTTCCACTTGGTGTAATGGCCACTTTCACACCAAATCCTGACACAGCACAGAGTGGCAAGGACTAGGTCCCTTAGCTTGGCTGAGTCTGGCCCCTACTCAGTTGAAGATTTCCTTGTCCAGGAGATTGACTGCTTCCCCAATTTCTACACGAATATTCTCTATCTCGCTCTCCTCTCTTACACACACACACACACACACACACACACACACACACACACACACACACACACCCTGGTGAAGAAAGCCTTGGAAACCCTTTATTGTAGAGTGCCATTTAATTGAAATAGAACAGACCTATATTTTCTGGAGTGGTTTTTCTGACTTGAAGAAAACTTTAAAACATCATCTAGGAGGCTCTTTTTCCTGGCCAATGAATAATTCAGTTAGTAAGAGAAGCTAAGAAAGAATAATTATGTCAGCTACAGTGATGCTGAATTGGATTGGGCAAACTCTGATTTTAAGTTGTTAGTTGTGATCTGCGTGTCACTGAGACGAGCAGACACCATTCTAGTAACTTTACCGTAGCTGCAGTCTAGGAGACATTGTTCTGTTGTGGTCACAGTTACAGAAAGGGGCGTCTATCTAACAGTAGCTCACTGAGAAGCTTCAGTGACTGTCTCTTTGTCACATAATTTTCTGAACGGAGTAGCTTCTCATATTCACTGAAAAATCTATCATAATGCTGCTCCAAAATTTTGCACTGAGCAATTTATGTCTTGTAAGTAAATCCTTGAACATAGCAAATGCATCTGAAGCTATGTCAGATTTTGACATTTCAACATATCTGAAGAAATCATAAAACTGTTCTGACCACAAAATGAGTTTTGCAAGTGGTTCATGTCTGATGCATTCTCTTAACATTATTTCACAATTAAGAACTATTTCTGGAGAATCATACCCTTTCAGTAACATGAACAAAATACTCTGTTGGGTGCAGATGTATTCAACAGTAGGGGTTCTTTTACCAATCTGTCTTCTGAGAATATTGTTGAAAATTTGAGTCTTTTTTGTGAAAGTCAATGAGCTGTAAGTCAGCTACCAGGGTGTTTAGGAGCCTACCATTGTGCAGGTCCTGGACCAGCTGAGCTACAGCTTCTGTCTGAGGCTCTATTTCATTCGTGCTGTACAGAATTTCTTTCATGGCAACCAAATTTTTGGAAACTTCTTCTATAGCCTTCTCTGCCTTTTTTCAGAAATGTCCTGATTTTCCAAAACAGCCATGTACTCCTTCAAGTTCTTCAAATATCTGGCACAAATTTATGAGACTTGCCAAATGTGAATGAAGCTGACAGGCTTCTGTGTCAGATCTTGAAAGTAAGGATGAAGCTAGCCACCTTCGAAAGTTTTGTTTTTGTTTTTTTGTTTTTGTTTTGGTTTGGTTTTTTCTCATTGCCTGGTCATGGTCCCTGTCCTTATCTGTCTGTCTATTAGGGAATCTGTTTGACAGCTAATCCCTCATTTGGAAAAAATAAAGCAAAATTTTAGGAGATAGGGCCACCATAATGGAGGCTGAGAAGTCTGTATTCAAGGGTCTAACCATTTCTGTTTCTGGGGAAGGTTCTTTGTCACAGGCAGACAGTGGGCTCCTCTCACGGCCTCTGCATGGGAGATTCTCCATCCTTCTCTGTGTATCTCAGAAGACTTGTTTGGTTTCAGACATCCCTCAGTCCCTTACCTGCTGCAGGGCATGGCTAGCATAACCCTCCTTCTACCCAGAACTTTTCAGCCCAGGGGCTGAAGATTTAACACCTAGGGACTGGAGAGATGCTCAGTGGTTAAGAGCACTGGCTGTTCTTCCAGAGGACCCAGGTTCAGTTCCTAGCACCCACATAATGGCTCATAATCATCTGTAAGTCCGGTTCTAGCTGATATTACACCCTCATCTCATGTACTAGAGCATACATATAGCACATAGACATGCATGCAGGCAAAACATCCATACATTTATAATTTTTTTTCATTAAAAAAACATTTAAAACCTAGATGAGATGTCCTGTCTTACTCAGTCCACACAGCTATTCTATCACAGAGATCATGTGTTTACAAGATAGATGAAAATTTCACCATTGTCAGTGTGGTAAGACACAGGGCCTTCACCACAGCCTATACCATCAGCTCATTAATATGAGCCTATCTGATTGGTGGGAGGTCAGCATCTCTGAGTTTTAGCCATAAGCCATGATACATGGCTTGAGTGCATGCATGTATGTGTGTATATGCACACATATGTGAATGGATGGATGGACACAAGAAAGAATGAATGCATAAATATAAAAGTTGACATCTCCTGCCTCTGGAAAAGAAAGCATGTCTCCCCAACTACATTTGCAGGCCATGCCCACAGTATCTTATTGCCAACTCATCTTGGATTTTTAGAAGAGCTTTTCTTTCCATTTATAAAACAAAACAAAACAAAACAAACAAACAAACAAAAAAACAAACAGCACTGGGGTATGCATGGCAGCTTGGGCTGCAGGCTTCTATTTAATTTTTATTCATTCCTTTTGAAAGAATGAATATCAATGGAACAAACAGTACCCACAAGTGATGTGGGAAAGAAAGCCACAGGGAGAACTTGTTGCTGCACTAGAAACAGGTGGCCTCTGAAGACAGTCAAAGATGCTGTGTCACTGTCAAGATTCAACAAGACAGGAAGTGGGGAAACTGGAAAGCATTCTTATGACCTGATCCTATGACATTTTGATTATAGATGTATTCACTTAATCATATTTTCCTCATTCTGGTTTATCAGTAACTTGAATTAATTTAATTACTCTCTGTAAATTCTTCCAACAGCTCAGCTTTACCCTAAGGAATACAGAAGAAAATGTATCAAAAGTAGGAAAGCTATCAGTGATGCATTTCTCTCCTTACTCACTGACTCTTCTCTCTCTCTCTCTCTCTCTCTCTCTCTCTCTCTCTCTCTCACACACACACACACACACACACACACACACACACAAGCAGAGAGGGGGCAGGGGGCGGTGATTTTAATACATCTTCAGACACGTGTGCGCAGGGTTCTTAACAAGCTTTAACTCATTAGAAAAAGTGGGTTTCTGGAATGCACCATGAAGTGCAGCTGATGGAAGTGTCCTTTAAATAATTTGTTACCAGTGTTGTTGGTAACATCTAAATTCTCAGTTGTTAGACTGGGAAGATAAGTCAGTCAGTAAAGTGCTTAGCACAAGGACGAAAAGAATCTCCAGAGTTGACATAAATAAACAGGGCATGGCAGCACACTGTTGGAATCTCAGCACTGGGGAGATAGACAGGAGGTTCTGCAATTGGGGTGGGTGTTGCTAACCATCCATTCCAGCCTACTTTGTGAGTTGCAGCGTATTGAGAGACTCTATTTCAAAAAAAGAGGTAGATTCAAAGTTGTCCTTTGGATTCCATACATATGAAATTCCATACACACGGATTCTACACACACACTCACACATACACACACACACACACACACAGGACAAGAAAACAAAAAAAATGACTTGTTTTATTAAACAATGATGGAGAATTTAAAATATTTTTTGCTTCAAAATGGTCTGAAATAAGCAAAACTGTGTTGGTGCCATTTAAAATAAACAAATAAACAAATAAATAAATAGATAGATAGATAGATAGATAGATAAATAGATAAATAAAACAAAAACAAAATAATAACTTGTTTTTACAGCTTCTGAAGCCAGGGTGTGGGAGTGGTTTGATCATTTTGAAGAATGAAGGAAGGAGAAAGGAGAAGCAGCGCAGCATTGCTCTCTGGCTGCCAGAGCAAATAGTGTGGTAGTAAACAGGAGGGAATTAGTGAATTTCCTAAGTTCACACTGTTCAATTAAGTAGAATTATTTTTAAATCTTGCTTTGGAAAGACATTCCTGGTGGAGTCAAAACTGGTAATTAATATGAGGTGGTGAAAGGGGGAGGCATCTGCTGAAGCACTTGAACGTGGCTCTGTGGTGAAAAATTTGAACACGCTTGCTGTGCAATCAGAACCTGGTGAGCAGAAGCTTGCAGGGGGACTGTCAGCAGTGAGTCCTTCATGCCCAGGATATGTGGGCATATAGCCAGCCATGGGCATCGTGCAACGGAGAAGCTATCTCAGCATAAAGATCCAAGGCTATGAAATTTAGGGACATCCTTGCTCTACCAGGAACTCAGATGACTTGAATTTCCTTTTATCCACACGTAATTTTTTAACTATTTTACTGCTATATTAATGCACACCAAAAGAAGCCAGACACATTTTTTAAGGTTTCTACAATACTGTTAGCTACTCCAGTATGTCCAAAATGCTATTTCAACATGAGTTTTTAAAGTCTTGACCAGCTGTATATTCAAGTGTTTGACAGCCACATGTTTCGAGTATCTGCTATAATGATAGTGTAGATCTGGACAGATTTATACATCTTATGAGATGGGAACAGGAGTGACATTTCTCTTTGGTCCTCAGAACAATTTAGTTCTTTTCTAAACAATTTAGTCTTTTCTAAAGACTAGCTAGTCATAAAACAACAACAACAAAATACTACAAAAACTTTAAAATGATATTATGAACCCTCATTTCTTGCATATTAGTCATGTCCTAGAAAAAGTATCTCCCTAAGAAAATACATGTGCAGCCTGTCCATGCCCTGGAGATATTTGAAAACCTCTCCACTATAGCACTCAGGAGGCAAGCAAATTCCTGTGAATTCCAGGATAGTCTGATGTACATAGTGATTTCCAGGACAGCTAGGGCTATAGAGAGAGACCCCATCTCAAACAAACAAACAAAAAAACTAAACAAGATGACTGAAATGACCACACTTTTAGGCCAATGTGGAGGTGGGAATTGAAGGGGAAGTGTGGGTGAGTTCCGTGGTTGGTAACTTTTCCTTTTCAGGGTCCTTCAGATACTTAGCAGGAAACAGTTGTCTATGTGATGGGAACTTTTGGTGCTGTGCCCTGCGATATCACAAAATGCTTTCTGTTAACTGAAGTTAACTTTCAGTTAAACTTTTTCAAACTTTTTTTTTTTTTTTGAGACAGGGTTACTCTGTGTAGCCCTGGCTGTTCTGGAACTCACTGTATAGACCAGGCTGGCCTCAAACTTAGAGAACCACCTGCCTCTGCCTCCCAAGCACTGGAATAAAAGGCGTACACCACCACCACCTCGCTCAAGTTAATTTCAATTAAAGAATAATAGCCAACACAAAACAAATCGAGTTTCTCTTTGCCAGGATGCATCCACCTGGAAACGTGAGGAGCCGCAGTTGGGGTGTGTATCCCTTTTTGAACCTGTTTAGTGATTGCATGTAGTCTGGCTTCCCTCAATCTCCTTTCAGCTGATTCTCACATGGAGCACTTTTAGTTTAACTGCCAACTGAGACTTATGGATGTCAGTGTGAGGAGTCTCATATACTTTTATTCTATGAACATGGAAGAAATATATATATGTATATATATGATATGTATTAAAAAAAAACCCTCCTTTCTAGAATTCTATAATCATTTACTCTTTTAACACAAAGGATAGCAGAAGATTCTAAGAAAACAGGTAAACTAAATTGAGTTGTGTGAATGAGTTCTTTCCAAAATGATCCCAAAGGAAACGAGTCTTAAAGGGAATGAAGGGGATTTGTGGCCTAAATGGATCATAGGCTTAAAGGGCCAGCATAGTAGGAAGGAATTGATGAAAAAACAGTACCAAAGTCTATACGAAGGAAATACCTAGAGTTCTCAGATTAAAAAATTGTTGGCGTTATATGGAGGTATGGGGCAGTAGCCATTCTCAGAAAGTGGTGGGAGTATACTTTGGTATAATCTAGTGAGAAAGCAATGAACAATAACAAACCTATAGCAGGCCTGTGTAATTGCATGTAGCAATTGTACTCCCCGGAATATGTGGGCAATGTGTTAAAATCTATGCAGGAAGGAATATTCAGCATGGTTTTGTTTAAATTAAAAAACTACTAGAGACAGCCCAAATGTCCAAAAATAGAAAAGCAGTCATGGTATGTATTTATGTTTGCACATGAATGTGTGTTCATGAAATTAGACATGAATAGTATCAAATATGGAGGAGAACCATGAAAAGTGTATTAAACTAATAAGCCAATAACAGAACAGAAAAGTCTAATTTTCCTATAGGTGCTGTGAAAAGACAAGTGATTTTAATTTCACTTATACAATTATGAATAATGGATTTCCTGTGTCTACTCCATGATAATATGACTTCAGATTGAACCCAACTCTTAAAGAAGTTCTTCTTGTCTAAACTGAGAAAAACACTACCTTCCTCCGAGATCGGAAAGGAAATTCCTAGGCCTCTTCTCATTCTGGAGTTTTAAATGAACTTTTGAAAGGCCATCTGTTTGACAAGTCTGTGAGCTTCCTAGCTGGGACAAGTGTAGGAAGAACTCAGTCCCGAATAGCTTACACTAAATGTCTTTCTTACTTAAGAAGAAGGCTGCATTTCAGGAAATACTATATCACAGAATCATCAATACTACAGATATAGGAGTGTATTTACTTGTAGAAAATGATACTACATTTCTCAGAAGATAATATAACAATATTATAGTGCAATATCTGAAGCCTGTTCACATCTGCTCAATAGGCTATTCTCTGAATCTCAGTTCAAGGCATAGGAATAGATTTAGAGTGCAGATAGAAGCTCTTCAGGTTTAAAACAATCACTAAATTATGTTACACCAGCCCTTAAAGTTGCCACACAGCCCTCAAATGCTACAGACAAGCTCTTATCAAAAGAGCAGAGTTACAAAACAGACCACATATACCCAAGTTCCTTCATGTCACAATGACAAGTGTCCCCTGGTTAGAGCCCGTCTGAGTTTTTTTCTTTTTCTGTGCTGAGACACCATGACCAAGGCAGTTTATAAAATAAAGAGTTTATTTGAGTTTAGAGTTTCAAGAAATGATTCAATGACTATCATGGCAGGGAGTGTAGCAGGCAGGCATGCAGAAAGAGAGAAAGAGAGAGAGAGAGAGAGAGAGAGCGCTAATTGGGAATGGCATGGGCTTCTGAAACCTCAAAGCCTGCCCTCAACAAGGCCACATCTAAGATTTTCCAAAAAGATCCACAAACTGGGAACCAAGCATTCAACTATATGAGCTGATGTGGCCATTCTCAGTTAAACCACTGTAGAGCCAGTTAGATCTACATTCCAAATATCTGTGTAGTGTATCTCTAGGCAAGGCATTTAGCTCTCTTGTTTCAGCTTTCTGAGGATATCAATACCCATCTTTTGGAATTACATTGCTGAGAGATGAAGAAGGTAACATATCAGGCAGAGTGCCAAGCAGAATAAATGCCCAATTGTAGCTGCTATAATTAAATTGAAGTTTGTTTAAACACCTTAATGAGAAACATTTGTAAGATGTTCTGAAAGTCAAATATGTCCTCATGAAGACATTTATTCCAAGGAAGTCTCCATGACACAAATAGATTTATTTGGAAGACTACAAAGGAAAATATCCCTGAATTTTCCACCCACTGTTACCTAACACTCCACCGCTACCCTTGGTAGTCTTCTCCAGAGAAAAAGTGGAACATAAAGTTCCTTCTGAACCACAATTAGAGGTCAACATCAGTTCATTTGGAAAAAACCTCCATCATTATTTATATACACAGACCGACACATATGTACACATTTACACAAAAACATAAGGACATACACATACAGATGTGTAGGTGAACTATACATTAGTAAAAACCTCAATTTTAGCATTTAGATAACATGATGAATGACGTAGTGGAGAAACAACCATTGATGAGGACTGTAAGACTCATTCTTCCTGTTATGTTTAACTTCAGTTCCTGATAGACTTGCCTGACAAACATATTTCATACTGTATAGCATTCATATTCACACACACACACACAAACACACACACACCCATATGGGGTGGGGGGCCAGACTCAATGTAAGGGTCCACAAATGGTGTATACATGTGATGTGGGCTGGCAAGCTGAGTCAGTTTGGTGAAGCCAATTTTTGTCTGCCCAGTACTCACCCAGACTTCCCCTAAGGGTAATGATTTCTCTGCCAGGCATATTATTGGAGTGAGTGGTGTCCCAGGCCTGACTAATATTTTCTTCTTGGCTCTTTACTTCTTTATCACAAACATCTGAGGTTATGGCAGTTTTGAGAGAACTCCTCAAAGCAGCCTAAAATTCCTGTTGTGTTTTTTTTTTTTTAACTTTATTTCTCAATTCTTTGATGTTTATTACCAAGCTCACGTGTTACTGCCCTCTGCCCCATTTAACATTAAAGGTGGATTGTGAATCACTGTCAAGTACCAATACCTTCATGCAGAGTGTGTAAATTGGGGCTAATATTGCACACAAATTCAGAATCACACTGAGAGATAGATATTTGAGGCAGGTTTTTTGTTTGTTTGTTTGTTTGTTTGTTTTGTTTTGTTTTAATCACTGCTGATAACCTTGGGTTTGGGCAACACTTGTGTTCAAGAGAGGAAATGGTGGCCAGAGATCCTTTCAGATGAACTGGTCCTTAGTAACAAGATATATTAAAGCCTGATGGGTTGTGCTACATGTAGATAGGCCATAGCTGACTATCAGGAAGTACTATCTGGTAAGACACCAGGCATTACTGGTCCTGACTACATGAATGTATAACCAACTGAAATCAGAAAATGTTATTATGTCCAGTATATAACTGTCATCTCAGCACTCAGAATGCTCAGTCAGGAGAATTACAGGTTCAAAGGAAGCTGGGATACAGGCTTGTCTTAGGAAGAAGAGATGAAGGGAGAGAGAGAGAGAGAAAGAGAGAGAGGGAGAGACAGGAGGGTATGATGGTTTGAGTAACAATGGCCCCCACAGGCCCACAGTACCACTATTAGGAGGTGTGGCCTTGTTTGAGTAGGTATGGCCTTGTTGGAGGAAGTGTGTCATTGCGGGTGGGCTTTGAGGCTTCAGATGGTCAAGCCACACCACCACCATGTGGCATTTATTTCCTGCTGCCTGTGCATCAATGTAGAACTCTCGGCTCTTTCTCTAACAATGTGTCTGCCTATAAACTGCCATGCTTCCTGCCATGATGACAATGAACTAAACCTCTAAAACTGTAAACCAGACCCAATTAAATTGTTTTTCTGTATTAGTTAGGGTTTTTATTGCTGCAACAGAACCACCATGACCAAGAAGCAAATTAGGAATGAAAGGGTTTACTCAGTTTCCACTTCTGGATCACACAGCACATCACTAGAGGAAGTCAGGCAGGAACGTAAGCAGGGCTGGAACCTGGAGGCAGGAGCTGATGCAGAGTACATGGAGGGATGCTGCCTACTGGCTTGCTTCCCATGGCTTGCTCAGCCTGCTTTGTTATAAAACCCATGACCACCACTGGCCTGGGCCCTCCCCCATTGATCACTAATTGAGAAAATACCTTACAGCTGGATCTCATATAGGCATTTCCTCAACTGAGAATCCTTTCTCTCTGATGACTCTGGCTTCTATCCAGTTGACACATAAAACCAGGCAGTACAATTTCTTTAAAAGAGTTGCATGATCATGGTGTCTCTTCATAGCAATAAAACTCTAAGATGGAAGGAAAAAGAGAAAGAAAGAGGAAGGGGAGAGAGAGGAAGAGAGAGAAGATTGTTAAGCATGGAGATTTTATCTTTTCTAAAATGATCTGCAGAGATCTAAATGAACTTTGGAGGCTGATAGAAACTTGGAGTAATGATATTATATACATTGGCAAACATCTGATGTTGGAACTTAGCGTTTCCATAACTACAGAGTGCTAGTGTGGAGCAGGAGACCTAGAAAATGCAATGAAAATCCCCAGGTTCAAGCAGGGTTGAGATTAATATTCCACAAGACCTCCATCATCACCACTCACAGCTGATTAGAAAGTATTGTGATTATAAAGTCAAGGTCCAAAAGTTACACAAGATTAAGTGTCTAAATTGCATATGCAAAGGACTTTGGGTTTATTAAGAATAATCTAAACTGGGTGGTGTTGTTGCATGCCTTTAATCCCAGCACAGCAGAGGCAGAGGTAGGGGATCTCTGTGAGTTCTAGGACTCCAGAGCTACATATGGAGACCATGTCTAAAAAAACAAAGAAATTTAAATTTAATATCATTTTGAGAACTCCATATATATATACAACATATAGTGTTCATGTTACTCCTCACTATCTCCCCCTGCTCATCTCCCAATCCCGATGACTACCCTTTCTTCCCAAATAATTCCCCTTCTACTTCCACACCTGTTTCATGCTGAATTAAATTAGGGTTTCTTGTATAAGCATGGATAGGGGTTATTCTATGGGAGTATACCACAGAAGAAAATGAAACCCCTTCCCCTGGCAGCCATTCATTTCCAGAATCTGCTGGAGGAAGGGTATGGCTTTGCAGTCTCTCACCCTATCCATGATGAAATGTTAAAAAGTTCGCTGTTGAGTAGGTCTTACGTAGGTATCCACAGAGGCTAGTGTTCATATCCAGAAGCTAGTATTTCATAATATTCCTCCCTATCCTCTGGCTCTTACATTCTTTCCAATGCTTCTTCTACAAGGTTTTTTTTTTTTTTTTTTTTTTAGCTTTGGGAGTGTTGTATATATGTCCCATTTAGGGCTGAGAACTCAACAATCACTTATTCTCAGCTTTCCACCATGTAAGAGTCTCTGTGTTAACTGTCTCCCCCACTGGAAAAAGAAGCTTTCTGACCAAGGCTACAACCAGCTGTTTGCCTATATGTCCATTTAGAAAAACACCCGTATATTTCTGTCCCCGAGTGATAGCCCTTTTCCTTTTCTTTAATGTTTTTCCTCCCTTGTTGAACACTACAAAATATTTTAGAATGCATGTAACTGTTCTACAATGAGGTAAAAAATAATGAAGCTTTTAATAAGCTTTTAGAAATTAACATAATACAGCACAATGCTATTGTGATATATTTAGTGGCTAAAATACATTATAATCAGCTATAAAAATGATTTTTAAGAATTTAAGTGGAAGGTTATCAGATTGTTATCACATTTCTTAATTAAAGAATGAGGGTATGTGATGTGAGGATGGCAAAGCAGGCTGGTTTTCACTTCACTCACAGATGCCTTGCTTCCCTGCTCTCAGGTACTGCAAGGGTTAATCCGCTGCTGCCAAGACAGCTGGATGTGGGCCAGCAACACCAAGTCAGATGACTTCTGCTAAAGGACTCTAGGCTTCAGAGGGAGGGGAGAATTTCACATTTCTGTTACAGGAAGTTCTTAATGGTGTTGATTACTGGAGGGAAGGAGGGACAAAAAAACAAAGCACTTCTAAATCCACGATTTCCACTAACCGCTATGTAGATGCAGTGTTGACATAAATCCATGCAGGTTAGCTGTTAACGGATGAACATTCTTTTTTGAGTCTGCACATAAAACAGCACAATTCAGACAGAGACTGGAATGTTTCCTAAAGCAAAACTCAGTCCCCCACTCTTACCCCCAACCAGATGATATGCCAGGACAATCTTCATATAATTAAACTATGTTCATCAAGTCTAAAGTCATGGAAGGGACTTAAGAGCTATTTTTTAATAGTTTTGTGAGACTGGTTTCACCATGTGCCTCAGGTTGGCCAGGAACTCACTCTGTCAACCAGGGTGGCCCTAAACTTGTAGTGATCCCCCTGATTCTGCCTCCTGAGTCTGAGGACTGTAGGCATGAGCTACCACAGCTTACTTTTTGTTTGTTTCTTGAAGGAAAGCTGTACAGTAAGTAGTGTTTAAATTAATGGCCATATTTATGTAGGGCTTAGCTTATTTGGAGAACAAGCAATGAAGGCTTGAGATTTAGAGGGTCACATCCTCTGCTGTTTAAGGAACTATACTGAATGTCAGAGTCACCTAGTTTTTTACTCTTGGGTTCTTGGTTCATTCAGTAAATAGCTACTGTATCAGTGAGTCTTTGCATTATTATTAAGTGAATAATTTCTACTTATTACTTTTTTTGAGAATATTTTCGTAGAACTTTATGACTCTGCAAATCCCAAGTTTAGTTTTCAGGTTGATTTAAACAGGTTGCTCAAGTCAGCATCTGTAATAGAAAAAGAAGAATGACTTTTCTCATGTTGCTTCCTTATAAGGAGCTTACACACAAAGAAGTATGCAGATTCCAGAAAATGCAGACCATATTGCAACAGCCTTTCTACTGTTCTTCACTATATCTAATTAAAACACACATACACAGTGCCTCATCAGTTTTCAACTGTCTTACTACTGTATCATCTTAAAACAGAAGTCACTTTACGAAATAGAAAAAAATACAAAATAAAATTGGAAAATTAAATTTTGATCTGGTTTAATTATTCTCCTTTTAAATTAAAAAGAGTTTTCCCCCCCATATATTCTGATTTTGGTTCTCTTTCCCTCAACTTCTCCCAGACCTTCTTCATCTCCCCACCCACCCAAACCCACATCCTTCCTTGTTGTCATTCATTAGAAAACAAACAGGAGACCTGAGGCAGGCAAAGCTCTGTGAGTTTGAGGCCAGCCTGGTCTACAGAGTGAGTTCCAGGACAGCTAGGGCTGCACAGAGAAACCCTTTTTCAAAAAAAGCCAAACAGACAAAGAGAGAAAAACAAAAACAAAAACAAAAGAAAACAAAGAGGCATCTAAAAATAGAAGAAAGTAATAATAAAATAAGATAAAACAGAAACAAACAAACTTGAATAGAAAAACAAAGAAAAAGCAAGTGAAACATGTATAGACACACAGAGAAATTTCCTACAAACACAAAATAAACCATAATACATAAGCAAAAGACTGGTAGTGTGAGAAAAAAGACAAAACAAAACAAAAAAAACAAAACCTCCAAAAATATCATTGAGTTTAGTGAGTACTCTCTTACAGCTATAGGTCAGATCCCCAAACAGTAGAAAAGGAAGAAGTATATTTATTTCTTGTTACCTTCCCAACTGTAGTGCTAGGCTCTAACCTTGACTCTCACAAGACACGCAAGGCAAGAACTGCCAGGAGAACCGGATCCTTAGCCCTGTTTAGGTGGAGAAAGTGCTGGCTGCATAAGCATGAGGGTTGAGTTCTGACTGCAGCACCAAGGAGAATGCTGCTGGTGGCTGGTGCCTGGACCACCAGTGCTGGGAAGTACGTGGCGGCAACAGGTAGATCCTAGGGGCTCCCAGGCCAACCAATCTAGATGATACGGCTAGTCTCTGGGTCAGTGACACCCCTGTCCCCCAAAATAAAGTGAAAGAGTGATAGAAGAAGACATCTGAACTTGACCTCTGACCTCCACATCCCCACACATGGGCAATTGCACCCCAAACACAGGGATATACATACACTTACATTACACAATCACACAAATAAAAAAAAATTATATAATGCATAAAGCCATGAACCATATTTAGTGCAAAATCATTTTGTATGAAATAATAGGTAAGCATAGAGCTTTCGGTTATGGCCAAGTGGAGAAGTGGAATTTGTCTTTAAATAGCACATTTAAAGCTGACAAAAACTGACAAGAATAATTTTATCACTCTAAAAATAAATGACATGCAACAATCTAAGGAACATTTAAGTTGGAAAAACTGCTGAATTCATTAAAAATATGACATTCTGGCCAAAAGCAACTTCCATATTCTTTCTCCTCCCTCAGTAAGGACAGAGGTTTTACAGAGGCAGAGCAAGCTGGGGCTGCAGCCTCTCTGTTCTTAACAGAGAGACAAGGACTTCTCTTGCCACAGCATCTATGCTAGAAGTGGTAACCTATGAGGTGGTGAGCAGAGAACACAGCCCAAAGATACTGGAGAAGGCAAAAGCTATTCATCCATTTCTGTTCAACCCTAGAGCTCTGTTCTGTGGGGCTAAAATGCATCTGAGGAGAGCCTGGAACTAAAGGGACCTCCCTAACTGACACAGAGCTGCATTGCAACACAGACAGAACCTCACCATCTCTGAGTATTTGAGCACAAGCTTTGTGCAATTACTCAGTCATGAACTCAGGGGTAGATGAATGCATGGAAGGGTTTCCCATTGAATGGGAGCTGAATGATGGGCAAGACTGGCTGGTCAGTTACCACTGGTTCACTGTTTCAGGTTACAGATGTTCAGTGCTAGGCCTCGCTCTAGAAGTGCTGGAGGTTTAACTCAAGCCACTATGCTTGTCAGCATGAGCTTAACTATTGAGCCATCTTTCCTACAATCATATCTAATGATTGTACCACAATCATATCTAATGGCAACAATGAAAGTCACAAAGCCAGCACAGCTACTTGACAAGGTCCAGCAAAACGGAACTGTATGATACACTCACCATCATGCTGTCTTTCGATTTTGGTCTGATGTCCCCATGTTGCATGCTTGGAGGGCTTTTAATATTGTACATATTAACCCTTCTGAGCAAATAACCCTTCCTGCTTTTAGGGAGATATCTTTATCTGGCCTACTTGAAGGTCTCCTTTACACCTAGATGTGACTCAAATAAAGGTGCCAGAGACCTTCTTCTGAGGCTCTGACTCCAAGATACTCTGAAACAGCTGCTCTTATATCTCCTCAGAACAAGATAATCAGAACAAAGTAAACAAGATTCGGATAGCTAGAGGAGTTGGCAGTTCAGATTAAAAACCTTTTCTGGCTACTGATGGGCAAAAAATGATGTGGGTAAGTGATAAAATAATGAACTATTAGAACTTAGAAAAGTTAGCTTTGGGCAAGACTACTGTGGTGTCTTATGACCAAGGAATAAAAGAATACCAAGATTAGAATATAAACAAATTCTACAAATATATAAAATATAAACATTGTATTATGCTAGAAATTCAATAATAACTGCAGCAGCTTTGGCCTGATGATTTTTCTTGGACCTAATGACAGTTGGCACTATGACCATTAAAAGTTGATAATATTTGCTTTAGACATGATAATCTGCCCAGACCGGCTTGGAGATTTTTCTTTCTCTCTAATGCCCTTGAAACTGCAAGATTCTTAAAAGTTGAGCTTTGTGGCTAATGAGAGAAAATGATTGTAAAGATACTCTGTTCTATCATGGTCTATCAATGATGACTAAATTTATGACAAAGAGGAAGTTAAAAACACACGTCTGGAGACAAAAATGATATGATCTATGTGATAGGTCCTTACCTGCTGCAGGGCATGGCTGGTGTATCCTGTCCCCTACCCTGAATTTCCCAGCCCAGGTTTAGGGCTTTCCCCTTCCAGGTGCCCTTTATTATACAGCCAAGACATTTTGGTTCCTCTCTCTTTCTTCTTCTCTCTTCTCTCTCTATATCTCCCCTTCTCTTTCTCTCTCTCCTCTCCCCGGTCATGCATTTCTCTCTCTCCCCCTCCCCCACTGCTCTCACTAAACCAACATTTATATGATATAACTTTGACTCGCCATTAGCTCATTCCATCATTTCAATTACTATGTTTTGGACCCACATGAGTTTATCCCTGCCTACTGAGTTCTGTATAAATAAAGAAGCACTCTCCAGTTTTGTTTAATATTTAACAAAATAACTATTATAGTTACAAAGAAATAAGACTATTTGGTTCATAATAGATGGGGAGGGATTCAATAAAAACAATATTTATTTGCTTCAAAATCTTGACTTTTATAGATAAAAATATATAAAGCATATATTTAAAAAACATTTAAACAAACAAACAATAAAAAGCTTGGCATAGTGGCACACACCTTTAATCCCAGCACTTAGGAGGTAGAAGCAGGCAGATCTCTGTGAGTTCAAGGCCTGCCTGGTCTACAAAGTGAGTTCCAAAACAGCAGTTCATAGAACTGTGACACCAAGAGCCAACCAAAAGAAATCCTCAGTAAAGAGACTGATGCCAGAAGACAACAACAAAAAGCTAGGCACACATTTTGAATTTTAAAACAAATGAAAAAAAATTCACCAAAAGGCTTAATGAAAAATTCAAGATGACAGAAGGAATACCTGCTGAACTCAGGTAACAGACTAGCAGGCATTGCCTAAGTTGAAGAACAGAGAGACCTTTGGGACCTCATATAGGTGTGTGCTGATATATACATGGTGGGAGTTCCACAGGAGTTAAGAGAGAGAAGAGGGAAGAAAAATATTATAAAAATATATATAATGAAAAATTTAACAACTTTTATCTGAAACATTAATTTATACATCCAAGAAAATAAAAATCTCCTGAAAAATCTCCTTGGCATTTTGTAAATGTGTCTCATTGGACTCCTCAACTCTTCTGCTGGTTTGTGAATTCCTTCCTCAAAGAAAGGAAAAAAAAAATCTTGGTGTGTCTTAAAATATCATGTAACTCAATCTTTCTATATGCCACATTCTCAGGTAGAAATTTAACCTACTTTCATACACCAGCAGTAAAGGAACTCTTAAAGTGTGGCTTTAGTACTACTGTTCTGTGGTGTCTCACTAGCATACTTGGTGTAGAACAGCAATTCTTCCATTATTCCATCATTCAGTAACTGTATTAGCACCAACAAATAATGAGAAATAGCAGATCAAACCTCTGACATTTCCTGTTCCTTAGGCTGGTGTTTCTTTCCTGTTCATTTTCGCATATTTCATGACCTGCTCACCTGATGGATCAGAGAGCAGTGAGTAGATTTTGTGTTCTTTTTAAAATCCATAATACAGTCTTTTTAAATTAAATTTTTATTTTTTATATTAATTACAGTTTATTCAATTTGTATTCCAGCTGTAGCCCACTCCCTCATCCCCTCCCTATCCCACTCTCTCTCCCTTATCATCTCCTATGCCCCTCTCCAAGTCCACTAATAGGGGAGGTCCTCCTCCCCTTCCATCTGACCCTAGCTTATCAGGTCTCATCAGAACTGGCTGCATTGTCCTCCTCTGTGGTCTGGCAAGGCTGCTCCCCCATTAGGGGAGGCAGTCAAAGAGCTAGCCACTGAGTTCATGTCAGAGACAGCCTCTGTTCCCCTTACTAGGGAACCCACTTGGATAGTGAGCTACCATGGGCTACATCTGAGCAGGGGTTCTAGGTTATATCCACAAATGGTTCTTGCTTGGAGTATCAGTCCCAGAAAAGACCCCTGTGCCCAGATATTTTGGTTCTGCATAACACAGATTAAGATTTCTTAGCACAGTGTCAATCATTCTACTGTTAAAACAATAATAACGAAAGAAGATTTCATAGCTCTGTATGGCTGATTAAATAAAACTGAATTTCTTAGGAAAAGATTCCTCTCCCACCTATTTGTTTCCCACTTCCCTTCACCAGGACAAATTTCAGTTGTGAAAGAAATCTGCAAAAATTTTTTTTCACTACAGTTGAAATAAACCAGGAGATATGGAAAAGAAAGAAAGAAATGGCAAAGGGGAGGCTTTTTCTTGTGGGTGGATACATGTCCTCTAAGAACTAGTAAATGTTCTAAGAATTAACATTATGTAAGCTTTTGGACGACTAGAGTGGCCACATCAGCTCCACGGGATGAAAGTGCAGGACACGTGGTCACAGAATATGGTGAGCAGATGGACAGGCCTGGGGTGGGGCAGCTGCCACCCTGGGCTGTTCCAGCCTGTGAAAGACTAGAAGAGAAACTGATGTATCTACTGAACAGAAGCTTGTTACCACGAATAGATACAGATGAAGAGGACTTCTAGCTCACATGCAGGAGGCAAGGAGGGAAGCAGGAGTACAGGCATGCTAGGTTTAGTTGTTTGAAGCTGTGGAAGAGCTTTGCAGTTCCTGGGCAAGCCCTTGGAGGTCCAGAGACCTCTGACAACAGGAATCTGGAGAATCCTGACAAACCCGCAGGTGGTGGCTTTGTATAAACATGCTATTGCCTGTACAGAGCTTTGCTAGAGAATGGAAAGCACTCTCTCATTCTACAGCTTTCTTAGTGGTATAAGCTATGTGGTACTTGGAAATTAGGTAACAAGAATTCTGCAGCTGGTTGGGTGTGGATCAAATTAGCTTAGCCTTCCTCTCAATGTATGAATTGTAATGAATTGTGAATATGTAGCACTCAAATTCATGAAGAAAGGAAGAATAGTAACTAAAGAAAAAGAGAGCCTGAACCAGAACCAATCAGAACAGGAAGCAGAGATGTGAAAACAAGAAAAAAAATTCTAGCTACAGCAAATAACTCACCAAGTTTCTTCTCTTTGTTGTCATTTTCTTTACCAGACAGAATCAAGTAACTGAAAATTCTGTCCTACTAGGTAAAGATATAATCTGTTTAATTATACCAAATTTCATGTTGCTCTCCCAAACCTGCCAAGGGTACTATTACATGCAAAAATTAAAAGCCTAAGCAAATCAGAACAAACTGAATTTATTCTCAATGTCTTCACGCCATTTAAAAAAAACAATGAATCTCATGCAGTATTTTTCATAAGATGTACATAAAATCAGCCAGGCACAGTGGAGCACACCTGTAATCCCAGTACTTGGGGAAGGGGAGGCAGGTGGATCTCTGTGAGTTTAGGGCCAGCCTGGGCTACAAAATGAATCCAGGACACCAAGGCTATACAAAGATACCCTATCTGGAACAAAAACAAAAGAAACAAAAACAAAAGTACATAAAATAATTTTATTTACTAGGTCTGAAATCTAGTTTTCAACAGAAGTTTTCTAAAGCTTTTCTAAAGCTTTCTCTAAAGCTTTTTATTTTACCTGAAGATTGTACTTATCAGTAACACCAGAGATTCTGTAAAGTGTTTGAAATTTTAAAGGAGAATAAGGAAACTCTAATAAAATCCTAAAAGACAGCTCCATATATGCTTTCCTCAGAGATACAAGGATCAGGGGCCTGGTGGTGAGGAACTGAGTTCTGGAGACAGCTTTTACATGTATGTCTCTGAATTTATCAGCACTGGCACTGAACAACACTGCTCTCTGGGCCTCGGTGTTTTTATCTGCAGAATGGAGGCAATGTGCTACTTAAAGCTCATTGGGTTGTTGCACTGTAAGAAGATGTAAACACTGGTATTGCCGGGGAGTCATGGAGCATTTGCACTCTTTTAATGCTCTGTGTCTTTGATCATGAAGGATGGTGTCACCTATACTGCTAACTTAATAAAATTACTGCTTACTATGACAGCTGAAAATAGAATATGATAAGATTAATATTTTTGTAAGAAAGAACATGAACTTAATCCAAAATAAAAAGTCAGATGTTTGAACACAGTGTAATTACATGGACTGCATTTGATGTATTTTTTTTAAATACACATATTGCTCAGGTAGTAATGCAATAACACTACTTTTAAGATAATGTTTATTTGTAGGACAACTTTTAGAAATTACGACTATTACATTTAGATAAGTAAGGTTTGTTAAAATTCACTCTATAATATTGTTACTCAGCATTATCCCACTTAACTCTAGACTCTCTGGGTCAGCAAAAGCCTATTCAAGAGACATCTTTTCTGTTAAATATATATTTATGTGTGTGTGTGTGTGTGTGTGTGTGTGTATACACCCACACACTTCCTTTCTAAAACAGAATTTTATTTACAGTATAACTAAATATGACTATAACAAAATTCTATGGTAATTAATGTCTGATTAGAGTACAGAATAAAGACAATAAGATGTGAAACATAATTCCAAGAGGGACACACAAAAAACTAAGGTTTTTAAAGTTTACAGGAGGCATTATTTTAGACTGGCCCTGAACTTAGCCCCATTAATGGAAAGTGCCAGAAGGATCACATTGGAACATTCAGGAAACAAGCAGGGGATTTACCTAAAAACATATTCATAGCAAATAAGCAGAAAGAGCTCAGTCTTCCTACAGGTGCACAGAAAAGAGGTCCCCAATTGTCGGGAGCCGCTCCCGCCATTACAAGATGGCGCCGGCTTCCTGCTTCCTGGTTCTTCTTGCCAGCATTTTCGCGCTTCTTGCCTGCGCCGCCCTGCAGTTTACGCATGCGCAGCTTTATGCTAATGAGGGTTTAGGCTGCACTCCAATTGCCAGCCATATGCTTATGAAGACTTGAACAGAGCACCAATTACAGACGGACAGGTCGCGCTGCTGGCTATTTAAGCAGAGCACAACCCGGGGTCTGGGTCCTTCACCATCTGCAAGAAAGAGCTGTATAATAAACTTGCCGCTGAAGAAATCCTCGGTTGTTGCGTCGTCCTTATCGGCAAAGGCCGCGCGCGACACCCAATGCATGATCTTCACAACTACAAATGGTTCTGTACTGCTGGCTGCAGGAATGGCAATCCAGTCATGCCTTTGTTTCATGATAATAACTGTATTGCAATCCTACCTTTTGTTTCCAAAGGATTGTTATGGCTACCTTGCTATGAGCACCTGTTGTTACGATCACCTTGAAATCATGTCTTTGTATAAGGAGGTCGTTATGACTCACATGTTGTGCTTATGCTCTGCTCCTGTAACACCATGTATTTTACTGGACAAATACCCATCCCACCACTGTGTTTTAGTTAGGGTTTTATAGTTGTGAAGAGACATCATGACAATAGCAACTCTGATACAGGAAAATATTTAATTTGGGGTGGCTTACAGTTTCAGAGGTTTAATCCATTACCATCATGACAGGAAGCATGGCTGCATGTAGCAGATGTATCAGAGGTTTCTAGATTTTGATCTGCAGGCAGGAAGAGACTGTGTGTCACACTGGTCATAGCTTGAGCATATCTGAGCCCTCAAAGCTGGCCTATACAGTGACACACTTCCTCCAACAAGGCCACACCTCCTAACAGTGCCACTCCCTATAGAGAAACCATTGAAACATAGGAGTCTATGGGGGTTATAGCTATTCAAACCACCACATTACATTTCCTGGTCCTCATATGATTGCTGCCATAACATAATACAAAATGCATTTAGTCCAACTTCAAAAGTGCCCATAGTTGGCCACATTCTAAAGTTTAAAGTCTCTTCAAAATAAAAAACAGATCACATACTTTCAACATACAATGGCTCAGGATATGCATTACTGTTCTAAAATATAAGGAAGGGAGAATAGTGAGGAAATACTGGATGAAAGCAAGAACAAAAACCAGCTGGGCAAATTCCAAATTCTGCGTCTCCATGTCTGATGACAAAACGCTCTTAAGATCTCCAACTCCTTTTAGCTTTGTTGACTGTAACACACTGCTCTCCCTTGGGCTGATTCCACTTCCTGTTTGAAGATTTCCTTAGCAGTTATCATATGATTCTTGTATCTGCAACATCTTAAGGTCTCTAAGGCACTTCAGGCTTCAACTTTACAGCTTCACACAATTGCCTTTTGGGCCTTCATGCCACATATCTGGCCTCAGTGACTTTCCTTAGTTGGAGAGGGAGATTCCATAACTTGTTTCTTCTATGCTTGACTCTAAAGCCAGAACCATGTGGCTGAAACTTCCATGTTCTGCTGCTTGCTGGGGCTGGAACACGGCCCCTTTTTCTATTATACCTTCATCAGCTTTCTGTTTTCAATGATTTCCTTCACTGCCTAATCTTGGCTGTCCTGGAACTTGCTCTGAAAACTGACCTTGAACTCAGAGATCTGCATGCCTCTGCCTCCTCAGTGATGGGATTAAAGGCATATACTTCCATACCTAGACCTAAACTGTTCAATTCCTTTTCACACAATGGAAGTTAGTTGTGTGAGATCTTTCCCAAAGTCACCACTCCCTTTATCCTTTATTTCATTTAATATCTTTAATCTGTTTCTCTCCCTGAATACAGAATTTAGCTCCATTCCACTTACTGGTACCCCAATTCTCCTTGAGTCACACATTTTTAATTTTTTCCTTGCTCAACTTCCTTTTCATCAAAAAGCTCTTCATAAGAGTGACCTACATGACAGAGTCTATACTAGGCTATTTTGATATTTCCTTTGCTAATGCAATTAATCTAAATCTCTTTAGCCTCAGGTTGACTTTTCAGACAAGGGCAAAAAACAGCTACATTCTTCACCAAAATATCATAAGAACAATCTCTAGGTAACATACCTAAAATCTTCTCCTCTGAAACCTCTTGAGCCAGGATCCCACAGTTCAAATCACCCTCATTACCATTGTCTCCTGTGCTTCTACTAACCAAGTATGATTCATTAAGCAGCACTTAAAGCCTTCTACTGCTTTCCTAACCCAAAGTCCCCAAATCCACATTCCTTCAAACAAAAGCATGGTCAGACCTATCACAGCAATACTCCAGTCCGTGGTACCAACTTCTGTCTGAGTTAGGGTTTCACTGCTGTAAAGAGACACCATGACTATGGCAACTATGGCTGTGGGATATTTACATCATGTTGGGTGTAATTTTGATTTGGTTAATGTTTTTATTTGGAAATTAAGCATGACATAAGAAGATAAGATTATGTGTAAAGCTGATAAGGGGTGAATTTATGAAGGCCATTTTTGGTTGTCAACTTGACAACTTCTGGTATTAACTAAAAACACAACATTTGTGAGAGATTTTTTGGTAATTGGATTATTTGAGATAGGAAGACCCTGCTGTTTGAGGTCATACTCCACCTTGTCCAGACAGCTCTCCTAAACTCCATACAGAATGGAGGACTCCCTCTCTCAGCAGGGGGCTTTGATTATTTTGCCTGAATTAATCTGTAGAGTGTCTCTAAGCTAAGAGAACTCAAATAGCCCTTGGCCAAAATGCAGGTTCGACTTCCTTTCTCCTGATAAGAACCTGCTGAATAAGTATCTGAAATTCCTGAAATATAAAGCATTTCTGGCACCTTAAAACCAACAGCCAATAGTATATACCTACCCTGGAACCCTCCCCCACTCCAGAACTATATATACTCCTTATTCACCCCAATAAAGTTGAAGCTGCTCCCAGAAGTCAGTAATTCCATCATACTGGAAGGCTGTCCAAGCCCCCCCCTCCTGCCAGTCCATCACCTCTGTTTCCTTCATCCTATCTGACTGATATCCACCAACAACCCGGGTAGGGGAGGGTGAGGATGGGGAGGGGGGAAGAAAGGGAGGGTCACAAAGGTCCACCTTAAATCCAGATCACTTGAGGTGGAAGGACCAGCCTTAAAGCTGAATATTGTGAGATGGAAAGACCCACCCTGTATCTGGGCTATGCCTTCTGCTGGTAGCCTATAAGAAGGAAAGGAAGAAAGAAGATTTTGCTCTTTGCTTGTTTGCCCTCACTTTGGTTGGCAAACTTGTTTGTTCTCTGGTATTAGAACCTAGTTCTTCACAATTCTGGTGTATACTAATGACGATCTGAGACATCCATCCTCATTGAACAATGAACAAACATCCAATGAACAAACATTGGATTTTTTAACTTTCTGTTGGGAGACATTGTTGGACTAGCTGTGCCACAGCCTGTAAAGCACTCTAAGAAGTCTCCTTTATGTATAGAGAGATTCAGTCTATTAGTTGTATTCCTCTAGAAAATCCTGACGAATAAAACCTAGGATGCCTGTATTTTGGTCAGCTGAATATGAATATGCAAATACATTGAAAACGTGTCAAATATGGTGAAGAAGGGAAAGAACTTTAAGCCTACCCAAACTTGTCAAAAATTAAAAGTCAAGTTCACAGGTCTCCACCCCTGCAGTGATAAGAACAGCCACTTAACTGGAAGAGTCCTTTCTCTTCTGGAACTAATGTTGTTCAGCAGGGGTGGGGTGGGGAGCTGGAAGTGGTGGGGTGGAGGGTGTTGGTAATTGCTTAGCTAGGGGTTTTCAGTTCATTTTTGTGGCTTCTTTACCCTAAGCATTTGAGCCTGCCAGTTATCAGGAAGGAGGGACATCTACCCCTAGTATAATCATAAATTTTTAAATTTACATATTTTACTTAAAATGGAAAAAAAAGTTAAAGCTTAATACATTGCTAAAATTTTTGGAACAAAGAAAAAAATAGTTCTTCACTAGTACACTGAGATCAAATACTCCTGTTAGGTTCCTGGCTTTGTTAACTTCTGCAAATTAGTTGATGGACTGGTTCAGTTGGATGTTATATACTTCTGGGTATTTTATATAGTCAGCATAGTATCTCCACTCATAAATAAGTAAAGAATTTTTATTTGTCTTAATTTCAAGTTTCTTTTACACAAAGAGGTAGAAATTTTTTGAAATAAGTTTGCTAGAGAGTCACAGCAATCCCAGGTAACCAAAAAAATGCCACAAATTGCAATAATGTCTAGCATTTTGTGTCTTTAGGATCAGTTCTAGCAGCTTTTAAATATTTCCACTATTGAAATTTTTTATATAAATAACTTAACCCAAATTTCATTATAAATTTCTCTTGTGTCTGCTAAAGTTGTCCAGAGCTTGTAACAGCTGTGAATTATATATGTTCACTCCAGGCTCATTCCATACCTGTAATCCTTGTTCCTCTATATAGTTTAAATATAGACTAGGAATAAACAGTTATGGTGTAGTCATTGTCAAAATGAAATAACTTGAAATAAACAAGTGTATCTGGGAGGGAGTTTTATTTCATATAGAACATATTATAGAATATATCTATTATAGAATAAGCAACAACATAAAAAAGGGGTAATTTTCATCTTGAATATAATTGCCAACTTCCAGTAATTGCCTCAGTTGTTTAGCAGATATACCTACAAAAGTTTTGCTTTTGCTTCTTTTCAAAGTAGAATAGCATCATTGAGGTTACAGAATTGTTGGTGTGTAGTAATGTAAAAACCCTGACTGAGAAACTAGCTTTTATTATTATATATTTGGGGGGGGGTTGATGCTGGGAGGGAGCATTCCAGGGAACAAACCCAGGCCTTTTTCATGGCTGACAAGTGCTCTGTTACTGAATTATATTCGCAGCTACTTTTCAGTTTTTTTAAACACAAAGCTCCCCTCTGCCTGTTCCGGAGGTGAATGACTCCTACTACCCCATCCTTGGCACATCATCTGCTGAGTGACAAGAGGAATTCAGCAGTCTCCATTTCCTTCCAAGCAGTAGGTCCAGCTATCTTCTGAAACCAAGAAAGTCCAACTAATTTTAAGAACAATAAGTGGCTTGTTGATTTATTTCTAGAAACACTCATAAGACAGACAAATTACAACTTCAGCTATTTTCCCTAGGCTTACTTGGATCCTTCCAAGGAGCTTCATTTTTTTACCCTGTGGATGGAGGCAGTTGAGTGCTGCCCCTCATTCTGGCAGAGTGGGATGGATGGCCAACTGACAAGTCGGTTTTGAGACCTTGGCTAGCTTTGTACATCTCAACAGCACCACTTGAAGTACATCCTGGGAGTGGGAACATTAGCTTGCTTGGTCCGTGTACATCCTGTTCAGTCTAGAAAGGAAATAGCTGAGAAATTTAATTAAGGTTGAAGTGACTAGCAACATTGCAGCATATGTTAAATTTCTGCCTAATTACTTTTAAAAGACAAAGATAATTTACAGTTAATTATTTCAAAGTTCGCATTTGTATGACTTTCTTATATAAGCTGTAGCAAGTAAAATTACTGGGGAAATTATCTCAAACCATTCTAAAATCAGACTTCTTACTAGCTGAAACGATTGTACATTGCATATTTTTTATGGCCACTCAAAAATCTGTTTGAAGCTATGCCTTTCTTAATAACCACAAAATAAATATCAGAAATAGCCATTTGCTGCTTCCTGTTTGGTTTTGTTGATGGACTGAAGTTCCCTCCTGCTGCATCAATTGAGGATGTTTGTATTCTTCACCCTCTGTAGGGAAGCAGGAAAGAACTCTAAAGACTTGCTGTGCTTTGAAGTGCTGCTCTGGCCTTAATGGCAAAAGTTCAATGCTCAGAGGGGCAGATCTGAAATTACACCAAGAGCTGTAAAAGTGGGAGTGGATAGACAGATATTTAGCGCTTGTTGTCTGCAAGTTTGCTTGCATAATATAAAAACAAACTCTGTACTAACATCTGTGACAGCCTCAGTTTGCTCTCAAAATGAGGGAATGAAGTATGTCGCAATAGATTTTTCTGAAAACTAAGTAGAAAGACCAGTGAGTCAGGACAGCAGTAATGTTGATAAGAAAGTGAATTTTGTAGCTAAGTATTGTGAGAACTTCAAGTGTGAATTCTACATATCCTGTAATCCAGACAGCCCCCTGGAAACCAGGCCTGGTTCTTCTAGCATATCACTTACTCAGAGTCCTGACAATGTACCATATTGTAAACCCACCTTTTCTGGAAGCTAGAACGACTGCTTAGAGTTAAAGTTAGGGCCTCCTGGGTCACAACTCCACTGAAGTATAATCAGATGGTGTTCTGTAACTTATCTTCCCATTCCCTATGGTTCACTTGGTAAAAGCACGAAGGGAAGAATCCATAAGACATTGTCTTACATTTTCTGCTAGAAAGTGATCTGGTTAAGCTTGGCTCACTGCTGTTTGTGCCTGAAGGGCCAAGCAGCTTATTCTCTGTGCTGTGCTATGTACTAAGTGATAGACATAAAGCAGACTGCCCCAGTGAAGGATGAAGGTGCAGAAACTTGTCCACAACTTTTCTGTTTTGTTGTTTGTTTTTTGTTTCTGTTTTGTGTTTACTGCTTGTACCATAAAATTTAGACTATGTTTTTTTTTTTTTTTTTTTTAGACAGGGTTTCTCTGTGTAGCTTTGGCTGTCCTGGACTCATTTTGTAGACCAGGCCGGCCTCAAACTCACAGAGATCCGCCTGCTTCTGTTTCCCTGAGTGCTGGGATTAAAGGCTTACATCACCAGGCCTGGCACAAATTTTTCTTTATAGAAACCCATCTATTTTTGTTTTTAGTTGGAAGGCCTATGTAGGAAGTCTGTGTATTTGAAGATCATATAAATCTCATACTCCCAGTTTGAGCTTTGTGAACATCATGAGACTAAATGCATTACTGACCATCCTTTTGAAGAGTTTACTTAGGGCTATTTTTTAGTTTGGATTCTTCCCTCTTCAGCTTCTTTTTCCCCTCATACACTCTTTCCTCATTTAGAATTTGACACATTTTACTTTTCTTTTCATTAAGTCTTCACCTAAATTCATGCTCTGTAACTCAGTACTGTTTCAGGGACTGCCCAATAGGCTTACATTTGACATATGAAGAAAGAACCTCAGTTTCTTGGACAAATGAAAGAGGCATGGAGTCTGACTAAAGTGAGTCAGGACTTGGCTGTCTCAGCATCTGCCCTGTGGACACTGGGTGCCACGACATTAAATGAAGGTACAGGCAGTGTAGAGGCAGATGGCCAATAGTGTTATGCTGGCATCCTTTAACTTTTATTGGCAGGACACTGTAACACTCTTGGTACAGACAGCCAGTAAGACAGTTCGAGTGTGTGTGTGTGTGTGTTCTCAAAGGAGAAACTATGGGGTGGGGACACTTACCTCATATTTCCTCAGACTCCTCAGGCTTCCTTCCTCTTCTCAAATCTCGAGGATGAAGCCTATCTCCCAGTTACCACACTGACAGCCAAATAATAATAATAATAATAATAATAATAATAATAATAATAATAATAATAATAA
>NW_026592890.1:30514972-30518832 GCF_907164565.1 Psammomys obesus | reverse complement strand
AATAATAATAATAATAATAATAATAATAATAATAATAATAATAATAAATTTGAATGTTTTCTACAAATCCAAAGGAAAAATATAAATGGATTATATATTGAGGAAGTTAAATTATGAAATAGAGAGTAGCTGTCCTTAGGCAGAAGACAATTCCACATTAATCTGAGTGTGACCAGGAGAAGTCTGGGCATTTGAACATTGCAAAAGACCATCTACACACCCTAGTTGCTATGCAGAATATTAAGTTTTGTGTAAAAAGTACAAGCAGTTAAAAAGCACACTGCTTTGTGCAGATGTTCTTTTCTGAAGGAGAGCAGGACTGACTATGCCTTTCCCTGAAGCCTGCCCCTGAACGAAAGAGCTCCTGAGTCCTCTAAGATCACTGTTTGCAGAAGTGCTGACCCAGGATGCACACAGCACAATTTGTGGTACACATCATTATTTGAAATCATTCAGAGCACACCCCACACCTGATGACACAATGTTTGAAAGTGAAGCCTTGAAAATTGCAAAGTGTAGGCAGTTTACCCGGGTGGACATGTTCTTTGTAGAAAATTCACCTCTTTACATTGAGTACTCTGGCATCTGGGGGGGAGGAACTCCTTTGATGCTCCCAAACATAATCATGGGGTAGCAGACACTTGTCTCAGAATCTCCCTTGGGCAGACTTCTTTAGTTAAAGTCTACTTTCAAAGTCATACAGCATTAGAACAGATGGCATGGTCTCTATTTGCTCTTCAACTGTAAAGCAAAGGAGTCATGATTATTCTTCATTAGTGTCCTGTAGTACAACTGAGGATCAGCTGAGGGAAATTAAAAGCATGGACATGGCAGAGTGTTCGCAACCAGCCGAGCTTGTGCTACACACAATTTTGGCAAAAATGAGTGGGCCGCTGGGCCAGAAGGGTAATTTGACCCCATAAAGAAGAGAGAAGGTCTTTGACTATCCATGAAATGGGAAGAATTGATAGAAATCTCAGCTTGTTTTCTGTAGGTTGGTTGAATATCAGTGAGAGGGGACAGTGGGCTTTAGGGCCCACCTGGTGTTGGCCTGCTGTTGGCTTTTACCCAAGCCAGGTTCTCTTTGTGTTTTACACACATTGTTGCTCACAACCCCCAGAATCTCACATAGCCAGAGCTATGGAACTGCTTTCCACCCTACTCTTCTGGAGGAAGCTGTGTTTACCCTGCCTTTTGGGTAACAGCTTAGAAAATTCACAAAATCAATTCCAACAGCTATAAAATGGGGGGTGGAGTGAGGGTTCCACCTGAGACTGCTTTACTTTGTTGTAACTGGTCTAAACTGCCAGCTCCTATTAGCTATTACAGAAGAGGGGAAATAAGCAACATATCTTTCTCTCTGTATCCTGCATGCTCTTGCATGTGTCTTGGCTTCAAGCCCAAAATTAAAGAAAATTTGTCTACTTGCCAATGGCAGGATGACAAAGTAATCCATTAAAGGTCACATCAAAGTGGTCGCAGAGTTAGCAGAAAAGGGTCACAGAAGACAGATTTGAGACCTGGGTTTCCTGTGTGAGTGGGAAGACAATCCTTGAGGTCCTAGGGCAACTGGTAGGAGGGTGTTCTCAACTGCTGAGTTCAGACTCCCACAGGCAGGCGGGTAAGCCTTTCCTCTTTTGCTTCATGATTTGCTTCTGAGGATTATTAATGATATACGTTTTTGCTGTGCAGGGCATGCAAACAACATGGGGCCCAGAAAGAAGGAATATGCTAGACAAATGAGCCACTAAAAATAACTACTAAAAAATAAATACCCTCAAGTAAGTAAAATTAGGACATTAAAGTGGGATATGAGAGACAGACAGAAGACCAAGAAATGAGTAACAGTGGAAAGAACATTACAAGCTGGGTATGGTGGGGCACACCTGTAATCACAACACTTGGGGAGGCAGAGGCAGGCAGATCTCTGTGAGTTTGAGGCCAGTGTGTTCTACAAAGTGAGTCCAGGACAGCCAAGGCTACACAAAGAAGAAGAACAAAAAAAGGAGGAGGAGGGGGAAGACATTACAAAGGCAGACATCATAGAAATCTCACACAAAATTAACTAGAACTTACCACCAACTTATATTTCTCTTGATATATGAGTTATAGCAACTTAAGGCTGTGCCTTTTTATAAGTTTCCCATTATTTTAAAATATACTTAAATTATCTACATAATATCTTATTTGTGCCATTCATTTCAAGCAGAATGCTATGAAATTCTATTATGTTTAAAACCAAAATGAATGAAATACATTGTAATAATATAAGTTTTGGAAACTTGATAAAAATGTAACTTGCAAGGGGCTGGAGAGATAGCTCAGAGGTTAAGAGCACTGGCTGCTCTTTCAGAGGTCATGGGCTCAATTCCCAGCAACCACATAGTGGCTCACAACCATCTAAAAAATGAAATCTGGTGCCCTCTTCTGGTGTGCAGATGTACATGTAAACACACATTGTATACATAATAAATAAATAAATAAATCTTTAAAAAATATATATAACTTGCAGAAGTCAGCTCTTTCCTTCTCTTATGTGGGTCCCAGGGACTGAACTCAGGTGGTAAGGACTGGCAGCAATCGCCGTTACCCACTGAGCCATCTCACTTTGTTCTCTTTGCAAATTACATCTTATTTATTTATTCTCTGTGTATGTGTGTGTGTGCATGCATGTGACACAGGACACGTGTGCAGGTCAGAGCACACTGTGTGGATGTTGCTTCTCTCCATCTACTACATGGATCCAGAGACTGAACTCAGATCATCAGGCTTGGTGGCAAGATAAAGATTTACCTGCTCAGCAATATCAATAGCTCCCCATGCTGTTTTCAGAGACAGAATCTCTCTCCGGCCTGAAGCACACCAAGTAGGCTAGGCTGGACAGTGAACCCCAGGCATTTGCTTGTCTCCATTTTTTCCAGAGCTGGAGCTTTCAAACGTGTACACTATTATTTCATTTATGTATACAGGTGTTTTGTCTGCATGCCTATCTGTGCACTATGTTTGCTGCCTGTGGAGGCCAGAAGAGCACATAAGATCTGCTGGAGCTAGAGTTACAGATGATACCATGGTACTATCATTTCGTGGCTACATTTATAACGAAGAAATATTTACTACCAAGTATGGCATACCTGGATTTTATGGTAGCTCTATTTTGAGCTTTTTGAGGAACCTACACACTGATTTCCATAGTGGCTGTACTGTTTCACACTTTTACCAGCACTGAATAATTGTTCTGCCTTCTCTACATCCATGTTCATATTTTCTGTCACTGTTTTCCCATCTTAGTCATCTGACTGCGGAAAGATGAAGTATCAAAGTAGTTATAAATTGTATTTCCCTGATATCTCAGGATGATGAACAATTTAAAAAATGTTTCTTGGCTATTTGTGTTTCATCTTTTGAGACATCTATGTTTAGTTCCATGCCCATTTTTTTAAACTTGGGTTGCTTGTTTTCTTTATGATTAGTTTTTAAAATGCTTTGTATATTTTAGATACTACCCCTCTGTTAAATATGCAGCTGGTAAAGTTTTTTTCTCATTCTGTAGCTACACCTTCACTTGAGTAATAGTGTCCTTTGCGGTATAGAAGATTTTTTACTTCATGAGGTACCATTTATTATTTGGCCTTAATGCCTATGCCATTGGGGTCCTATTCAGAAAGTCCTTTCCATGACAACAAATCCAAGTGTACTCTCTACTTTCTCCTCTAGCAGATTCAGGGTATCAAATATTATGATGATGTCCTTTATCCAGGGCAGATAGAAAAGGAAATATGTGGAAGAATAAATAACACTAAAGTTTCCTAACATACACACACACACACACACACACACACACACACACACACACACACACA
>NW_026592890.1:30447492-30514962 GCF_907164565.1 Psammomys obesus | reverse complement strand
ACACACACACACACACACACACACACACACACACACACACACACACAAATTAAAATGTAGTTGCCCTATAATTGGGCAACAATGTCCCCCAGTAGGCAGCATGGGTTAATGAATAAAAATCTCTGTACCAGGAATGGGTTATCTCTTTTGGAGTTCTTTGCCAGTGAGGTACCCCAGTCCCCCAAATATTACAGGCTATTGCTATTGCTCTTGGCTACCTTCCAGAGCCTGATAGTAAGACCTTATTGCTGAAGACAACACATGTTTGAACTATAGAATATGAAGAAATCAAGCTGGTTCTGACCTGGAAGTTTTCCCTCTACTGGATAGCTTCCATAGTGCTGGAAGATGCTCTATATGGAACTAGAGGAGAAAAGTAGTCATTAGTCTTATCCAACTGTAAATCCTATAAGCTGCAATAACGACTGGCCTGGCAACAGATAGGCACTGGTGCAATAATGGAATGAATATCACGGGAGTAAAAAACAACATTTTCTGGTTACTTTTAAGTCCAGTACGATAAGATGAAACCCACACTGCATAAAAACCTAGAAGTTTCCTAAAATACACACACGCACATAACCATAAAGTAGGCCATCATAACTTCACCAAGAACCTGTAGATGGGACGGTTATAGGCCTCAGGAGAAAGCATACTGCTGTTATACAGCTAGATGGATATAGCATTAAAAACAAGCAATGATTCATTGATATATGAGTTAAATATACCCATAGATTAATCCATAGATTAATGCATCCTTCAACCCTCATAGGAGAAGCTTCTATTTACAGTAGATGGTGATTAAAACAGAGCCCCATCACTGCTCAGCATGCAGAGACTAAGAGACTGCAGAATGCTGAACCCTAACTGGAACATCTATAGCATATTTTCTTCTCTAAGTCTTGGGACTCATTGCTGAAGAAGATATGAAAAGAATGTAAGAGCCAGAAGTAGTGGACAACTACAAGGAAGCAGTATTTTCTTGACACAGCTGGGTAGTTGTACATATGAATTTATAACAGTGAGGCAGCATGCACAAGACCTTTGCAAGCTCAAGTTGTACAAAATTCCAGCCTGGAGAGAGAAGACGGTTTTCTTTTTTTGTTTGTTTTTGTTTCACGATAGGGTTTCTCTACACAGTAGCTCTAGTTGTCCTGAACTCACTTTGTAATCAGGATGGCCTTGAATTCACAGAGATCCACTTGCCTTGCCTCCTGAGTGTTAGAATTTAAGGGTGTGACATCACACCTGGCTAAGTCAGTTTTAAGAATATAATCTCTGCCACCAGAATATAAACCAGAAGATAAGAATATAATCTCGACCACCTTCCAGCGGAAGACCACACATCCAAGAACATATGGTCAGTAAAACTTGGACTTGTTGGGTTAAAAGTAAAATTTAAACAGGGACATAAAGTTGGATGGGTGGAGAAAGGAGGTGGGTCTGGGATGAGATGAGAGAGGGTGAATATAATCAAAATACATTGTCTGAATCTCAGAGAACTAATTAAAAATGAAATATGTTTGTTATATGCATCACTCTTATTGCACCCTATATTTTTCTAGATAACTGAGTATGAATTTTACTACTTACTTAGAATGAAGAAGCATCTAAATTACTTATCCACATAGTGGTAGAATGATCTAATAATATATGTCTCCCTTTGGGAACAGAATTTGGTATTGTATCAATGATATGGCTGTATTAGTAAGTGGCAAAAGAATGTATTTTAATACGTTTGGAAGGTGGCTGACTCTTGTCAAGTGATTTCTACTTTACAAGAGAAATGGAAAGAAAAATTTCCACTGGCTTCTTAAAAAAACACTAAGAAGTGGAGACAACAAGCAAATATTAAATATATGGATTTGATACTCAAGTTTCAGAAAGGTCTAGACTTTCATGAAACACTCTGTTAAGCCCTACTATGCTTTTTCCAGAAGACCCTTCCTCTATCCTCAAGAACCACTCATTTCCTGCACAGCCAAGAAGTAGAATGTGCCTCTTCTTTCTCTCTGTCCTCTAAGGTGTACTATATGCAGGTCAAATCTTAGAAGTTAGCTTTCTGCAACTTCTTTCTGTAGTTTCTTGACTTTTGCCTTGTCTCTCTTTTCTTATTAAAATACATAGTTGGTTATGTTTTAGTCAAAGCTGCTATCTCTGAAATAGTTTCATTTAAACCTATTGGTAGATGAGAAAGGGAAGACTTGTTCTTAAATTAAATATGTCAGGCCTTAGCAAAGTGAAATTTTAGAAGGACATCGGGGTCTAAAAATCATGTTGAGTTTGTGTTACTATTTCCAAAAGTAAATTATTGAATGGAGCAGGAGATTACTGTTTTGTTTGTTTTGAGCATGGTGAAAGAAAAAGGTATTTCCTAAAGTTCTATTCACTTTGGAAGGCAAACTGAGGCCCATAAGCATCTCTAAATATGTAGATATAAACCATTAGAATATATCTCTAGATATCAGCTACATAAAGCAGAGTTGCTATAAAGCTGCGGCTGCTATGCTCTGAAATCGCTAGTGGTATGCTTTCTGCAGGCTGCTGCCAGTCAGTGGATGGGCAGAGATTCTAAGGAAGGTTCATTCCTGTGAGCTGAGGGGTTCTTCCAATCAGAGAATGGCTTCAGGACCACTCAATACCCTGCCTAACTTCAGAGACTTCTACCTCTTCCTTATCACTGTCATTGTCTTAGGCTATCAGAGCAGTAGCATCACTTCTTTTTTAGTACCACGTTATAATTTTCTGCAGGCAGTACATAATATCCAAGTAATGGAGAATTCAGGGGGTCAAATCTACAAGATGGTTAAACCACTGATTTTAAGTCATGTATATTTCTAGTAGCTTGTTCTCATTCTGCAGTAAGGTCTCTAGACAGGACACCAGCCATTTCTATTTCCTGTGCGGGATCAGCTGACTCTGAAAGGAGATCTATGAACCCATCTATAAGCCTAAGTCAGAACAGACCATGTTCATTTTTCTGTCTTCCTTTGGTTTCTAGACTGTCTGAACTCTTTTCAGAGTAAATTTCAAGGACTTAAAAAAATGAAGGGAGTTACTGATATTGATAATAAGCTTTACATATAAATTCTTCACTTTACATATAAATTCAGTTAAGAGTTTTTAAGACAAAGTGTAGGGACTTTAGATTTACAAAATATGAAAAAACAGCAGACATCTTCATTTTTAAAAGCACCACATTTGTGAAAGCAACCGAGATGGACCATGGCTTGGAAAGGCAGCAGTATGACATGCTTTAGAACTGGAATAAAAATAAAAATAAAAAACTCTCTGGGAAAAAAATACAAGCAATTCCCAGCTATGTCCCTTTACAAGCATTAGTAAGTTGATCTCAGCCTCATTTATTCGACATTAACATCCCATCTAGCTGCTCAGTACCAGGTACTCTCCTAGAGGCTTACCACTGAACAAAACACATGGGCATTCCTGCCTTCAGGATATTCACATTCTAGAGCAAGGAGATGGACAACAGTACCATAATGAGTAGGAAACTGTATGTTAGGTGATAAGATCAAAAGCAGAGATCAGAGTACGAGGAAATTGGCAGAATGCATGGGTGTGCTGGAGGTTCCTTCTTTATAGAATTGAGAAGATTAAACAGATTTTACATGTAAGCTGTTTGGAATGGTGTTTGGCATACAAAGCTCAGAAAGTATTGTTACTTTCCCCTCAATGTGTAGAGGAGGCCACTGTAAATATAAAAGTGCTAGGATCTGCCCCAACGAACCTTAAGAGTAAGGAGGGGAGTCATGTCTAGGGCTTTCATCACATCTCCATATTCAATTTACTTTTAGAAGAATTTCCATTTGTTCTCAGAGGGCAGATAGCACAGTGATTCCACAGGCTTCCTCTGGGTGAATGCACGTGTTTCAAATGAAACTTTACTTAACATTGCCTAGGGCATAGATCAGTTCAGTTTAAAGCAATACACAATCTGATCTTGCCTGTAGCTCTAGCCTGCTCCTTAAGCATTTTTATATAATAGTCTCCATATAATATTTGGTCTCCATTTATATAATAGTAGATAAGCACTGGCTTAAAAATACAAAATAATTCTATAAAGTGAAGATTTGTAGAGTTTAATAAAATATGTAATCATTAAGAATACATGGTGTCAAGATTCTATGTTTTTAGCTACTTGGGAAATTGAATGGGGTGATCATTTGAGCCTAGAAGTTTGAGGACAGCCCAGAAAACACAGGAAGATACCATCTACGAAGTAATCATTGCATTTTCTCTCAATGGGCTGAGAATACAGTGTAACAAATAGTGTTTGACTAGCCTGACTATTATTGCAGGGGCCAATAATATTTTTTTCCTTAAGCAAAATAACATTATCTTATAAAAATGCAAACCTGATTATACTTAGACCTGAGAGAGATTCTAATGTCTTTTAAGAATAAGATGAAACCCAGAAAACTTATCAGAAGTCAAGAAAGCAATTTCTTTTTAAATTTTTTTTATTAATTACACTTTATTCACTTTGTATCCCCCCAATAAGCCCCTCCCTCCTCCCCTCCCAATCCCACCCTCCCACCCCTTCTTCATGCATGCCCCTCCCCAAGTCCACTGATAGTGGAGGTCCTCTTCTCCTTCCTCTGATCTTAGCCTATCAGATCTCATCAGGAGTGGCTGCATTGTCATCTTCTGTGGCCTGGTAAGGCTGCTCCTCCCACAGGGGGAGGTGATCAAAGATCAGGCCAATCAGATTATGTCAGAGGCAGTCCCTCTTCCCATTACTTTGTAACCCACTTGGACACTAAACTGCCATGGGCTACATCTGTGCAGGGGTTCTAGGTTATATCCATGCCTGGTGCTTGGTTGGAGTATGAGTCTCTGGGAAGACCTCTGTGTTCAAATTTCTGGTTCTGTTGCTCTCCTTGTGGAGTTACTGTCCTCTCCAGATCTTACTATTTCCCACTTCATACATAAGATTCCATGCACAATGCCCAACAGTTGGCCATAAGTCTCAGCATCTGCTTTGATAGTCTGCAGGGCAGAGCCTTTCAGAGGCCCTGCGTGGCGGGTTTCTAGCTTGTTTCCTGTTTTCTTCTTCTTCTGATGTCCTTCCTTTTTGCCTTTTGGGATGGGGATTGAGCATTTTAGTCAGGATCCTCTCTCTTGATTAGTTTCTTTAGATGTACAGATTTTAGTAGGTTTATCCTATATTACATGTCTATATGAGTGAGTATATACCGTGTGTGTCTTTCTGCTTCTGGGACAGCTCACTCAGGATGATCCTTTCCAGGTCGCACCATTTACCTGAAAATTTCATGATTTCCTTATTTTTCATTGCTGAGTAATTCACTGTGTAGATGTACCACAATTTCTGCAACCTTTCTTCAGTTGAAGGGCATCTGGGCTGTTTCCAGCTTCTGGCTATTACAAATAAAGCTCCTACAAACATGGTTGAGCAAATGTCCTTATTGTGTTTTTGAGCCTCTTTTGGATATATGCCAAGGAGTGGTACGGCTGGATCTTGAGGAAGAGCTTTTCCTAGTTGTCTGAGAAAGCGCCAGATTGATTTCCAGAATGGTTATACAAGTTTACATTCACACCAGCAATGGAGGAGGGTTCCCCTTTCTCCACAGCCTCTCCAGCATGTGTTGTCACTCGAGTTTTTCATCTTGGCCATTCTGATGGGTGTTAGGTGAAATCTCAGGGTCGTTTTGATTTGCATTTCCCTAATGGCTAATGATGTTGAGCATTTCTTTAAGTGTTTCTCTGTCATTCGTATTCCTCTGCAGAGAATTCTCTGTTTAGCTCTGTTCCCCATTTTTAATTGGATTACTTGGAAAGCAATTTCTAAAGAGAGTTCAGCCAAAGTCCTAGAGATGTCCACCGTATTCCTCTAGCCCTTTATCTGAAGGACTATTTGCTTGGGTTATAAGTAACCATAAGGTTAAGACACACATAATGTGACCAATTCAAATTTGTTCCCATGACCTCCTAGTCTAGAAAACCCTGAATTAATTAAGAAAAAGATTTGAACATGAGGGGTCTGGATTTAGCCTAGTGGGAGAGTATGTGGCTATGAAGCACAAGGCTTTGAGTTAAACCCCAGGCACTTGAGTTAAAAAAAAAAAAAAAAAAGAATGAAAAAAAAAATCAAAGCAATGGCTAATTGTCTTGAGATAGACAAACAATAAAACATTTTTTAATTGGGTTACTTGAGTTTTTGCTGTTTAACTTCTTGAATTCTTTATACATTCTGGATCTTAGTCCTCTGTCAGATATAGGTTTGGTGAAGATCCTTTCCCAGTTTGTAGGCTGTCGTTTTGTTCTGATGACAGTGTCCTTTGCTTTACAGAAGCTTTTCAGTTTCATGAAGTCCCATTTATTCATTGTTGATCTTACAGCCTTTACTATTGGTATTCTGTTCAGGAAGTTGTCTCCTGTGCCACAGCAAAAAATCAAGTAACCCAATTAAAAATGGGGTACAGAGTAAACAGAGAATTCTCAATAGAGGAAAATCAAATGGCAGAGAAACACTTAAAGAAATGCTCAACAGGGAAATACAAATCAAAACAATCCTGATATTTCACCTTACACCCATCAGAATGGCTATGATAAAAACTTAAGTAAGAACACATACAAGAGAGGATGTGGAGAAAGGGAAACCCTCTTCCATTGCTGGTAGGAATGTAAACTTGTACAACCACTCTGGAAATCAATCTAGTGCTTTCTCAGACAATTAGGAAGAGTGCTTCCTCAAGACCCAGCTATAGCTCTCCTAGGCACATATCCAAAACATGCTCAAGGACACAACAAGGACATTTGTTCAGCAATGTTCGTAGCAGCTTTATTTGTTATAGCCAGAATCTGGGAACAACCCAGATGTCCCTCAACTGAGGAATGGATACAGAAATTGTAGTTCATTTACACAATACAATACTACTCAGCAATTAAAAACAAGGAAATCATGAACTTTTCAGGCAAATGGTGGGACCTAGAAAAGATCATCCTGAGTGAGTTATCCCAGAAGCAGAAAGACACACATGGTATGTACTCATAAACTTATAAGTGAATATTAGACATATAATATAGGATAAACATATTAAAATCTGTACACCTAAGGAAGCTAAGCAAGGAGGAGGACCCTGGGTAAGATGATCAATCCTCACATAGAAAGGCAAAGGGAATGGACATCAGAAGAGGGAGAGAACAGGCAACAGGACAGAAGCCCACCGCAGAGGGCCACTAAAATCCTTTACCTAGCAAGGTATCGAAGGAGATGTTGAGAATCATAGCCAAACTTTGGGCAGAGGGCAGAGAATCTTATGAAAGGAGGAGGAGATAGGAAGACCTGGAGGGGACAGGAACTCCACAAGGAGAGCAACAAAACAAAAAATTCTGGGCACAGGCCTCTTTTCTGAGACTGATACACCAATCAAAGACCATTCATGGAGATAACCTAGAACCCCTGCACAGATGTAACCAATGGCAGTTTAATGTCCAAGTGGATTCCATAGTAATGGGAATAGGGACTGTCTCTGACATGAACTGATTGGCTTCTCTTTGATTGCCTCCCCTCAGGGGGGTGCAGCCTTACCAGGCCACAGTAGAAGCCAATGCAGCTAGTCCTGATGAGACCTGATAGACTAGGATCAGAAAGAAGGGGAGGAAGACCTCCCCTATCAGTGGCCTCGGGGAGGGGCATGGGTGGAGAAGCTGGACAGAGGATGGGTTGGGAGGGGAGGAGGGAGAGAGTTATAGGTGGGATACAAAGTGAATAAACTATAATTAATACAAATAAAAATTAAAGAGAGAAAAAATTAAAATAAAAAACAATAAAATAAAACAAAAAACCAAGATAAATAAAGAAAATGAATTAAACAGAGGATACTGAAGATAAGTGTAGGAAAGTGCAAGCTCTTTAAATTTTCTCTGTGATTTAGGAAACATTAGCATCATAATCAGGATAATGATTCCTAGATCTATTATTATAGTTAAGATAGTAGGTAATCCAACTCATTATAATGACATGCATATTCGTGAACTTAAAGATTTAAAATTTGTGCTTTAGAAGAAAGCAATGACTGAATCCTCTGATTAAGTATAAACAGGAATTGATGCTTCAAGGAAAAGAAAGCATGCCAACATTTAGGATTCCAACAAACCTTTTAAAAGAAAGATAGAAACAACTTGAATCTATAACTATCCATAATAGCTATTTAATTTACATTATTCATCTACAAAAATTGAGATTAACAGCTTCTAAAAATCTGTGTGTATGTACATGAAGCATGTGTGTAGTTGTGTGTATGTGTTGAGGGCAGAGGGACACTGAATACTTTCTATCGCTCTTGATCTTGAGACAACATGTCACTGAGCCTGGAACTTATCAACTAGTCATACTGGTTGACTAACTAAGATCCCTTTTTAGATAAAACGCTAAGTTCCTAATATTGAATTTTAGTTTTTTAGTGTTATTAATAAATTAGGAATTATACGTTTTCTATTGGTAGTACAAAATTTGGCTAGAGTGGGAATCTTGATCTTTATTTGATAATTTTAGTCCAGTTTATCGTCAATTGAAAATAGTTTTCTTACCTAACCCATATCCCTTCTTGGTTAGACCCAGTATTCCTGCAGCTATCTTCTGATGACATGACCAATTTTGAATACGATAGAACTTCATTTGGAAACCCAGATACACCCTTTCTAGTTCTCATTCCTTACTTTCTATGTATCCTAGCTACTATTGTGGGCCCTTCCTTATGGTGTTTCCATTTTTATAAGAGAGACAGAACTTATTATATGTGACTATGTGAGGATATAATTTTGGATGATGATAATGAATATACATAAAAATGAAGGAAGGCAAGAGATTAGCAAGTGAAGGGATAGAGAAGACAGATTAAAGGGTGTGTTGAGGAGCACTGTGGGTATGAGTTCTGAGGAGATGCTTGTACAAAGGTCCCAAGGCAGGAACACAGATAGATCACATGTCACTCTGCAACAACTTACTTTCTTTTTATTATACAGGCAGTATGGTGATCTTTGCTATTTTCATAGGCAATAGGTACATCTTATTCTATGATATTCATGTTCTGTGGTCTATTTACTAGCCTTCCATTGATAAGACATTTAAGGTGTTGCTAATCTTTTGTTGTTGCATGTAGAATGTAAAAGGCAATAGGGTGTCAGCACAGCACTGTGCCATCAAACAATCAGAGCCAGAAACAACTCATTTTCTTTCTTTCCTTGAATACTGTCCATCTCTGTGTCATTAACTGTTTAAACCCTAGAGACAAAGTAAAAAACATCATGGTCAAAGTAGGGAATTTTGCAATAACCATAAATTCTAACAAAATGTTCCAAGGCCTAGACAGAGTGAAATAAAAAGAAAGCAAACAAAAGCAACCTCATTTTCCAGAAATTCCTAACAAATGATTTAGAATTAAGTAACATCTTTACTGTGTAATATTTCTTAGTTATGCTTTTTCTTGAAAAATAACTGATGTGCATATAGCATTTCTCCAATTTTCAATAGAACTGTATTTCCCTTTCCTCTAATTTCATACACACATCCTCAACTATATAGTAAAGGTTACATAGTATTGCCCTCAGTAAAATATCCCCTGAAATACTGGGCCCAGAGCAAGGAGGAACATGGGTTAGGTAGAAATATACTTTCAATAAAAGATAAGTTTAAGTAAAACTAACAAGTAGAAATCAAGATTTCTACTCAAAATAGTGTTTATCCTGCCAATAGAAAAGGTATTGTTCTTAGCTCATTAACAACCATCACTAAACATGTTCTTCACTAGTGTTAGCATGCATTGTTTTTGAGCTCTTGTCTACATAAAATGCACAGATGAATGTACATTTCTTTTCAGATTTAAGTTTTCCATAACTAAATACATTCAGGATCTTTCTAAGAAACTCCCGAAGCACTGAAATCCATCATTGGAGAGACAGAACAGGTAGGTAGGGCAACAGGTAATATTTCCTTGGTGTACTGTTTCAAAGGCCAGAACAAGTTTGTCATAAACTTGAAAGATACTTTAGAATAAGTGAATGAGTGAAATGGTTGCAGAGTCTGCCTCATTTAGTTAGCAAACTTGGATTGGCATCCACTTGTAAGTCAGTGTGTTAGGGAGAATAAGACACAAGCATGCAGGCGATGACTCCAAGCCTGTAATGCAATGAGAATGACAAAGGCATTAGCAAACCAATAGAAGACTGTTCCAACTGCAATATTTTAGTTATTTCTGTGTTATGCATTAGTCTAAGCAGGCAGCCACATCCAAAGCCATAAACTGGGTAGCTTAAAAGTAGAAAGTTTTTGTTTTGTTTTGTTTTTACAGTTCTTGGGAATGGGAAGCCCAATGAAGGTGCCAACAGTTTTGCTTCTACTGAGTTTTATTTCCAGCTTGCATGTGGCTACCTTTTTATCATTTCCTCATGTGGTGAAGGGAGAGCTGGTGCAGGGCATTAACCTCACCATGAAACCAGGGCCTAATTACTCTAACACTAGTTTCTTCCATAGAGCTCAACCTTAAATACCCTTGACAGCATCCACATATGAATTTTGAGGGATACCAATATATTCAGTCACAACAAGAAGAAGGAATTGCATGAAGAGGAGAGTGTTACAGAAGAGGTGACATGAGGTTGTCTCAAAGTAAGCATGTAAGTCGCTAGTAGAGAAAGAGAGAGGACTTGTGCAGAGAGAACAGCAGAAAAAATCACATAAGAAAAAGTGATCATTGGAGCTTATACAGAGGAAAAAGAACACATAATATAGAAACTCTCTGAGGAATGATATTGATGAGGTTAAAATTTTTTTCCTTCTCCCTTTTTTCTTTTTTATGTCTTTTTCCTTTATTTCCTCTATTTTTTTGCTGTAAAGCAAACAAAAATTTAATTTGATATAATATGAAAGAAAATTATTGTCCTTTGTGCTATCTCCTTATACATGACCATCATTATTTTGATAGGTTTATATAACTTATAAAACAGATACTCCTGTACAGTTAAGTTTATTTACAAAAGAAGAGTCTGAAGAAGGCCAGATTGTCAGTGTCTATGCAGACAATAAGTGGGAAGCCAAGATGTGGTGAGGGTCAGAGTCACTCCAGAGGCTACTTGTTACCCATAACACTTTCATTTATTTTTTATGGGAAATAGAGTTTTCCATACTGTATATTCTGATTACTGTTTCCCCTCCTCCAACTCCTCCTAGATACCTCCACCAACCCAAGCTATACCCTTTCCTGATCCTTCTTATTAGAAAACAAACATGTCTAAAAAAGGATAAAAAAATAAAATAAAACCAAACCTGAATACCTGAATAGGACAAAAGCAAGCAACAACAAAACACATAAAAAGGCACACACACACACACACACACACACACACCAAAATACCATAAAGACAAAAAAAAATTAGAAACCAAAATATATTAGCAAAAGACCTATTACAGAGGGAAAAAAAGAAAGGAAAAAAAAAAAAACAGACAAAGTATTATGCAACCAAAATACCATTGAGTTTGTTTTGTATTGGCCCTCTACTGCTGGGCATGGGGTCTGCCCATAGGTATGGTTTGAAGAGCCAGTGAGACTTTTTTCTTTTGTGAGTGGTTCTCTGTTGGAGATAACTTCTGGGTTAGGGATAGGGGCTTATGTCCATTTCTACTTTCAGCACTAGAACCCCATCACTCCCAGACCTGTGTAGGCCCTGTACATGCTGCCACAGACTCTATGAGTTCATATGTGCATTGGTCCTGCTGGTTTTATTTTCCTGGTGTCCTCTATACCAACTGGCCCTTGCAATCTTTCTATGTCCTCTTACATAGAATTGTTTGAGCCCTGAAGAGGGGGATTTGATAGAGGCATGCCATTTGGGACTGTCTGTCAAAAGGGTTCTCATACTCTGTACATTGTCCAGTTGTGGGTCTTTGTATTTGGTTCCATATACTGCAGGAACAAACTTTTTTGATGATACTGGAGCAAGACATTGATCAATGAGTGCAACAATATTGTTAGGACTCATTTTATTGCTACATTTCGCTAGCGGAACAGTAGTATTTGCTTTCCCCTCAGGTCATGGCCTATCTACTCTCAGGTCCTCAGCCACCTGAGCTGTGTTGGACTTCATCTTATGGAGAGGGCTGTAAATCAAAGCAGACAGTGTTTGGTTGTTCCCACAATGTTTGTGCCACTATTGTGTCAGTATATCTTGCAGGTAGGTCACCATTGTAGATCATAGGTTTTGTAGTTAGGCTGGTGTTTTACTTTTTCCTCTGGTATCGAGGACCTTCCAGTACCATAAATACTTGTCAGAAGGGGTGAAGACTCTAGGTAGGCACTAACTTTTTGTGTTGAATAAGTATCTTCAGCTACAGGGCCTTAACATCAGTTTGAGGAGAGCAACTAACAGCTTTGGCAATAGCCTGGATCCGTTTGGGGGTTTCCATAGTGACCCTTTAGCCAACAACTCAATTAGAGGTAACCCTTTCCTGGCACTGGAGGTGTCATTTGGTGGACAGAAATGTTTAATTGGGGCTTTTCTCTTCCATTACTTGGTGACTCCATTCAGAGCAACATGTCTGTTTTTATGATGATACCATGCTTTTTTTTTTTTTTTTATTACTAGAGCTCTGTAGTACAATTTGAGATTAGGGATGATGATATTTCCAGCAGTTTTTAAATATTATTATTCAGAATTATTTTAGCTATCTTGGATTTTGTGTGTGTATGTGTTTCCATATAAAGCTGAAAATTGTCCTTTCAATTTCAGTGGCCGGAGGAGAGAAAGAAAGAACAAAATTAAGGAAAAAAAAAAATGGTAGACTTTATCCAAAAGCACCAGTCAGCCACTGAGGAATTTTTAATCTTAACCGAAAAGTACTTATCAGATTACTCCAGCCATGATATACAGAGAACCTTGAGGCTTAAGAGTAACTGTGAGAAGAATGGACTAAATATATAATGGCCCTCTTAGGATACTTACATGAAGAAGTAACACAGTAACACACCAAGTGTGAGAGACCATGAGTGAGGCTTGCTCTCCCTGCATATCAGACAGTAGGCTACATAGCCTGGATTCAAGGGAGTAAGATCAGGGCTTCCAGAAAGGCCTAGCCATGTCAAAGGAGTGGAACAAGACTTTCTGGGTGGATTATCAGGGTTATTTTCTACCTCTGAGAGTGAAGCTTGAAGAGATGCATCTGCCAACCCCATTCTCTTTCTCTCTCTGCAGCCCTACTATGCACCCACTCCAAAGCCTTCCATCTGACTCCTCAGGAATCCACCACCATTTCACTACCAAGAGTCCTCTGTCTCTTGGGACATGCCTTTATATTTAATATATGACTAGTATCCAAATTACAATCACATTCAGGATAATTTCACCTGTAAGATTGTTGCCTATAAATGCTATCATTTAAACTGGAGGAAAAACGGCTGTGAAAATGTATGAAAACTAATCATATGTTATTGTATATAAATGACTTCACTCATACCCAGCAGAATTTATCTTGGCTTCCTTCCATACACTAAGGCTTCTCTGCTGGCATCAGGAACACTGCCGGGATTCATTCTTGAACAGAATTTTTTCCCAAATGAAATTCTATGCTAAAAGCAGTAAAAGAAACTTGTTCCCATTCATTTATTTTGGACTTAGATGCACAGACTGGGAGGAAGAGAGGAGAACAATAGTTCTTTACACTTGTATCAATAAGGCTAAAAAGCCCTCCACTTGACTTCATGGTTTGAGCTAGAACAGTTAGGAAAATAATTATGCAAAGCAAATGTTCAGCAGGAGGGGAAGGTGACAACTTGTCATGAAGCACATCAAGCCACTGCCAAATACTATGCATGATCTTCTGAATTCTAAAAATTCCCAGCTCCTCACTATTGTGTTGTGTTACCAATAAAGGCAGTAGAACTATATATTCAGCACCTAAAGTAACTTACAGTTGACACAGACTTTCTTCTTTAATTTTGGCATTTATATGAATACCCAACTATGGTAGGAAGTGAGTATCACAGCCCTAAAGATTATTTAATATTCCAAAAATAGCAATAGCCATGTAAATGTGCTATTTGAAACACACTATTCTAATACGACTCTTACTACTCCTTTTGTGTATTTGGATCCCACAGTGGACAGTACCCTCTAAAAGTACAAGCTTGATGCTCAGAGCTAAATACTAAGAGAAGAAGTCTTTTGTGCAAGACCAGGAGGTCTGTCCTCTCTAGGAGGTCTATCTCCTTTTGCTCTCTTCTGTGGAAGGTAACTTCCTAAACACTTGCCCATTTTTTTTTCTGGAAATTTTTATGAATAATTCTTAATTTAAAAATTACTTGAATGATAGTAAGTTATTAATTAAAATTTCACAACTTTATTTCCATTTAATATTGCAAATTATCTTTAGTAAAAACACTACTAATCTTAGAAAACAGGGCAATGTTTTAGACTATACTGATTTTTATGTGTGCATTCCATGATGGATGCAGGCATGTGTGTGCCATGTATTCATGTGCAGGTCAGAGGACAACTTTGGACTTGGTTTCTTCTTGCCACCTCAAAAAAGATGTCAGGGACATAGCAAAGGTCACCAGACTTGAGAGACAAAGGCATTTACCCTCTAGTCCATCTCATCACATTTAATCATAGTATCTTTTAACAATACACAGTCCAAAATTATTTTAGCCCTCATGGGTAAGAAACAAAAAGGTGTTATAGTTTCTTTGAAGTTTTGGAGTTATTATTGATGAAGTTGAATGCAGAAGTAGCCCCATGCTCACTTTATCATTTCTCCTACCCTCTCTGTCTCCTCTAGCTTCATGCTTATCTTGACCTGAACCTGTATTTCAACCTGTATTTCTACTTGTATCTAACATATATCTAATCACTCTATACACATACATGTTTGGACTGTGCTTTCTACTAAGTCAGCCTTGTGGGGTGGTTCAGGATAAAAGAAACAAGCCACCCATATTTTTCTGTAACTGGACATACACTGCTTGTGATGGCTGAATCAGGTCAGAGATTCAGTAACACAGAGAAAATCTCCAGAAAAAAAAAGAACACCTCTGAGGATTTAATAGGTTAGAGTTCCTTCCTTCCTTCCTACTTTTCTTCCTTCCCTCTCTTCCTTCTTCCCTTTGGTTTTGCAAGACAGGCATTCTTTGTGTAACACTGACTGCTCTAGAACTGTCTCTGTAGACCAGGCTGGCCTTGAGCTCACAGACAGTCACCTGTCTCTGCTTCCCAAGTGCTAGGATTAAAAGCACGCACCACCATGTCTGGCTACTAGGTTAAGTGTTTCTGTTTGTTCATATCTCCTTCCTAAAATTCCCACCTAAACATCAAAATATCTTCAAAACATGAGTACATGTCGGTGGTGCATGCCTTTAATCTTAGCATTTGTGAGGCAGGAACGAGCCAATTTCTGAGTTTTGGGGCCAAAATCTGTCTAGTCTACAGATTGACTTCCAGGACATCTAGGGCCACAAAGAGAAACCCTATCTTGAAAAAACAAAACAAAAAATGAGTAAACACATGAAACTATACATGGAACTCTACTCACTTGTCTGCGCATTTCTATGTCTGGCAAGCATGGTATAAATATCTTTTGCCATTTTCTTTTTCTAGGGTTTCTCTCAGTAGCCTTTGCTATCCTGGACTTGCTTTGTAGACCAGGCTGGCTTTGAATTCAGAGATCCACCTGCCTCTGCCTCACCAAGTGCTAGGATTAAAGGCTTGCATCACCACACCTAGCTCTCTTTTGCCTTTTTTATTCTTTTTCTGATCATTATTAGAGTCAAGATTGTAAATAAGAGGAATTTCTGAAGGGAAGGCTACAATACTGAACCAGCTTCTTTATAGTCTTAAAATTCCTGGGCCATAAAAATAAAGTACTTTCTGAATATAACAGCTCTAAGACATGATGAGCTCAAATTCTATAAAACACAAGTCAAGATTCATTCTCTCTCTCAATCCTAGAAGCTTCTTAGGGTAAGAACTGACTTACACCATCTCGCGTACCTTTGGGCACTTTATGGTTACAATTTCTAAAGCTATAATTATAGAGAATTAGCTCAATTTATTGTCAAAACCAGAAGATGGAACAACTTCTCCCTGTTTCTCACTAATCAGACCTTTTCCCTCAAGAGCTTAACTAGTACACAATGAGCACTAATTTCTCTGTCTCTCTTGCAAAGGAAGTTTTGCCCCTGGCGTGACAGTAGGCATGATCTTATACTATGTTTCACTTTTTCTTCTATACTTACTAGTTGGCATTTGCTGCCAGCCTCATGTAAACTGATGCTATGCTGGGAAGAGTGAACCTTTGAGAATCATTCTCACATTCAATCTGTTTTCAAACGGAGAAGAATAAATCAAATAATAAATAACTTAAAACAAAAAAGATGAAATAAACACCATAACATATGTAAACAATGCCTAAGGTTCAAAAAATATAGTTAGATCAAGGCATTTAAAAAAAAAAACTTGGAGTTCAATAAATGAATAGAGGAGGAAAGGACTGTTCATTTTCCTCTGGATCATTTGGCAAAATGCAGAAAAGTCAAATGTTTCATGTGAGCTCCGAAATTACACCAGACAGAAGTATTGTATGAATATTATAAATGTAACAATTTATTAAATGTTTTACATATGTTATCTGCAACTGTTGTAACAAGTTAACACAAATTTAGCAACTTAGAACAACACAAATGTATTATCATACAGTGGTGAGAACAGAAGTCCAAAAAGGGTTTCAGTGAACTAAACTGGAGGCATTAATCATCAGGAGTTCAGTCTTTTAATGGCCTCTTGAAATAAAGCTATTTCCTTGATCTTTGTATCTCCTGTAAACTAATGGCATTCCTTGACTAATGGTGCCTTCCTCCCTCTTCAAAGCCAGCAATGGAAATTGAATTCTTTACCTATTGCATCATGCTGACCTCTTCTGCACCCTCCATACTTTAAAGGATATTTGCTACACACCACTGGGCCCACCAGAGTAGCCCCATTTCAAGGGCAGCTGATTAGTGACCTTCGTTCCATCTGTAGCATTCATTCCTTGTGAAGATGACACTTTCCCAGCCTATGAGGATTAGGTTATGAATGTCTCTGGTTGTGGTGAGAGGGATACCATTATATTCTGCCTGCCCTTCACAGAATGCAATAACTACATTATCCTCTACAAGGCACAGTGGGTCTGCTAATGGCAGGCGCAGCTTCTTTAACATTGTGGTTTTCAACACTTACACTTATCCAGGAGTTGATGAAAATGCTGCTGGTATTAGATATCTCTCTGAGGAGAATGGGGGGAGGATTTGTTATTCAAGAATTTTTCTTTTTGTTCTCTCTTCTGGTTTGAGGATGGAGCCAAAATGAGATGTTGAGGTCTGACTCAGCTTCTGAGTTTAGTTCTTTCCTGACAGTTTTATTCCATTTACAAATACACCTACTGCCTACTTTCCATTCCAAGAGATTTTATCTCCTCAGTCTTTTCAAAAACAGTACAAAGGACTTTTGGGTCCCCTGTGATACTGTTATTGATATGCGTAAACCCCAAAGTTCAATCTAAACCTGCTTTGTAGGTTATTCAAATTATTTATACTAACATAACTAAAGGAACATTTCTATTTTAAAAGGAATCTATTGACACCATTAGGTCCACATATTATTTTAAAATGACATACACAGATTATTTTTAACTTGGCTGATAGTTAATGTTTGCTAATTTAGCACCTAAAATGGATCTTCCATATGCTAAATTTATATAAACAATAGGCATTTTATTAATTGTGGGATAATTATTAGTTGGTATATTTAAAAATATACTTTAGATAAAAGAAATTCAATCGAGTATATCCTCAAGGCAGTCTCTGGCTTATTTGTTAAACTAACTAACACACTCCATAACATAGAATCCTACTGGTATATATTAAGTTTTTTGAGTGAATTTAATTTGTTTTAAATCACTGTTCAAACTAATAATGATGTTTTAATCAGTTATTTTATTCTTTCTTTTAAGTCTTTTGTTATTGTTAACCATATCCATAAAGATATCCTCATTGATGCTGCCTAGGTTTTTAAAAAACATTTTACAACTGATATCTCAGCTTTTAATTATTCAACCTTCCACATAGTGATTAGTTTTCTTTTCTCACTCAAGTCATATAACTTCCATTTAAACCTCACCCTCAAATACTCTAAGAACCACAGGAGTAATAAAGGCATACATAATCATATTTAACCCACTTTAGTTTATTATACACATATAACAGCACATAGAAGGAGATTCTTTTTTTGTTTATTTGTTTTTTGGTTTTATGAGACAGGGTTTCTCGGTGCAGCCCTGGCTCTCCTGGAACTTGCTCTATAGACCAGGCTGGCCTCAAACTTAGAGATCTGCCTGCATCCATCTCCTGAGTGCTAGTTGAACAGAATATACTTTTTTTTCTTGATTTTTTTCTTTATTAATTACACTTTATTCACTTTGTATCCCCCCTGTGGTTCCCTCTTTCCTCCCGTCCCAATTCCTCCCTTCCTCCACCCTCTGCATGCATGCTCCTCCCCAAGTCCACTAATAGGGGAGGTCTTCTTTTCCTTCCTTCTGATCCTAGTCAATTGGGTCTCATCAAGAGTGGCTGCATTGCCTTCTTCTGTGGCCTGGTAATGCTGCTTCCCCCTCAGGGGGAGGTAATTAAAGAGCAGGCCAATCAGTTCATGTCAGACAGTCTCTGTTCCTATTACAATGGAACCCACTTGGATACTGAACTGCCATGGGCTACATCTGTGCAGAGGTCCTAGGTTATCTCCATGTATGGTCCTTGGTTGGAGTATCAGTCTCAGGAAAGACCCTTGTGCTCAGATTTTTTGTTTCTGTTGCTCTCCCTGTGGAGCTCCTGTCCTCTCCAGATCTTACTGTTTCCCACTTCTTTCATAAGATTCCCTGCACTCTGCCCAAAGGTTGCCCATAATTCTCAGCATCTGCATTGATAGTCTGCAGGGCAGAGCCTTTCAGAGGTCCTGAAGAGAAGATTCTTAACTATCACATCCTGTTTTACTGAAGGAAAGCATCCTGTCTTTTCCTTTCAGACTAGTTCAACTCCTGTGTGTGTTTTGGTTGTTATACTAAGCATATTTTGTCAACCTAGAACTTGTCTGACTTCCTTTTTTTGTTATAATCTTATTTTTGGTATTAGGATTTATCTCAGAATTATCTCCCCTGTGACTCCTGACTTAGTTCTATTATCAATTACAGTAACAGAATCTCCCTCCTCTGCCTTTCCAAAGTCCTTTGCTCTCATCAGCGCATCTATCATCTAGGGTTTTGATTATTTGTTTCTCTATTTTAAACACAGTGCTTTATATCTCCAGTGAACACAGACCATGTTTTAAATCTCTGTATTGTATCACATACTCAGTTTCCTGTGAGCAGTAAAAATCGACAAATATGTTTTGAGTTTATATTGTTTGGAAAGAACAAGTAGCATGTGTCTCTAGTCTTGGGTGTTAGAGAGGGCAGATGACAATAATGGCTAAGTAAACTTAGGTGCTCTTTTTACTTTTTGTGTTGGTGATGCAATTCTGGAAAAAGAATTGAAGAGCCCTGACAGGGGAATTGCAAGAAAAAGTTACTCACTTCAGAAGCGGACTGAACTGGTCCCTCTCAATTTGGGGGACTGTGGAAAACTTTCCAATAATGAGGATTACACAGAGGTACACAGTATCCTAAATGGGAAAGATTTGGGTCTCACTCTCTTCTCCAGAGCTATATAATCCCAAATTGAGTTTCACACATTTCTTTATAATATAGCAAAATGCATGACAGATTTTCTATTTGAAGTACTTTTAAAAAATCATTGTATTAATTTATCAGCATGAGAATCTCAAGTATCATAATCTGGAAATTTTGTTAAAAGTTATCAAATTAGTTTTAGCAAAGGATCCCTTTCTTTCTGCCTCCCTCTGTCCTTCCCTTCAGTGCAGTGTTGGAACCTACGGCCTCATATATGCCAGGCAGGCACTGTACTATTGAGCTACACTCCCAACTCTCAGCACTTGGGTTTAAAATCTGTTCCACATCTAATAATTCCTTCTAATAAAGGGCACTTACCTACTAAAGGTTTATGTTTTGTTTATATTAATAGTAACAGACATTAAAGTTTTCATAGTTGCTTAAGTTAGCCATCAGGGTTGTACTGGCTAGTTTTATGTCAACTTGACATGAGGTACAGTGATTGGAGAAGAGGAGCCTCAATTGAGAAAAAAATAAAAAGAAAAAACAAAACCAAAAACCTTTCCATAAGATAGGGTCGTAGGCAAGCCTGTAAGGCATTTTCTTAACTGGGAAAGGCCCAGCCCATTGTGGGCACCTGTAAGCTGGTGTTCATGGGTTCTATAAACAAGCAGGCTGAGCAAGCCAGTAAGCAGCACCCCTCCATGTCCTCTGTCTCATCTTCTGGTTGCAGGTTCCTGCCCTGTTTGAGCTCCTGTCCTGACTTCATTCAGTGCAGGACTACTATGTGCAAACATAAGCTAAATAAGCCCTTTCCTCCCCAACATGCTTTTGGTCACAGTGTTTTCATCTCAGCAACAGAAACCCTAGCTCGGACAAGGGTAGAATCATTCACTCACTCAATGCAGACAATGCTGCTTAGGAATCCTTTTGGGTGCTATTATTCAAGATACAGATCCTGGTTTCTGTGTGTTGCTAAACATTTCAAGAAATCAGAAAAACAACATGGTATGGCAGGAAGAGCTCTGAAGTCAGGCAAATAGGGCTATGCTTATGTTCCATAAAAATTAGTTAACATGACTTTACAGAGGTATCTTGATCTTCACAATAAAGTGGATTACTTCCATGCCAAGGATACATTTAGCATAACATATACTATTTGGCAAAAGTTCAATAACTACAAAACTTTCCACTGATAATTGATGATGGTCTCTCTCCAAATTTCTTCACATTTTCAAAATAGATAAGCATAGAATGTTAATGTTTGCTTACCAACCAAAGGAAGTTACAGTATAATCTTAGAGCCAAATATTTCACAAGGCAGAGTTTTCAACTGAAAAATGAAGGATTATGACAACTACAGTATTAAATTAGATATCAAAATATTAGCTTTTCACATTGAATTAATTTTTACTTGAAAAATGGGTGACCTTGATGAACTTTCCTTTAAGACAAGAGAGCTCACTGTTTCTATTTATTTATTTATTTATTTTTGTTGTGGTTTTAATCATGAAGGTCTGGTTGTTCTAAAAAGGCTCTCTGACTCTGGGACTGAACTCATATATTTGAAAACATTTTTGTAAGATTATGAATGTGTTCTGGAGTTTTAATGAATGGTGACTAACACAAATTCATGGCAACAATATTTAAAGGACTTTGTCTACAGATCTATGTCTCGTACTTAGAAAATACACAGAAATAATTTTTGTTGTATGAAATTTCTGAACCTTAGGAGTTTGAAGTGTTTCAGATACAAAGCCATATTTATGATGTCTCTTTGCTGTTAATTTCAGGTATTATGCCAGCTAAATCTCTATGGCTCGTAGTAACTTTAAAACACCAAATACAAATGTCTTTTAAACTATTTTATACCATTAGTTTACTTTTCAAAAATATAGTTGATATCTGCCAACAGCAATTTATTTTGCTGGCTTTACAAATCATTTAATCTTCAAATTTTGCAAGTGACACTTCTGGCACCTGGTGCATTTAGTTTCATTCTTCTCTCCAGAGGGTGATAACTTAGCCAGTTTTATAAGTTATTTTACATCCATGGGTTTCACAATGAAGCAAAACATCTGGATTATCTTTCTGATATTATGTGAGGCAGTAAGTACTTCTAGTAACACTGTTCCTCCCAGGCATCTTTTAAACATTCCAACTAAAAGGATGAATTCCACTGTTTTTTTTTTTCCTCTATAAAGGATGAATTCCACTGTTTTTTTTTCTCTATAAAGATATGATGCTATGTCTAGAAAGATGCTCAGTCCAACTGTCTCATGAAGGAATGTTGTGTGTTCTTCAGTTTAGCAGCCACTACTCATGTGTCACAATTTAGCACATTAAATAAAGTGAATGTGACTGATGAGCTAAAACTGATGGCCACATGGGCATGGTGGACTGTATCAGGCAAATGTAGAATGCATGATGAATTAGCTCCAGTGGTACGCAAATATGGCTCCTATGTTCCCAGGCTTTATCTCTTTCTCAATCTGGTCAGCCCTTTTCCAAAGGGAAAACCAAGTCAAGTCTCACTTCCTCCATAACGCATACACTGAATTCCCTTACCTGCACCAATGCTTTCTTCTTTGAACACCATACCCTATAGGAAATCATTAAGTAATGTACAAAAATTTAAATAAATTTTTGTGTAAGCATTAGCATAAAACTTGTCTAATATTACCATATTCTACTAAGTAAAAGCTTATAATGCTAAATACTTTATACATATTTTTTTTACTTTATGTATCTTGTGTCATCTTCATATTGGGTTCTAAAATATGAATGATAATATCCATTTTAAGTATTAGCATTTCTTTAAAATATCTGGGCATTGGTGGCACACAACTTTAATCCTACCACTTGAGAGGCAGAGGCAGGTGGATCTCTGTGAGTTCCAGGCCAGCCTGATCTACAGAGAGTTCTAGGACACCCAAGGATACACAGAGAAACCCTGTCTGGAAAAACAAAACACAACAAATCATTGATTTGTTGGTTGGTTGTGTGTACGTGAATGTGTTCATGTGGCACTTTTGTGCCTTGTGCTCGCATGTGTGCACCATGCTTGTGTCTACAGTAGACAGAGGACAACTTGCAGGAGTCATTTTTTTTTTTTTTTCTTTCATGCTTGTCTTGGGGATTACACTTATCCTTAGGCTAGACAGCAAGCCCCTTTACCTGCTGAGCCATCTTGCCGGCCAATAATTTTTTTTTTTATTAGGAATCCATGGCCTAGAGAGGTGAGGTGATTTGTCCAAGACAAATACCCAGTGAATGATGGGGCGAGAACTTGAAACAAGTCCAAGACTAATGGGGACTTTGTCAGACTAGGCAGAACCAAATGGAATACTTTGGTCTGATGGCTACTGTAAAGTCATAATAAAACTATCCTGTCAACAATTTAGTGGAAGTAAAAGATTGTACCTCAGTTTCAGTTACAAGAATCCAGACTGTCATAGGCACATAGTCACTTTCTAAAGGATAAGTGGCTCCCTCTAGTGAGAGTTGATGGAAATAACACACCTAGCAAGTACTTAACAACTCATTTCTTACTTCAGGAAAAACAGTTCAGGGTGTGTTTGAATATGTGTGTGTGTGTGTGCAAGTGTGGAAAAACAGTGCAGAGAGTGTTTGTGTGTGGGGCGCACACGTGCATTTTTTTTTTAACCCGTAATTTTACTAAAATTGGGTTACATTTTCAGAAGCCGGGATAAAGACATCCGTCTCAGTCTCCATCCACCGTGATTTTTTTTGAGAACTGTAAATTTCTAATCACACTATTTCTCACAGGACAAGCGACGATATCTCGGCCTCTGCGACGCTGACAGTGTCCCGGGAAACCGAGGCCGGCATCCGCTGCGCGGCGACGAAAGCGCGGCGACCGAGGGCCTCACGGAGACCGTGGGCCACCCCTACAATAACTTTTACAGTAAAATTGTTAAGTTTTTCTATTTACCTGTGTAGCTGGGTTATACTGTCTATGAACTTCATTGCAAGAAGGTAAATAATGTTTTGGAAATACCTGATATACAAAAGGTGACATTTGTTCTGCTAAATTTAACAAAATGCCGAATTTTAGGTCGTGTATCACTACCTGCTTTTTCTCAAAACAGAAAAAAAAATGAATGTGTCCTTAAATATTAATTCATGTGTGCATGAGGAAGGAGGAGGAAAAATATGTATCGACTTGACATTAGCTATGAGTCAATGCTTTTGTGTTAAAGTGAGGTCACATTCTGTTCAGAAATCCTCGCAATCAAGTCTCCTGGGCTCAAGTCATTGTTCTATCATTTTCTATGCTATTTTTAGTAAGTGACTCAGTTTCTCCTTGTCTCAATAAAATGAATGTCTTAATACTCAACAAGACTCTTATAAGACCCATATGATGTATTGTTTACCACAGAGGTAGACGCACCAGTAAGAACAATTATTAACTACATATAACCCCAAAACGTCGTCCAGAAAAACCAAGAATCCCTATGCAAACCCACAGAGCTTCGTTCCCCAGCAACCTTAGAAGGCGTGATCCTCCTTGGCACCAGAGCGCTGGGGCGACAGGCGAGGGCCATCACGCCAGGCCGGCATTCGGTTTTTCAGTTCTATGAGGGACGGGGCTACTCTGGCAAATACAGACGTTTTGGTTCCTTGCTTTTTGGAATGCCAGGAGGAGGTATTTTTACCTTTTCACATAACTGTTGGCAGACTTTGGACAGAAGGCGGTGCACACACACACAGCTGCAGCCGGGATGCGGGGCCGGTTTCCGAAGCCCTGCCACAGCCTTCAGTCTCCCAGAACCACTAACGTCCCCTTACCAACACAAACCTGACTAATGCAACCCGCCGCAGTTCCGGGACCCGCGGAACCAACCCCAGGCGCCGCAGGCTCTCGCGATAAGTGCGGGCCGCGGCTCTGACGTCACGGCCCTAGAGACAGCGAAGGGGCGTGGCCGGAGCTGCGGGGAACTGCGCAGCCGGCGGAGCTTGTGTGTAAACTGAGGTTGGCGCCACCGAACCGGACATGAGCGGCCCGGAGGGGGACGAGGGGACCCCTGCCCCTGATAGCCGCGGCCTCTGCGAGGCTGACAGTGCCCCGAGGAACCCAGGCCGGCGTCCGCTGCTTGGTGACGAAAGCGCGGCCACCGAGGGCCTCCCGGAGATCGTGGGGAGCCTGGCGCCCCGGGCTGTCGCGGGGCCTGACCCCCGGATGCGGGTGGCCGCAGTCGGGCAGAGAGAGACTCCGTCGCCCGCCGAGGGCTCCGCGGCGGCTGCGTTCGTGGCTCCGAAAGACGGGGAGAAGGCCCTAGAAACTCGGGGCGTGGAGGCCGAGGCCCACGATATGGAGACTGAACAGGGCACCGTCGAAGTGGTAGCGGAAGAGAAGTCCGAAGCGGAGACGCAGGGGAAGGAGAAGGTGATGGAGGTGGAGCAGAAGCCCGCGGGTGAAGGTACGGAGGTGCTGGCGGCGAGTCGAGGGGTGAGGGAGGTGAAGGAGGAGGCAGGGCTCTGGCATCTGGGCATAGATCTTCGCACGAACCCCCTGGAGGCCATCCAACTGGAACTGGACACTGTGAATGCTCAGGCTGACAGGGCTTTCCAACATCTGGAGCAGAAGTTTGGACGGATGCGGCGACACTATCTCGAACGGAGGAACTACATCATTCAGAGTATCCCAGGCTTCTGGATGACGGCCTTCCGGAACCACCCCCAGTTGAAAGCCATGATTAGGGGTCAGGATGCGGAGATGTTAAGGTACGTCACCAACCTGGAGGTGAAGGAACTGAGACACCCTAAGACTGGCTGCAAATTCAAGTTCTTTTTTCGAAGAAATCCGTACTTCAGAAACAAGCTGATTGTCAAGGAATATGAAGTAAGATCTGGTCGAGTGGTGTCTCTTTCTACTCCAATCATATGGCGGAGGGGCCATGAGCCCCAGTCTTTCATTCGGAGAAACCAAGATCTCATCTGCAGCTTCTTCACCTGGTTTTCAGACCACAGCCTTCCAGAATCTGACAGAATCGCTGAAATTATCAAAGAGGACCTGTGGCCAAATCCACTGCAATACTACCTGTCACGTGAAGGAATCCGTAGACCCAGACGTCGCCCAATAAGGGAGCCAGTGGAGATTCCCAGGCCCTTTGGCTTCCAGTCAGGTTAACCTTTGCCTTTGAAAATACAACTGGAACAGGTCTCTTCCCATCTGTGCTTGAGAAAATGCAACGGGTATGCAGTATTTTGATTTTATTTTATTTTTTCTTCTTCTGACTTTTCTGCATCTTCTGTCTGGATATTGTCTTGATCTCAAGATTAAGACTGGACTGGCTTCTGCATTCCTATGGTCTCCATCTGTTCTTCTGTATTAGTATCTGCTGCTCATGGCCATGGCTTATCCCCTTTTAAAGTTTAAACAAACGACACTGTATATTGCACAGCTTTTACCTTGCTTGGACTCCTGTTTTCCGTCGTCACCTGTTTATTGCCACCAGGATTTCATGCTTTGTCTGGAGGCCCTTTCTGTTTACCTGTTCAGTACGTGACAATATGGACACAGTGTGCCGACAGTACTGGGCATTAACGATGTCGCAGGCGTGGGCCACCTTCTGTGTGGTTTCTGTGACTTTTTCTGCACTACTTTCTAACACCCCTTGCTCTTACTGTTGGCAATACCATTGCCCCATTGACACTTGCCAAGCTACTCATCCTCACTCTCCCACCTTTCTCCTGTGGTTTTAAAGAAGAAGAAGAAGAAGAAGAAGAAAAAAAAAAAGTTCTGAAATACCTGCAAGATCAGAAGTTGTAGTTCATTTGTACTTGAGCACCTCCTGAGAGGATGCTCTGTAAAAGAGGCAGCAGAGCTCTGACTGCTTTGTCTCCTCCCCACTCCCCAGCCTGGTTAGCAAACCCTAAAAGGCTTACAGGGAGACAGAACTAGATGAAAACAGGTGACATCTTCCTTACAGTGTATGGAAGTACTACAGAGATTTTGATGGGCCCTTAAGCAGGGAAAGTGAGTGGAAAAGGCTTAGGAGCAAAATAAGTCAGATGAAAATTGGGCAGAGGATGAAGACAGGGCTGAGAGCTTTCAAGTCTTAGCTATTGATGATGGAAAGACAAATACTTTCTCAGGATTGTAACAGAAAAATTATAGGGAGATCTGAGTGTCAAGTTGCTTAGACAATGGTCTTTAAAGAAACAGTGCAAGTTTGGGTTATTTTCCTCTTTTTACATGTGACCTGCTGTAAGTGAAAGCATAATATGCCTGTAGTTTACCAATATTTAGTAAAATGCTACTTGTTTCTATTTACTGGGAGAATTTAAAGACTTTCTTTTGCATTCATTTGAAACCATTTGGAAGAACAGTATTCTTTACAATACTGAGACTTAAAGGAATATTCATAACAGTTTTCAGTATTAATCAAAATTTATAGAAATATAGTTTGTATAATTTGGTCTTTATCAAATTTGTCAAATTATTGTCTTCTTGGAAAAGTAACTATGTGACTTATTGTCTTGACATTCTTGTCTTAAACTTCATAGTAACTGTAAAAAGTACTCTGTCAAATTGGAACTGTACTGAGTATTTTTGTTGCCATTTGTGTACATGACGGTAAATAAAAGCATGGCACCTTGTTGGATGGCTTATTTTTTACCCTAGTCATAAATCTGCTTTGATGAGTTTGTGTAATTGACAAGATTATAGAATTATCAAATTTTTTAAATGGATATAATCAACATTATCCCAAAAGTATGACAAGAAAGCACACTACTATAACTCCCTAATGGAAGAGGAGTTGCTGCTGTCATTTTGCTTTAAAATGCTGACAATTACAACTGCTTTCTAAGATGTCAGTTCTTTTCACGTAATGTGTGCAGAACCACCATCCCTTCATTTCCTAGGTTCACAATTTCTGTCTCCACAAATTATATTTTCATGTTTTATTCAAATGTACATTTCATAAGAAGATATTTAGGGAATACTTACCATGTAATATACTGTTTCCAAACCTTTTCATCTGTGAAAACAGTTTCTTAATCATTGTCCATTTGTCAAATTCTTCAAGGCCTATCATGATAAATCCTCTGCCTTACATTATTTCTGATTCCCAGTGGGATTAAACCTTTTTAGAGACCTCTGTTGCTGGAAAATAATATCATTACTCATTGTGGTGAATTACACAAGTTTTTATTAAGGAATTTTGCTATGTCTTAAAAAGTAAGATAAAAAGATACATTTCCTTCCTTTCAGTGATAAAACATTATTAGACCTGCTATGCAAACAACACCATGATGCGCTAAATGATATTATTTCACATTTTCACTTTTATTTCCTCAGAGTTTAGAAACCTTGTGAAAATAGAGCTAAGTGTATTTCACTTCTTAGTGCAGCTACTATGTTTGCACATAGTTGTCAGCAAATTATGGAATGACAAAATGAACCACTCAGAAGAAAATGCCCTGAAAGACTTGGGTAATGGGAAGAAGTATCTTGCCTTAAAAACCATAGTTTTCAGAGCATTAGTAAAAATGATGTCAGAAGAATATGCTAAGCCATTTGGTAAATAGTAAAATTTCTCATTTTAATAATTAGAAAAGGTTTAGACTTTTTAGTGTTTAGTGTTTCATCTACCATAATAACAATACTACTTAATGAAGAATACTCTTATAAAGATAATTTGCTTTTGAACATTGTAAGGTAACTATTACACTGTACTGTAGGCATGTGCTGTTTAATACAACAGCAGCCTTTAATCACAGGTCGGTGTTGGGCATGTTCATTTGCTCTAAACTGAGATCTGATACCAAATATACACTGAATTTCAAACAGTTTGAAAGATATTTCAGATTTTTATGTTACATATGGAGACTTTTGGAATTGGGCTAAATATAAAATATATTACATATAAATATAAAGTCAGTTTTTCTTTTTTCTTTATGTGGCCAATAGTAATTATATAGGGTAGTATTATTGAATCTCAAAGTACATATGATATTTTTAAAAACATTATTACTTTCTCCCCCATTAACTGCAGGTGTTTATGTGTGAGTCAAGGGTTATCTGACTAAAATGAAAGATCAGTACATACATATTGGGTTAAAAAGAGAGTGAAATATTTTTATTAACTTGACTACATAATTCACACTGAGTTGTTTGTAAAATAACTGTGCAACTCAGTATATCTCTGGATATAGGTAGAGTAGATTGGGTCCTAAATTGATACTACATGGTTATATATTCTTTAAATTCTAATTAAGTCTAAAGATTAGTATAGATTCATATTTTTCTAGAATAGGATGGCTCTGTATCATCTGATTTAGAGATATGCACAGTATTCAGAAAATACTTATTTCAGACATTGAACATATTGACATCTTGTATATGTTACATGGACTTTGTATTTTAACAGTTCAGCAACAAGAAAATCTGGTCTTGTCATTGTATTAGGTCACTTTCACAAGTGCTTACCACTTGAAGGAACATACTTTGCTTTTGGAAAGTCGTGTGGTCTTACAATTCTAGCAACCTTAATAACTATTTTTTGGATGTGATAAGAATTAAATGATACCCCTGTTCAAAGGAAACCCATTGGCTTCTCAGTTTCCAAGTGGGTTCCCTAGTAAGGGGAACAAGGACTGTCTCTGACATGAACACAGTGGCTGGTGCTTTGATCACTTCCCTCTGAGGGGGTAGCAGCCTTGCCAGGACACAGAGGAAGACAATGCAGCCAGTCCTGATGAGACCTGATAGGGTAGGGTCAGATGGAAGGGGGAGAAGGACCTCCCCTATCAGGGGATTAGGGAAAGAACATAGGAGGAGACAAGGGAGGGTACAGCAGTGGGGAAACAAAGTGAATAAATTGTTATAAATAAATATATAAATAAAAATAAATTTAAAAAACATGAGCCTCAAAAAAAAAAAATGATAAAGGTGGTATTTACTATTGAGTAATTCAGCCAGTAAAGGGAGTATCATTTATTTCATGTTTTCACCCTTAAAACTCCTATTGCTCTTTCCTAAAAAATACACAAAAGCAAATTTGGGGAGGACCAAATTGTCAAAAGAGGAGGTATCAAAGATGGTAGCAGCTACTCACCCTTTTTACTGTTGAATCCTAGACTATAGAAGTCACAGTTGTATTAGCATCTCATGAAAAACATAAACAACTTGAGAGCAGTACTTTCTTCATGGCTAAGTGCTTTGTTTGAGCTCTGAGGGGCTGCTTTTATCCATTTCCCCTGATCTCAGATTCTGAAGACCTACAGAAAAGTTTCCACCTAGCCACACGCCATATAGTCAGCTATAGTTGTCAACATCATGCAAACCTGGAGACAGCTGGGAAGAAGAAACCTCATTTGAAAATTGTTCCAACCAGATTGGCCTATGGCCATGTCTGTGGGTCAGTTTCTAAACTGATAATTGACATAAAAGGGTATGGCCCTCTGTGGGCAGAGTCATTCCTAGACAGGTGTGTTCTGATCATATAAGAAAGGTAGCTGAGCAAGCTAGAGGAAGCAGGCTGGAGGGAGTAAGCCAATAAGCAGCATTCTTACACGGTTTCTGCTTCAGTTCCTGCCTCCATGTTTCCTGCCTGGGATGATGGAACCCATAAGTTGAAATGAGCCTTTTCCTTACCAAGTTGTTTTTGGTTAGACCATGATGTTTATCACAACAAAAGGAAAGGAGACCTCGACATTAGAAACGTGGATGTTTGCCTTCTAGCTCCATTTTTAAAGACATTCCCTTGTTAGAACACGGGAGGACTTGGGGTCAATTAAAACTGAAATGGATCACTTAGATAAATTACTAATTTTTATGACTATTCAGATAATTTAGCAATCAAAAGATGGATCAGTTCGATTCTAGTTTTATAGTGGGATTCTGTAACTTTTTAAAGAGTCATCATCATAAGGTGGCTGAGAAGGTAGCAACCGCACAAATTCATGAACTGCTGCTGTGTCTGACACTGCTAAAGATTGCAAATATCAACAGTTATAATGACATTTTGCTGAGAATATCAACAAAGTCCAGAAAGACGCACTATAATCCTTCTTCCTCTTGATGTTAATTTTTCATTTAATTTATACATGCTTTGAATTCTGATACTTGGAATTCCATTCAAATAAATGAGACCCTAAGATGCAGCCAAGTTTTTTTTTCTTTGAATTCAAGTGAGGGAGTATCTGCTTCCTTCCATTTTGTCAGGCTTGACTCAAGAAGTTTGCCCAATGAACTCTCCAACGAACATTATTCAGCAACAAAAAAGAATAACATGGGTCCATCTCAAAGATGAGGCCCAGAGAGTGGGGTGGGGGCCTGGAACACTGACTCAGTGGGTAAGAACAGTATTGTTCTTGCAGAAGATCTGGATTTGATTCCCAGCACCCATATAGCAGTTCACTACCTTTTAGCTTATTGCCTCTGAAAACACCATACATGTGCATGGTGTACATACATACATGCAGGTGAAACCCAAAATAAAAACAAATACATATTAAATAGAAAGAACCAGAGGACTAGTACCTGTTTAAGCTTTTAAAATGTCATTTATTAGCACCAGGTTAGTCTGAGATTACCTGTCAAGTCTTTTAACTTACAAATGAAGAGATGTCCTGATACACTCAAATGTACTTCCATTAGGGTACTGCCAGAAATGTAAGCCTTCCTTTCCTTTTCTGAACATGAAAGTGTTCGCAAGATCATTCCCTGACAGCTTCAGCTCTAATTGGTTCCTCCCTGACACCCTAAAACAGTGAAATTTTAAGAGTAGCTCTCTAGTCTAGAAGTATGGACACTGTAAGCATCTTACTAGAAATGCTTGGCTCTCTGCTAACCAAAACTCCAGAAGGAGGGTTCAGCAACCATGTTTACTCATTCTCTAGGCTGAAGGTGTCAGAACTTTCTGGCTTCTGGATCCTATTAGACAAAGAAGCACTATCTTAAATTGAGTGTTAGATTGAAGCTTTACGTGTTACATTTAAAAATTGTCAATTAACATTTGTATTGATAGTCGAGTTGTAAATTTACCAAAATACGTTTTTCCCAGAAATCTTGAAATCTGTTTTCAAACTGTCTCAAACTAAAGAGGAAGATTACATTTTTTCTGTGCACAGAACTGCCAGTGTGTTAGTGTATTGAAATATATAAAGTTGTTTTATCTTAATTTGAGCTTTCCATAATTCCAGTTTCCTTCAGATTTCTATTAGAATTGGAAACATTGTATTGATGAGTTAGTTTTCATATTGAATACACATGTTTAACCCATTTAAATGACAGGTTAAATATAAAAAATACTAAACCTTTACGCCAGTTTTTATTGTTTCGTTCCGGCACAAATTTTAATTTTTGATTTCATAAACAACTTGATAACATGCCCTAAACCATAAAATATTTGTTGTTTAAGTTTGCAGTGGTACTTCCTTAAACATGAATTTGGGACAATGGTTGCACTGTCTTCTGTTAAACTAACACCTCCACCTCCCCACTGCTGCCTCTACCCCTTCATCTTCTATCTCCAAGGCACCACCAGTAAGTATACTAGATATGTTGACAGTGGACAAAGAAAATCTCTTTAGCTGTTTTTGTTTCTCCTCTGAGACACAATTTCCCTCTGTAACCGCCCTGGCTAGTCAGGAACGCACTCTCTAGACCAGGCTAATTTTGAATCCATAGAGATATGCCTGCATGTCTTAAGTTTTTAAAAAGTGCTTTCTTAATTGTACAAGTTGTGTGTTTTCTGAATAGGATCCATAATGAGTACACAGATTTGGAACTAGAGTGTGGCTTCCCTGTTTGCTCTTTGACTATGAATCAATTTCTCTTTTACTTTAGTTCCATGTGAAGCAAAGCGGAGGTCATACCTTAAAGTATGCAGAAGTATATAGTATACAAAAGCATAACTGACTATAACCCATGATGAACATATAACTAGAAATAATATTATTCTGAAAAAAAAACATCAGTTCAGAAGAATAATGGCATAGTTCATAAATTTCCTAGTATTTAATATTTACTTTAGTAAAATCATTTCTTTTTGACTGTTGTCTTTGGACTTCTGATAAACACCTTATTCTCCACTAAATGAAATTACATTATGGGTTTTCACAGAATTTTCCTATAGAACTATGTTTTGACATATTGTTTTCAATGAGGGTGAGAAAGTGTAAGACCTGGGGTCTCACAGCTCAGGAGTTCAAGATCGCGCCCTTCCCAGAAACTCCCCCAGACCAAGACTCGTTGCAAAAGCAAGAGGTCTATTAACCATTGCGCAGTGGGGTCACCCCTGCCGGTCAGCAAAGAGTGGCACCCCGAGACAAAGGCCTTTAGGTTTTTAAAAGAAAAATTGCGGGAGATTTGAAGTTGCAGTCTTGGCAATCTAGGATTGGACGAGGAAGCTATAAAGTAAGATAATTGGTTAGTCTTAGGTGCTCAAGCTTGGCCAGTCCTGCCAAGTGTGGATGCAGCTGCAATTGAAGGTGGGGGTGGTTAGCTCATCCTTGAAGATTAGGGGCTACAGACTTTTGGCTGGAGGTCAAAAGCTACTCAGAAGAAGTCTAGGTTTGTTGCTAAGAAATGCTATCTCAAAGACAGGAGTTTTTCTTTTTGCTGAGTGAAGGTCATTGCTTGCTTGCCTTTTTTTTCTATCTGTCCTCATAGATAAGGTCACATTTTTTCATTCTCTGGAAAGGTACTAAGAGGCTTTAGCTTAACCTGAACCTAAAACTCAAAACTATAGGCTTTAGAAGACATATAGGTTACAAAGTTAGTCTAACCCTTTCAAAAGAACCATTGCCAACAGAACATTTTCCATTTTATACAAAATATCTAATCTTCTAATGTACCAAAACCTTAAGATATGATTCATAGCTTTATCTACACAACTCAAACATATTACCCATTCTGGTAATGGGTAATACCATTACCAGAATAAAGCTTTAAATAAAAAAAGCTTTTTATTTAAATTTAAGTTTTCATCAGGTAGTGGTGGTGCATACCTTTAATCTAAGGACTTAGAAGGCAGAGGCAGACTGCTCTCTGTGAGTTCAAGGCCAGCTTGGTCTACAGAGAGGTCATAGGACAGCCAGGGCTACACGGAGAAACCCTGTCTCAAACAACAACAACAACAACAAAATATATTAAAATTTAACTTACATCATCAGGTTTCATGAAAACTCTCTGTGAGATACTGGCCTGTAGTGGATTAAATGTCAATGTAGCTGCTGATTATGTAGCGTAATCATCTAGCTGGGATGAGGAAAATGGTCATCAAGAAACAACCAAGAATATTAACAATTAAAACCTAGATAAATTCTAAATTGGTTGTCAAAAGCAATAAGAACTACAGGAATTTAGGGGACTAACAGTGCTCCTGTAGTAAGTAGTAAGGACGGATTGACACCTGAGATGGGAAGAGGCAATTTGCCATGAATACTAGTATGAACAACTTGATTTCTCAGTGCTTCCTGGGTGCTTGGTTACGAAACAATGCATTTTAAATGATCAATTCAATTTTTGTTGTTGTTTGATTTGTTTTTTTTTTTTGTTTGTTTGTTTGTTTTGTTTTTTTTTTTTTTTGAGATAGGGTTTCTTTGTGTAGCTTTGGCTGTCCTACTGTCCTAGATGTGCTTTGTAGACCCGGCTGGCCTGGAACTCACACAGATCTGCCTGCCTCTGAGATTAAAGGTGTGTGCCACCTGCCTGGTGCCCAATGCAATTCTGTGGATATTTAAAGAACTAACAGTGAGGGAGAAACAAATGATTTAGGTGATAGGGATAAGCAAATCAAAGACAGTGGCAGAGGTGTTTCCAGTAGAGAAACAAATCCTTTCAACACTGATACATACAAGAGAAAGAAGTACACATGCGGTTTTCTCATTTTTATGAAATGAGATAATAGAAAACCCTTTTTCTTCCTCCTATATTGCCCTGTACCTTGGTTCAGCATTTGATGCTTCTCTGCATCTGGTTTAGGCTAAAGTCCAAGCATATTTATTACTCTTTCAACATAGTGAAGAGTCTTTAGGTAAAGAAACAGTATAATGCTAAAGAATAACTCAGAAGACACAAAGTCAATTACAGTACAATGTCTGTTTACAAAGAAAGTAAAACAATACATTGGTTTCACCCCAGTGAGGCAAGAACATTTAAGAGAAAAAGGAGAGAGGCCAGAAAAATAATGGCTCTCAATGGAGTTGATCTTGCTTGTACATTTTTACTTTATTTAGATAATAATTGATTTTTTTTTTTTTGGCAGGTGGGGGTGGGGAGTCGTCCAGGAAGAGGCCAGTCTGGATAGACTGTCTTTGAATAGGGATACCTAACTTTGGAGTAGAAAGAATAAAACAAAAACAAAAACAAAAAAGCCTGTGTGATGTGGCATTCATTATTCACCAGTGGCTTTCTCATCACCTCCAGTCTTAGCTGAACCAGGTGCCATTATTTCCCTCAGTAGAGTTCTTAGGGTAATGCTGTTTTTCTTTATACCCCTATCCCTAGACTCTTATTTGAGTGTAACCACACTTTGGGAAGAGTCAGTTTCCCATGGCAAAGAGCTGTAAAGCTTTGTTCTAGTAGGAATTGAAACATTAAAATATGCAAGATTTAAGTTCTACCTATCCCTAAGGATTAACATCAGCATTCTCAGACTTTAGCAAAGTAAGGGGCAGTGGTGATTACAGATAAATTCTCTAAGCTGACCTGAAATGAACGACCTCTCTTCATTTTAAGTATTTTAAAGAGACAATAGCTTAGCTGCCAGAAACAAAACAAAAGAAAACGGAAAACCTGATTGTTTCTACCTTGACAAAAGTAAATTAGGACAAATATTATTTGGCTTCATACGCAGATGCATGAAGCAGAACCTAAGATCATAGCCCCAGGCAAAGGAGCATTAATATGCATCGTTGTAGAAATTAAGATCCTCCGAGATTATACTTCCCTCAGTAATAGGCAAGGGCTAACTTGGTCCGCACAGCTTGTGTGTGTCCACCTGTAGAAAGGAGCGCTTCACTAGTCATTTATAAGTGAACTATCCATTTGTTTCGTCGACGTCGTCGGCCAACGCATGCAAACATCCAAATCTCTGCAGAAATGGAAATCGACCTTTGGAAAGTCCTGTTCGCCTGAAAATGAAAACGGCGACGACACTTTTTCAAAATCGGATTCTGCGCAATTCCTCGGTAGCCGCCATTAATTTGTGTCCGAAAGAAAGAAGGCCTGTGAGCTGGGGAATTCGCTTTTTCTATCCCTGAGAAGGCTGATGAGATCTGACTTTATTAGACAACAATTCCGATTGTTTTTAAATTTATTTTGAGACAATAGTTTAGATACTGTCGAATTTAATTCGGAGATTTACGAATACACATCAATAGAATTCTGCATTCACTTGTGTAAACAGTTTCCCAGATAAGATTAAATTTACAGCATAGTTTAAAAAGACAAAAGGAAGAAAGAATACACTTGATTGACAAGCGTAATCACCTGGTTAGCGAGTTCTCGCGCTACCGTTAGCTGCAGCTGTGCCCTGACGTCACAGGTTGCCATGGCAGCACCAGCCCCGAAGGAAAAGGGGTGGAGCTAAGCCCTCACTGCGGTGCTGCGCTGCGTCTGCAGAGGACAAGAAAGGCTCCTCCAACAGGGCTGACATCTGCCAAAATGAGCAGCCTGGACGGGGCCAACGAGCTCCCCCTCGCTAATACCACGACCCCCGCCGATGACTCGGGAGATCTGGATCTGAAGCAGGACCAGGGGCTCCGCGAGGAAACAGACGCGGCGCGAGCGATGACGGCTGCAGGTGAGGCCGGTGCGGAGGGAGGCGCGCCCTCGGGTTCCGAGAACCGCGGCCCTGAGCTTTGCCTCCGAGCGGCCGAGAAGAGCGGTGCTGCGGCGGCCGGAGAGGGACTGGAGGATGCCGTGTCTCCATCAAAGGGCGGGGACGCAGCCCCAGCCCCTGTGGCAGCCGACGACAGCAATAAAAATGGCTGTCAGCTCGGAGGGCCGCCAAGCCCTGCTGGGCCGAAAGCTCTGGAAGCCTGTGGTGCGGTGGGCCTGGGGTCTCAGGTGATGCCGGGGGCGAAGAGGACCAAGGAAATGACGGCTACCAAGTGCGCCATCTCTGCAGCCGCGGGAAAGGAGGGAGACGCAGGGGCGGCGATGCAGGAAAAGAAGGGGGTACAGAAGGAAAAAAAGGTAGCTGGAGGAGGGAAGGAGGAGTCTCGTCCCAGGGCTCCGAAGATCAATAATTGCATGGACTCGCTGGAGGCCATCGATCAAGAGCTGTCAAACGTAAATGCGCAGGCCGACAGGGCCTTCCTCCAGCTGGAACGCAAATTTGGGCGGATGAGAAGGCTCCACATGCAGCGCAGAAGTTTCATCATCCAAAACATCCCAGGTTTCTGGGTCACTGCTTTTCGGAACCACCCCCAGCTGTCACCAATGATCAGTGGCCAAGATGAAGACATGATGAGGTACATGATCAATTTAGAGGTGGAGGAGCTTAAGCACCCAAGAGCTGGCTGCAAATTTAAGTTCATCTTTCAAAGCAACCCCTACTTCCGAAATGAGGGGCTGGTTAAAGAGTATGAGCGCAGATCCTCGGGTCGAGTGGTGTCGCTCTCTACTCCAATCCGCTGGCACCGAGGCCAAGAACCCCAGGCCCATATCCACAGGAATAGGGAGGGGAACACGATTCCCAGTTTCTTCAATTGGTTCTCAGACCACAGCCTCCTAGAATTCGACAGAATAGCTGAAATTATCAAAGGCGAGCTGTGGTCGAATCCCCTACAATACTATCTGATGGGTGATGGGCCACGCAGAGGAGTCCGAGTCCCACCAAGACAGCCGGTGGAGAGTCCCAGGTCCTTCCGGTTCCAGTCTGGCTAAGCCCTGCCCCGTGACGGGCTCCTACAGAAGAGTCTTTACCACAGCAGCATGCAGCCTTCTGTCTGCTTTCTCTCCCTGTCGGATTGTGTCCTTCGGTTCTTCTAAGTCTCCAGTAGTTTCAAGATTGTGGCTTCCAAGTCTATGGTCTTCTTTCTCCGGGCCATCACGATGTCCTGCATAGTGTTAATGGTGTTCCAAGTGCATGGCCTTCAAACTGCTTCTATGCCAAGCTCACAGTGCTGTAGTTCGTACTGCGTTTCTTTGCATGGCTTGGTTCCTGTCTGTGACCATGGTCTTTCAGTTTTTTAAAAAGTGGTTCCCTACTACATGAGAGCTTAACACATCCTTACCAAGAACCACCCAGGTTTCATACTTTCTGCTGTGTTCCCGATATCTATGTACTGTGAGGAACTGTGAGTTTCACCACTACAAGAAGGAACTGTATCCTGACCCAGCCATCAGCCCAATGGGACATTCCAGGCTATCATCAGCTGATCCTAGCTGTCTTCCTGGGCCTTTGTTATTTATTTACTTTGCTTGTTACCCATCAAACAAGCAGGTGGTTGGTGGCTGACTACTAGGCATGAGTGAAGTAACAGGCAAGGAGTGTTTTCTCTTACCATATTGGTCTTGTACCTTTGGTTATTGTGCATCGTGATCAGCTACTGGTGAGTATAAAAGCCTGTACAATTGCCCACCAGTTCTCTCCTGGTAGAGCTTTGCATAGGCCGAAGCTGTGCTATCTAAGGACCTAAGCTCCTAGGCAGCACACAGGACTCCCTACTTTACCATTACTCATGACTCAGTTGGCTACTGGGCAGGATGTGGTCACATGTGGCAGTGCCCAATACAAAGCTGAAGTGTCTACCTTCCAGCAGTTAGTTCTTATGAGCCCTAGGCAACAAATTATTTCTAATCCAGGCAACTTTGTTAGGTAACCTTCCTACCCCTTTCCATGTCCACACCCACTCCAATTAAGTCAAAGTTGGTAGGCTGGGCCAGTTAGAAATCTTTTGTGGCACACAGGGCTTGCTATGCCTTTCTTTCTCTGGCTCTTCTCTTTTTCTCCCCTTTCTTTCTCTTTGAAGCAGTTATAGCCCAGAGACAGAAAAACAAAACTGACAGTAGGCTTTTTTTGTTTGCTCTCTCCTTGGTTTTGAGCAGGCAGAAAAACGTACTGTAAAATAGACTCTAAATCTCTTGCTGCCCTCACTATTCTCCCCTTCTCTTAGCAACATCTGAAAATTTTGAGGGAGACCACGTCCACTCCTCCCTCCTTCTACCAGATGTTGTGTGCTTCTTAAGCTCTAGCTTGAGAATCTGGGAGAAGAGAAAGAAGAATCTCAGTGACAGACCCTGTGCCGCCCCTGAGCAGGATGTGAATGAATGAATGCAACCAAAACTGCACCTGTCCCATGTCTCTAAAGATGCCAGTTCTTTTTTGGTCCTTAGCCTGCAGAAATGACCAGAGAGCAACAATGTGGGTCATCCTTGTTCTGTTTGCCTGACCTTGGGCTGTTACTTTGTCAGCTTTTGAATTTCCTTATCTGTTCCCATCCTAACATAGGAGGAAGCAGGATGTAGAGTGAGTGCATTGTGGGAGACTCCAAGCTTCTTCTGAGGGATGCTGGGGATGTGAGGAGTGTGGATTTGCAGGACAAGCTGCAGTGGGTGTGCAGCACAGGCTCCTGCAGCTGCAGCCCTCACCCATTTCCTAACTTAAAGACCTTGTCAGAAGCTCCTCCAGAGCTCAGGAGGTCTAGATACCACCTTCAGGGGAGGCTAGGGATTTAAGAGAACTTGAGGGGAGAGCCTGTTGCAGTAGGTTTTCCTAGGTCTGCTGTGATGATTGACATACTGCAGGAGCAGGGTTGGGAGTAGGGGTCCCTGAGGCATGTTCCAATGCAGAGTGGGGAGATCAGCTGGGTTGGGATTTAAAAGGGATGCTTGGAGGATTTTCCTATAGTTTTTCCTAATTCTCAACTTCACCAATAAATCTTTTGTACAGATGTAAGTCTGGATGTTTTTTCTTCAGATACTAGGAGTGACCTTTGTCTGTGGGAGATCAACGATGTACACTCCTTATTCCACTGTGCTTGACCAAACCCTATTACTCCCTGTCAGCTGACTGGCAGAATTGATGTTTACAAGCCTGCCTTTTGCTTAGAACTGAGAACAAGTGCAAACATTCGGATTTTTGTCCTTTGTAGTATGAAGACTCCTGTGACCATTCATTACTAGATTAACTTGTTCTGGTGTCTGTTCCTATATACCTGTATTCTTAGAAATAGAATCCACACAATGTGATCTTTGAAGTCTGAAGATATTGAAAACTGTTGCTGCTGTCTTGTAAAAGTGATTTCAAAAAGAAAACTGTAACTTGTCTTACAGATATTTCTTGCTGTAGTAATATTTGACATTATGTTCTTAACCAGTGTGAGGGCTATTGCCATCAAACTAAATGAAGATCTTAGTCCTTTGTCTTCTCCTGTGTGCTCGAAGGAAAAATATGTTACTGTTATGTTTCTTGTCTTCACCAAAAATAAATAAATAAATAAAAATGAAGAAAAACTCTGTACTGTCTGGGCAATGATGAAGTGTTTCACTTCTATTCACAGGACAACACGAACTGAGCAGACCAAAATGTCTGTTTCGTTGGTTGGTTTGTTTTTAAACAGCAGATGAGAGACTATCAGAACTGGTTTTGAGGCTGCACAGAGAATAACTAGGAGAAATGGGTGTGGTAGCACACATCTGTGATTGCAGCTCTTGGGACCTGAGGTAGGATGAGCTGGGGTTCAGGGCCAGCCTGGGCTACAAAGCAACTCACAGGCAGCTGGGCTATATCCAAGATCTATATCTATCTATCTATTTATCTATTGGAAGGAAAGATGGAAGGAAGGAAATTAAGATCTAAAACTTAGGAAGAAAAACAAGAAATCAGAGCAGGCACAGGGCTGTAGGAATGAGCCAGCTGTTTGGCAAGAGACATCAAGAGAATGTCAGAGTCTAATTTTCACAGTAGATAAAGCAGAACAGAAGCCATGTTAGCCTGCAGCAAGTGAGTGGTGATGTCTTCTCAAAATGAATACCTTTGTCAGACTAAAGCTAAAAAAGTAATGGCAGAGAACAGTGCCACTCTCTGATGATGTCTAGGATAGGAGAAAGGCAGAGACCACAAGAGATGGTTAACTTGCAAAACAAACCCAGTTCTCTCCCATCTCAGAGCCCAGACATAATCATGCCAGAAGGACCTGCCATGGACTATCCAGCAATGTGACAGCTTTTAACTCAGCAGAAATCTTGGTGTATTTGCTTGTTTTGCTTAGATGGCTAAAAATATTAGGTATTCATTTTCACAAGCCATATAGCATCCATACCTTGACACAAATATTGCAGAAGTATTTAACCTCTAAACCTTTATGGAATAGTGGCTGAAGAGAAAACTATTACTTAAAACTGAAGTTGTGAAATCTTTAAAGTGTGCTTGGATATATTTTAGTCACATACTCATATTTTGGGTATTCCTGTTAACTGTTTTGTCTTTTGAGGCAGGGTATCACCGTGTGCACAGCCCAGGCTGGTCTTCAAGTCTTGATCCTCCTGCTTCTGTCTCCCTAAGTGCCAGGATTACAGGTATGTGCCACTGAACACTCCTTTGAAAGCACCACACTGTTGCTGGAAAACAGTGTAGCACTCACAGAATCCATGACATCTCTTCATTTCAGAAGGCTGTTTTAAGCCCCTTAAGAAAAGACTTTGACCAAGGGAGATGGGGTTAGCATAAATGGATAAAGGATGGCTCACAAAGAGTATTTTTCCAATGATAACTGTATTATAAGTGATAAAAATCAGTATAGGTCTTTAAGTTACATAGCCCCATCTCCACTGGTTTTGTTCCATGCTTTTTAGTGCATATCACTGTGAACGAAGAAACATGGGCTGGAGAGACAGCTCAGTGGTTAAGAGCAGTTGTTGCTCTTGCAGAAGACTCCAGTTTGGTTCCTGGCACCCACATCTAGTGGATCACAATCATTTATAATCTGGCTTCAGGGGAGCTAACACTTTCTTCTGGCCTCCATGGGCAGTTGCATGCATGTGTACATATAGACAAGCAGGAACACACATAAATATATATATTATATATAACAACAGCTTTTTTTTTTTTTTTTATCCTAGACAGGGTTTCTCTATCCTTGACTGTCCTGGCCTTGAACTCACACAGATCCTTCTGCCTCTGCCTCCCAGAGTGCTGGGGTTACAGGTGTGTGTCACTACACCTGGCTTTTAGTAGCTTTTCATTAATGTTCTTTTAAACTAGAAATGATTTATTCATTTTATGTAAGGATGCCTGGTACCTATAAACACCAGGAGGCAAGGAGGCCAGATGAAGGGCTTCAGATCCCTTGGAACTGGAGTTATAGACAGCTGTGCGTAGCCAGGTTTTCTGAAAGAGCAGTCATACTCTTAAATGAGGAGCCATCCACCACTCCAGTTCCCTCTTTTTATTTTTTATGCTATTACTTACTTTTTAAATTTTCTAATTTTTATTATTGTGTGTATTTGGACACAAGTATGCCATACCGTGTGTATAGAGGTGAGAGAAAAAGTCAGTTCTTTCTTTCCACATTTCATGGGTTTCAGGGATTAAACATAACTCATCAGACTTGGGTAGCAAGCACTTTGAACCACAAAGCCATCTTGCCAGCCCTATGTTTACCTCTCCTATTCAGTTAGAAACACTGGCACTTTTTATTTATTTTTTTTTGAGACAGGGTTTCTTTGTGTAGCCTTGGCTATCCTGGAACTTGCTCTTTAGACCAGGTTGGCTTTGAATTTATAAAAGACCCATCTGCTTCTGCCTCCCAAGTACTGGGATTAAAGGCATGTGCTATCACCACCCTGCTGACACTGGCACTTTTCATGAACCATGAAACAAAATTTAAATGTAGTTTAATCAAGAAGCACTCACTAGAAGCAGCAGTAACGAGCAGGCAGGTGTGACAAGGGGCAAGGTGCTCCAAATTCTGACTGTCTTTGTAAGATGGAAAAAGTGAGGTAAGATGAGATGGCGCCTTGGCTCAAAGTCTTTAAGTGGGAACAGGGAAAGGACTTTTCACTCTAAGTTACTTTTCCCTCAACTTTTTAGTGGTCAAAAAGTACAATTAATTTTTAAATTTTGGGTTTCTCAGTTCTTACACTAATAAACATTTGTGAACATTGAAACATATATTCTTGGAACACAAGATGGCTCAGTGGGTAAAGGCACTTGCCCCAAGTGTGATGACCTGCGTTTAATCACTGGGACATACATGGTAGAGGGAAAAGAATACACACATATATACATACATACAAACACACAAATGTGAAAAATAATAATAAGCATCCTTACTCACTAACACAAGAAACACCCATAGGAAAAAATAGCTTTATTTTAAAGCAAAATGAAATCTCTACTTAAAGCATACAATAGCATCTTTTATTTGGCCCTCAGCTTGATTGCCCATGCTCATTATAACACTCCAATGACATTTTGGATATCAAATACATCATTGTATATGTATACTTATTGGTCAACATCAAAGATACTGACAATAAGGGAAAAAGTTCTGTATCCTTTCAATTACCCTGAGAAATGCATCCTAATAGTACAGTTGGGATTTATCTGAACTTTACAAATTGTAAGAAACTATTTTTTTTTCAGTGCATATTTTAATATGCTAAATTCCAAGAAAAAATGATGGTAATGTTTTCTAGTCCTGCCTATTATGGACAGTGAAGTTAACAGGCAAAAGAGGACCCAGGAATTTACAAACATCAACTGAATCTAAACATCTTGTGTAAACATGATCTGCTGCAAATGCTACCAACATAACTAATCAAAAGCACACGAACACAACATACCCTGATCTGTACCTACACAATTCTGTAAGTGATTCTTTCAGCCGTTTGTTACTCTCCTTCCCAAGGACAACGCTGGAACTTAAGTTTCCCAGGTATAAATTTAAATTTGTCAGGGACCACCTGAGAGAACTCGCCAACTTCAGAGACCACCTGTGGAAGCTCACCAACTTGCCTCAACTTGCCCGTTCCCTTACCTGCAGTAAACATACTGCTTGGAGATTCCCATTCCCTTACCTGCAGTAAACATACTGCTTGGAAATGTCCGTTCCCTTACCTGCGGTAAACATACTGCTTGGCAACAGCAGAGATGTGCTCACAGAACCATGGCTTATTACAAGATGTTTCAGGCCCCTGGCCGAGAAGAATCTGTAATTTTTCACCCACCCTACTTCCTTATCCTGAACCCTTTATAAAAGCTGACTCTGCTCAGTAAAGTTAGTCCTTGACAAGCACCTGTTTGCTTGGACTCGGTTTCTCTTTCTCGCCCATCTTTTCACAGGTTCGGATTCTCTTCTATCCCCGCTAATGACAAGCTCCGCTGGCCGGGGCAGGTGGTGCCCAGACGTGGGGCTAGAAGAACGAATCCCTTCCGGACGGAGACTCCCGAGAACAATGACCAGTCATTCTCCCTGAAGGCCACCGCTTCTAGACCCGAGAGACGGTAAGGCCTGGTAAGTGTTGTTCTCCCTCATCATTCCATCCCATCAAGATGGGCCATTCGTTGTCAAAGTAAGCATGTTTCATTCGGGATCTCAAGGCTTCCCTCAGAGAGAGAGGAGTAAGGGTTAAGAAAAAGGACCTCATAAATTTCTTTTGTTTTATTGATGAAGCCTGTCCTTGGTTTATGATAGACAGGCCAACTATTCATCCTAAAAAATGGCAAAAGGTTGGAAGAGAATTAAATCAAAGAATGGAAACTGAAGGAGAATCTTCCGTTTCCCCGACTGTTTTCTCCTACTGGGGATTAATTAGAGATATCGTCGAAAATGCAGACGATGACCCTGGAAAGCGCAGACTCTTATCTGTTGCTGAATTCTGCCTCCACTCTGCCTCTTGTTCCGCCTCTCGCTCGGCCTCTGCTTCACTTTCACTTTTAGAAGCCTCCTCTAATTCTAAGGATTGTTCTCCTCAGATCCTCCCTCAACTCTACCCTCCCCTGCCTTCTGAACACGCCCTCTCTTCCCGTTCTTCTCCTCAGTTTACAAATCCTGTTCTCCAAAAACCTACTCCATGCAAGCCTAAACCCCCTTCTGCCACCCCTGATGAACCGCCTGACCCTGGTGACGCCGCTACTCTGGAGGACGAGGCTGCCCATTATCATAATCCAGACTGGCCCCCCCTGGCTACAGCCCCTCCTCTGTATGTTTCTCGGGTGCCTCTGTCCTCGGCTTCTCCTCCTTTGCCTGCACCCCCTCAAGTTTCGTCCTCTCTCTCTGAGACTAAACTCCGCCTCTCAAGTCCAAGACCTCACAGACATTATTCGCCTCCAGGAACAGATCTCTCGTCTGTCCACCCGCTGGACTGACCTCCAGACTGCCTGTGCCCCTTCTTGTCTGCCCCCTGCCACTCTTCCCTCTAAAAACTTCCTCTGCCTCTACGCCGCCTGTCCAAATGGCCTTTTCAGTGACCACCTGACCCCTCCTCTCCAAGAGGAGGGTAAGCTTTCTTTACAAATTGTTAAAAGGGCAATTCAAGATCAAAATATTAAATATTACTCTCCTGCTTCCCCCTTGTGGCTACTTATTTTCCCTACAACCTTTTTTCCCTACTGGTCTCTTGTGGCAGAAAGGACCATTATTTTGGGTTCATTTACCTGCCTCCCCTTCTAAAGTTTTGCCTACATACCCGTCTTTAGTGGCACAAATTTTAAGATTGGGTGGAGAATATTCCTTTAAATTATTTGGAAAAGATCCTGACACTATTTGTGTCCCTTATACTGCCTCTGAAGTTCAGTGGCTTTTACAGCTTTCTGGTGAGTGTATTTGTATTAATTGTATTTCCTTTCAAGGAAAAATAGACAATCACTACCCTGCTGATAAGCTGGTCCAATTTTTGTATAAACAGCCCATTGTTTTCCCCAAGCGGACCAAGACATCCCCCATCCCTGGGGCTGTATTGGCCTTTACTGATGGCTCCTCTTCTGGGATTGCAGCCTTTAATATTAATAACAAAATCTTTCAGGCTCAGACTAAATTTACCTCAGCACAACTTGTTGAATTAGCCGCCGTTATTCAGGTCTTTAAAGTTCTTGCTGATCAACCATTTAATCTTTACACCGATAGCGCCTATGTTGCCACGGCGGTTCCCCTTCTTGAGACCGTTCCTTATATTCGCCCTTCTACAAATGCTTCACCTCTTTTTGCCAAACTTCAACAATTAATACTAGCAAGAGATGACCCCTTTTTTATAAGACATATTCGGGCACATTCGGGACTCCCCGGACCATTAAGCAAAGGAAATGAACTTGTTGATCGGGCCACACAGAATATTGTTGTAACTGGCACAGTTGCCACCATGGCCTTGCCCTATCCAGTAACTCAGGCACAAGAGGCTCATCAGTTACATCATTTAAATGCCCAGATCCTTCGACAAATGTTTTCCATCACCCGAGGACAGGCTCGACAGATTGTTCGACAATGTCAAGGTTGTCTGACACTTCTGCCTGAGCCGCATTTGGGGGTTAATCCCCGCGATCTCACCCCCGGAGAGCTATGGCAAATGGATGTGACCCACTATCCACCCTTTGGTAAGCTAAGATATATCCATGTTTCCATAGATACCTTTAGTGGATTCCTATGTGCCTCATTACAGACCAGGGAGGCCACAAAAAATGTTATTAGTCATATCCTTGCCTGTTCTGCCTTTATGCCCTTATCTAAGATTATTAAAACAGATAATGGGCCTGGTTATACTAGGTCCAGCTTTAAGCAGTTTTGTGCTCAGCTTAATATTAAACACCTTACAGGCATCCCATACAACCCTCAAGGACAGGGCATCGTAGAAAGAGCACATCAAACCTTAAAAAACATGCTTAATAAATTACAACATTCTGGAGGAGTATTATACCCACTTAAAGGTAATTTTAAGACCTTGTTAAATCATGCTTTATTTGTTTTAAATTTTTTAACCTATGATAATAATGGAAAATCTGCAGCTGATCGGTTTTGGCACCCTACCACGGCCGATTCCTATGCTCAGGTCTTATGGAAAGACCCTCTAACCTTTAAATGGTCTGGACCCGACCCAGTACTCATTTGGGAAAAAGGCCATGCTTGCATCTATGACTCCAAAGCTCAAAGTGCTAGATGGCTTCCTGAAAGGTCCCTGAGAAATATTCTCATTGTGCTTAATTACAGAACCATGAACATTCTACAGACCTCCCTTGTTATATGGTTGGCAATCCGGCTGGTGGTAAGTGACCCCTCATCATATACACTTTATAATTTTACATGGGTTATACAAAATCAGGCTGGGGATGTAGTCAACTCCAGCTCCCACATCGGAACGGAGCCACACTGGCCCGATTTGGAAGTCGATCTCTGTGCCCTCGCTCTCGGAGCGGGTGCTGAATGGGGACTCCCAGATGTCTATGCCCCCCGCGAGCGAGCCCCAAAGGGCCATACGTCCGGCACAGGACCGGAATGTGGGAGCGACACGCAGGGCGCAATTCTTGCTTTACTCCGAGATGGACTCCATGTTTGTCCAGGAGCCCATAGAGACAGGAGGCTCAATCACAAATGAGGCTGGGAAACTCCTGAATGCTTTTGTGCGTCATGGGGCTGTGAGACCACTGGAGATACCTATTAGAACCCCACCTCCAGTTGGGATTATATTACTGTAAAAAGAACCCCCCCCCCCAAGAGGATTTACACAGCCTCTGACCCACAACCATTAAACTCGAAATGCGGGTCTGATTCCAGGTTAAAAGGATGGTGTAATCCCCTCCTGATCCAGTTTACTAATCAAGGAAAACAAAAAGACTGGACAGGCCGAGGATATCAATGGGGACTTAGATTATACAAGGAGGGAAAAGATATTGGTCTGACGTTTAAGATAAGCTTAACTAAAAACATTCCAAATAGAGGCTCTGCAGCCATCGGGCCTAATAAAATATTACATCAGCCTGCTAAGCCTGCCCAAAAGAATAAGCCCACCATTCTGCCCACTATTACTATGCCTTCATTAATTGCTCCCTTTCAACCTACCATCCCTGATGGCCCTCCCTCATCCACTGATCTTATTATCTCCTTGGTTAATGCTTCCCTTGAAGCTATTCATAATACCAGCCTACCCAAGTACCAAGAGTGCTGGATTTGCTTTTCCCCCACACCTCCCTTTTATGAGGGTATTGCCTCCTTTGCAAACCCCATCCCCACTAATGACGCCAATTCCCTTTCATGGGCCGCTGATACATCTGGAGGCCTCACTCTTAGCATGGTATCAGGCTTAGGACATTGCTTACTATGACCAAATATGCTTCCCTTCGCTTCTTTATTACAAGTTTGCAATTAAACCGCTGTTGTAAATAATTCCTTCACCTATACTAAAGCTCCTGATAATACTTATCTGGCTTGCTCTCTTGGATTAACTACCTATTTAGTTAATTCGGTCTTTCTTACAAAAAGGGATTTTTGTGTAGTTGTTTCCATTCTCCCTCGGCTTTTTATACATAATTCAGATAACTTTCTAAACTTTTGGGAGAGAAAAACCTATTCATCTAGAACCAAGAGAGAGCCTCTCACAGCAGTTACACTTACTGTCATCCTTGGCCTGAGTGCCGCTGGGGCCGGAACAGGCATTGCTTCTCTTGTTACTTCACAACAGCATTATGCACAATTAACTGCTGCTGTTGATAAAGATATCCAAGAACTCCACCAAGGAATGCAAAATCTTAAGGATTCTCTAGCCTCTTTATCAGAGGTGGTTCTCCAGAACCGGCGAGGCTTAGATTTGGTCTTCCTCAAAGAAGGGGGACTGTGTGTAGCTCTCAAGGAGGAATGTTGCTTCTATGCTGATAAGACCGGATTAGTACAAGACAGTCTGGATAGAGTCAAAAGTAGTTTGGAAGAAAGGAAAAGAAAGAGAGAACAACAAGAATCCTGGTATCAAAATTGGTTCTCTACTTCTCCCTGGATTACTACCCTGCTCCCAAGCCTGTTGGGACCTTTTGTTGGCATTCTCTTACTCCTCTCCTTCGGCCCTTGGGCCTTTAATAGATTAACCAGCTTTATTAAGTCACAGGTAGACTCAGCAATGAAACCCGTTGCGGTCCATTATCATCGCCTGAACACCACGGTGGACCCCCCCATGGACAAGAGCGGCACAACACCTCAACGCCTTGACTTCTCGTCCCTCAAAACAACCAGGGGAAGGTCTTGGCTTCGCCTATTAGTTAGGGACAAATAAGCGTGGAGTTTCCCTAATGGTTCCTGCAGCTTCCTAATTGGCTGTTATAATTGGCTAACGTTCACTGTGGTAAAATGTGATAAAAATTGACCAAGATTGACTTTCCAAATTCTCCATGGCCACTTTTGGGCGAGCTTTTATATCTTGTGGGCAGGCGATCTAAAAAAGCGTTACTTTCCACAAAGTGAGTGGTCTGGTAAGTCAGAGACGGAATGAACATATAAGCCTTGGTCCACCTAAGACAGGACAACCTTGCCTGGAGGAGGCCGCTCCCATGACGGGTAAGGCCCGAGCCTTGTCATTCTAGCAGGCTCAGACCCCACTTGTGCCCCATGTTTGGACTGATGACTGGTGGTTGCGGACTTGGGCCCTCAAAGCAGGACCTGGGTGCTAAAACCTCAAACCGTCACTCCTGGGGGACACAATCTGCCTTGCCCACAGTTGCTAATGTTCAGCCCTTTGGCCTCACTACCACAGTTTCTATCCCCTATCATAAAATTAAAAAATTTCATTTGGCAAATTAAAAACAATTAACCTCAATTTACAAAGTTCCCCATCTTACAAGCTGCAGCAAATCATCCCTTTCCTCCATTTTATTTAGACTAGAGAGGGGGAGATGTCAGGGACCACCTGAGAGAACTCACCAACTTCAGAGACCACCTGTGGAAGCTCACCAACTTGCCTCAACTTGCCCGTTCCCTTACCTGCAGTAAACATACTGCTTGGAGATTCCCATTCCCTTACCTGCAGTAAACATACTGCTTGGAAATGTCCGTTCCCTTACCTGCGGTAAACATACTGCTTGGCAACAGCAGAGATGTGCTCACAGAACCATGGCTTATTACAAGATGTTTCAGGCCCCTGGCAGAGAAGAATCTGTAATTTTTCACCCACCCTACTTCCTTATCCTGAACCCTTTATAAAAGCTGATTCTGCTCAGTAAAGTTAGTCCTTGACAAGCACCTGTTTGCTTGGACTCGGTTTCTCTTTCTCGCCCATCTTTTCACAGGTTCGGATTCTCTTCTATCCCCGCTAATAACAAGCTCCGCTGGCCAGGGCATAAATTCTTCCTAATGGGAGAAATTAATACTAAGGAATAAGGCTATATTATCTTAAGAAATCATGTCTCTTTTGATGTGTTTTGGGGAAAAATAGCAAAAAGTCTGATAGCTTGGAAAAATAAAGCAGTTTCACTAGACTCTGGTGTTGGCTATCAATTCTGGTTACACTTTTTGATATGCACATATTAAAACTGAATATTCAACACAGGTTTTACTAACAAGGCTTCAAATCATAGTTGAGCATCAGAGTCACTGGAAGGCTTGTTTAAAAGCCGTCACCGGGCCCCATCCCAGTTTCTCATTCAGGAGGTTTGGAATGAGGCAGTCTAATTTGCATTTTCAAATGCTATGTTGTTCTGCTATAAGTCTGTGGACCAGGCTTTAGAATCTGCTGGCCTAGGTAGATGGATAAATATATGCTTGCATATGTGTGTATCTTCATCTTGGGAGAATCCTCAAAACTACCAGTATAGAAAATATTAGTAGTGTTCTTTATTAGTCCTAAAATTTTTAATATACCAAGACCTGTTAAACATTAATATGATTTATGTAAAATTATATTTTATAAGGACAGATTGACAAGTATCCATTTGGTCAATTTTCATCGAAAATTGTTCTCATAAATCATGTGAATTTTTTGGGAAAATTAACATTTTAAAAAGTCTGTTACACATATGGTCGGTTCATTTTCCAGTGAAGATTATTTTGCTGTCTGTGTCGTGTCTTGAGAATTCAAGGTATAATGGGCCGACGGATAGTAACCAGCTGTTTTTGAATTGTTTGTAGAGAATCTTGTAAATTTGTAGTCCAGGGGTAACTCTGTGAGGGAGGGGGAAAAAGGGATTGTTTTATAAGTCCCCAAATTACTTTCACAAATATAAATAAATTAAAATTCAGTGTTTCATGAGCCAAACAAGGAAAACAATAATAGTCACATTAAAGTGCACAGGTAAATGACCATGAAGCTTCCACAATACAAAAAAAAAAATACAAAAAGAACTACAGATAACTATGGGATGCTGGGAGTGGGAGGACTAGTCTTTCCTAGGGAAGAGCACACCGTTGGTGATCCAATGCCAAATGGTCAGCCTTGAAAACACATATATACAAGTAGTTCTGTACAGACTGACTAGTTTGTATTTCTGTATTTAGGAACTAGCATATGCAAACATTGCATGTAACATCAATTAATGAAAACAGAGGCCACAAATTTGAAAGAACAAAAAGGGATACACAGGAGGCTTTGGAGGAAGAGAGGGGAAGGGAGAAGTAATTATAATGTCAAAAAATAAAAGAAGTAATAAAAAAATTCAATGCTTCTATTTTTCAAAGTTTCATAATCTTGATACTTGTGCTACAGGTAGGTTGGTACCAAGGATACAGAGTATAGAGTAAATAAAATGCACAATAGTATGTATGCCAAGTCACATTTAAATATAGTTCACAAAATTCCCAGAGCTCTGGCCCAAATTATTCTTATATTAGGTGCCAATGAGAAGCATCAAGGCTCAAGCAGTTAATCTTTACCAGAAAACAAAACAAAACAAAAACTCAAACAAACAAACAAACAAAAAATCAAAGTGCTGGATAGGAAGAAGGAACATTGCTTTCCTGATGTCACAGAAAGCTAACCTTACTGTGAAGAGAAAAAACAACATCAGTAAACACACCCTGGCTTCTAAGTATTTAAATACTGAATGACATAACTATGTAATGTGTAATGCTGCTATGGTAACAGCAATAATCTGTTATTATTAAGAATATGGGGGGCTGACAGGTGGCTCTATAGTTAAAAGCACTCACTGCTCTTACTGAGGATTTGATTCCCAGAATCCACATTGAGTGGTTTATAACCACCTGTGACTCCAGCTTCAGGGATCTGATGCCCTCTTCTGGCCTCTGTGGGCACCCCTCCCTTCATATACCTTAAAAAGCTGTGATGGTTGGAAAGATAGCTCACCAGTTAAGAACATGTACTGCTCTTACATAGGCCCCAAGTTCCATGGGGGATCTGATGCCTCTGTAGACACCTGCATTCATGTGTACATACCAACACAGAGACACAGTTATATACAAACACACACAATTTAAGATAATAAATCTTAAAAAAAATCAAGGAAAAGAAGCTGGGTGTGGTGGTGCACACCTATAATCCTAGCACTCAGGCAGGCAGAGGCAGGTGGATCTCTGTCACAATCAAGCTACAGTTCTATAGGAGATACAGCCTATTCATAAAACTGTGGTTACTGTGTCACATTTTGAGGGAGTGTTTCCAACATCAGAACAAATAAGATACAACTCTCTCCTCCTTTCCCAGCAATGAACAGGGCTTAGTTCGGTTTTAGTAACCTGCTTATTAGCTCCTCTGAGAGAAGCCGGCCCTGTCAGGTTCTCTCCTTGGGCGCAGAGAGAAAGAGATTAGTGGCAGGATGGGGAGATGGCTCAGCGATTAAGGGCCTTTTCTGTTGTTCCAGAGGACCCTAGTTCAGTTCAAGCACCTACAGTGGTTGGCTTCCACAGGCACCTACACACAAATAAAAGTAAATGCATAAAGAAAGGAAAGGTGGCCTGAATTGATAGCTGAGGGCTCATTTTCTCCTTAGTTTTAGAAGTAAGTTTTAGAATGAAAACTCTTTTTTACTTCCTTACTATTCACAATCACACTTGATAATTTTTATACCTACCCAAGTATCTTAGGATAATCCAGTGACTTCTATTATTATACCACCCCAACAAAGTTCTGAATTATTTTGAAAGAAAATAGTTTCTTTAACAGATTTTTTTTTTAAAGCAAGACTGTTTTCACGCTGCATTTAATTTTGTGTATAAGCACTAAACAACAATAAAAAGGAACACTTGAGAACAAAAATACCATTTCAGAAGGACATGCCGACATACTGGTTTGTGCACTGACACTCAGATGGATCTTTTAGAAGATCAAACCTATGTCAGGGCTGCCACCATCATCCTCCTAATAAATAGTAAGAGGTAAATGCCTTGCTTTCCTCCTTCATATCCATCCTGTAAGGGAGGAAAGGCACTCTGACACCAGCAGTTCCAGGAAGTATGAAACTCAAACACTTCCATAAGTTTCTAACTTGCTGAAAGAACTTAAAGTAGCTCGACACAGATAAACATCAGAGTGAGGTCACTGGGGTGCTGAAAAGACGAGCAACACTCAGGGACTCATGATTCCCATGGAGATCAATGAGCAAAGAGGGAAGGCCACTTTCTGCCACAGATCTTCCTTCATGTGTGCATTCAGGCTGGAGGCAGTGGAGAAGCCAGGGACTTTTAGCAGTCTTGCCGGGGAACAGAGACAGACCGAGTGACTAGGGGCCCAGTGCAATAGAAGGGCAGAGAACTGGGTTCCGCTGTTTTCTCCTCAAGCCCTTTGCCAAATTCAGAAGAGAACTGGACACCAAGACTCCACACCAAAAGCATACACCTCCATAGCGGGGTCGCAAGGTTGGGTGGGTTCTGCACAGCTTTTCAATTAAACAGGGACAGATTAAGTTCCCCTATGAAGAAGGCAGCCCAGTGAGTGTCTCAGACTTGCAGTTAAAATGTATGTTACTGAGAACTGAGAACTGAGAACTTATCATTATGAAGTGATTCTCATGTTAATAACAAATGTTTCCCCAAGTGTCTAGTTTGCTCCACATGATTACAGTTACTCTTGGGAGCACCAATTACAGAAATCTTCTCATTTTACCTTTTATGTCTCTTTTACCTTTTTTCAGAGTCTCCTGTGACTTTACTTGGTGGTGCTTCATTCTGTAACTGCCTTCCTTCCTGCCTAGCTCCCTCCCAGTGCTGGGTATGAAACCCAAGGCCTTGCACCTGGCAGGCAGGCTCTCTATGACACTGCCAGTCTCCTTTTGAGCTAGTTCACCAATTTGTTTTCTACTGTGTCTAATCAGTTATGAAGTCTACTCATTACTATTTGAATTATGGTTTTGAAAAATTTAATTGAAATTTTCTATTCTCTTCATTTTTATATCTCTACAAAATTTCTCAATCCTTTGTTTTCTGTAGTTGGCTGTTTTTGTTATTATTATTATTGTGGTCTCCTAGCCTCATATTCCTGGCAATATTTTTTAAATTTATTTATTTATTAATTACAGTTTATTCACTTTGTATCCCAGCTGTAGCCCCCTCCCCCATCCCTTCCTAATCTCACTCTTCCTCCCTATTCTTCTCCTATGCCCCTCCTCCAGTCCAATGATAGGGGAGGTTCTCCTCCCCTTCCATCTGACCATAGTCTATCAGGTCTCATTAGGACTGGCTTCTTTGTCTTCCTCTGTGGACTGGTAAGGCTCCTCCCCCGTCAGGTGGAGGTGATATAAGAGCCAGCCACTGAATTCATGTCAGAGATGGTCCCTATTCCTATTATTGGGGAACCCTCTTGGATACTGAGCTGCCTTGGGCTACTTTTGTGCAGGGGTTCTAAGTTATCTCCATGTACAGTCCTTGTTTGGAGTATCAGTCTCAGAAAAGAACACCTGTGCCCGGATTTTTTGGTTCTGTTGTTCTCCTTGTGGAGCTCATGTTCCCTCAGGTCTTTCTATCTCCCCCTTCTTTCATAAGATTCCCTGAACTCTGCCCAAAGTTTGGCTATGCATCTCAGCATATGTTTTGATACCTTACTCAGAGGCCCTCTGTGATAGGCTCCTGTCCTGTTCCCTATTTTCTCCCTCTTCTGGTGTCTGTCTCATTTGCCTTTCTAAATGAAGATTGAGCATCTTACCCAGGGTCCTCCTCCTTGCTTAGCTTCCTTAGTTGTACAGATTTTAGTGTGATTATCCTATATTATATGTTTAATATCCACTTCTAAGTGAGTATATACCATGTGTGTCTTTCTGCTTCTGGGATACCTCACTCAGGATGATCTTTTCTAGATCCCACCATTTGCCTGCAAATTTCATGATTTCTTTGTTTTAAATTGCTGAGTAGTATTCCATTGTGTAAATATACCACAATTTCTGTATCCATTCCTCAACTGAGGGACATATGGGTTGTTTCCAGCTTCTGGCTATTACAAATAAAGCTGCTACAAACATGGTTGAACAATTAAAAAACGGGTTACAGAGCTAAACAGAGGAACATCGATGGCAGAGAAACACTTAAAAGAAATGCTCAACTTCCTTACTCATCAGGGAAATGCAAATCAAAACAACCCTGAGATTTTACCTTACACCCATCAGAATAGCTAAGATCAAAAACTCAGGTGACAATACATGCTGGAGAGGATGTGGAGAAATAGGAACCCTACTCCATTGCTGGTGGGAATGTAAACTTGTACAACCACTTTGAAAATCAATCGGCGCTTTCTCGGACAAAGGGGAATAGGGCTACTTCAAGACCCAGCTATACCACTCATAGGCATATATCCTGGCAATATTTCATTCAGGGCTGAGCAGTATATAAACTATTTTTAGGAAGTATTTGAATCCCAGAATAATATATTTCTCAAAAGAGAATGGGCACTCATTTCCACCAAGTGTACGGAGACATTAACCATCAGTGGGGCAACTAATACTTTTTTGGTATTCAGTTGTTTGAAGCAGAGTTTCAGCTCTTGTGAAAATATGGACTCTGCCTTAATTCACCCTTACAACAGAGGCTGAGGAGCTGACCAACTCTTCTAGTTCCCATCTTAGAAGTTACAAGAAGCTACTGAAAGGTTCATTCAACCTCTGTGGACTCTCTGGGGGCACATAGCCCCAAAGCCAGGTTCATCTTACTGGGACTCCTAAGCATATTGTAGTGGTAATTCTCCCAATAGGTATCCTATTTCTCCAAACTTTTTTTTTTAAGTTGTCCAGTCATTGTTGTTGGCTCCAGAAAGGGGTGTGTATGTGTGGTTCCTGACCCAGCATGCCATATTTGGAAACTCTTTCCCCTAAAAAATAACTCATTATACAGACTTAGCACGATATATTTCGGAGTATATATGAATATATGTATATATGCATATATATGTATATATGCATATACATCTATGCATGTACAATTAATGAAAAAGAGGCCATGAATTTGAGAGAACAGAAGGGGTATATGAAACGGTTTGAAGGAAGAAAAGGGAAGTGAGAAATGATGTAATTAAATCATAACCCCCAAAATAAGGAAAAAAATAACTGTATGTCTTGAGAAGACATCTTTTCTCAGATGACACCTCCAATGGTTTCTATCTTGGGCAGGGAGAGACTTCACCATATTTTCCCCCTTACCTGCAATAGCTTCAATGCTGGGAATTGCAATCGTGCTGTAGGTGCTGATTCTCTTAGAGGACCAAGTATAAACTAAGGAGTCCTCTGCATTTCCTTGTCTTGAGGCTGAGTCAATAAAGTATGAGCCCCATTTATTAGATAAGGAATTTAGAGGCTTTACCTTTGGCTCCTGAAAGAAGATGTAACAACTGTGATTAGAATGGCATCTGCAGTGAACTGGTCTTGCAAGTGTTTTTTTTTTTTTTTACTCAATAAATAAACAGAAGTAGGAAAATGCTAGAGACCTATGAGCAGGGTTTGGAAACCTATTATGTTTCTGCAAAGAAAGTAACATTTCCTTATGAGTGCCCTTTTAACATGACCCAGCATTGGCTCTTTAAAACGTCAGTTGCCATAATCTAAAAACTATCCTAAGGTATATATTAAGATATTTTCTATGATTAAAATAATTCTAATATCATTCTATTATCATCATTATTAGTATTATTACAGTATTAGTATTATTAGTATTATTACATTGAAGGATAAAAACCAACTTCACTGGAGTTTTCTCATTTAGTGTTTGTTTTTTAGAAGAGGATGAGAACAGAAAAACTTATTGCTGCCATATCTGGGTTACTAGTTGTTGTTGTTGTTTTTTTTCCTTAAAGAATATTTTCTAGTAGCCCATGGCAGTCAGTATCCAAGTGGGTTACATAGTAATGGGAAGAGGGACTGCCTCTGACATAATCTGATTGGCCTGCTCTTTGATCACCTCCCCCTGAGGGGGGAGCAGCCTTACCAGGCCACAATAGAGGACAATGCAGCCACTTTTGATGAGAACTGATAGACTAAGACCAGAAAGGAGAGGAGAACCTCCCCTATTAGTAGACTTGGGGAGGGACATGCATGCAGAAAGGGGAGGGAGGGTGGGATCGGGAGGGGAGGAGGGAGGGGTTTATGGGGGGATACAAAATGAATAAAGTGTAATTAATAAAAAATTTAAAAAAAGAATATTTTCTAGCTCTTCACTGAGAGTAGTGAGAAATAAATTTGTTAGTTCCTAGAACTATCCACAAACTCTTTCACAAGTTGTCTCTTCATGTATTGGTTTTCCAAACGGAAGGGTAAATTCCAGGTAGTCACTTACTCCTCTGTTTGTGTGCATGCATGTGTGCAGGGCAGAGGTCCATATTGAGTGTCTTCCTGGACTTCTGTCAACCTTAGTTTTTGAGACAGGTGATCTCGTTGAGCCTGGTGCTACTGATTTGGCTAGTGACTGGCCAGCAAGCCCCATGGACCCTCCTCTCTCCAGCTACTATCCCCTGCAGGCATTACAAACATGTGCCACCAAGGAATGTTAAAAACATGGGTTCTGAGGATTGAACTCGGGTCCTTATGATTTTGAGGCAAGCACTTTACTGACTTAGCCATCTCTCCAGCTCCGTATATTTCTACTTCTTACTGTCCTTCATGATGGAACTTGAGAAACCATTCCTTACAACGAGGTTACTGTTTCAGCTTCTTTTCTATTGCTATGAAGAGACACCATGACCATACCAACTTACAGAAGTGCGTATTGGGGGCTTATTTAAGTTCCCTCCTGATGCCCTTGAACACCTTCCCTCAAGCCCTGTCCTACTTTCATGTCTTTTTTTTTTTTTTTAAATGACTTACTGAGTTTAACTAGTGTTGCTTGCATAAGCAAGGGTGTGGGCGGCTTATCAGCAGCCACTATTGGAAAAACCAACTCATCTTCCCTTGAAGCCATTAACTGCCAACAGTTCTCCTCATAGAGTTCTCCCATCCGTGATGGGATGATGATGGCCCACAGAGCAGAGTTTTAGCAGAGCCATTCTATCTGGCATGTATTCCGGAATGAGGGCAACTACATTTTGAAGCAGCCTTTCATTGGTGATTGTTATCTGAGGTTTATGGGATTGCTTTTCTGAAGGATTCACAGAGCCTTTGCATAACTTAGTCCTGAGACATATCTGGCAAACTAGGAAGTCTCTTATGGCTGAGAACTGCTTAGGTGATGGTTCCTTCAGACAACTCCAGATCAGATAAGAGGCTCTGGTATGTGGAAATTTACTTGCTATATGGCTTTTTGTGTGACAATAAAGAGCTTCTGAAAAGCTCCTGGGTGTTCAGTCCTTCAGAGGCTGATGCCCCCTGCTGCTGAGAAGCCTAAATTCATCCTGTCTTTCTTCAATCAATCTTCCTGCATAAGCCAGAACACCTACAGGCATATACTAGGTTCTTAAAAGCAGACAATACAACTAAGTTGGCTAGAGGTATCTGCTTAGGAGAAATCCATTAAATAATAGAAGTTCAAACACCAATAATAGAATCATGAAGGTATTCAGTTAAACCAAAATAATAATTATAAAATAATAATAAAAACAGGGTTTCATGAAGCCAAAGTTGGTGTAAAACTCACTATGTAGCCAAGGTTAGCCCTAATATCCTGATCCTCTAGTTCCATTTGTCATATGGTGGGACCTCAGGCATATGAAACCATTTCCAGGCAATTCTAAAGTCAGGTAGCATAAGGAGACTTCAGCTTTCAAACACCCATGAAAGGACAGACTGGATCCTTACCTCATATTTTCCTCTTTTCTGCAGAGGCTTTGCTTCCTCAGGCTTCTCTACTTCTTGACCCTGAAGCTCCTCGAGAATAAGGACTGTTTCCCAGTTAGTATAGTGATGGGCTGGGAAAATATCTGAATGCATGCTGTCACCAAAGTAAACGACCTATGATCCAGACAGAAAATTCTGAATGACGCATGGATATGAGTGGTGGCCACTGTGCAGACAACAGAAGAACCAAAAATGATGTGTGTAGCTGGCTTTTGCTACTTTGTGGGTTTTTCCTTTTCCCTCCCTTTATTCCCCCTCCCCAGTTTTACTCCCTAATACTAGATAGGAGAGAAACAAGGATAGAGGGAAAAGGAAAGAGATCCCTGAATAAAATCAGGGATTAAAAAGGGGATGGCAGCAACATTATTGTTGGACTATTTCCTGCTGATTAGAAAAATTGAGCTCCTTAGGGAAAATCTGATTTTCACCATCAGGATAGTGAATTTCTTCTTGTTGCTGTTTCTTGTTTGTGAACAACTACTTAATAATCTAAGACCAACAGCAACCAGCAATCAACCAACAACCCATGAACCACCCACACATCGTGCTCTAGCATTTATATAACCTCTCAAAAGTCCCCAAAATTCCAAACGTCACACAATCACAGAAACTGTCTGCAGCTGGCAAAATCATGGTGCTGCTAGAGGACCAGACAAATCATAGTCAGCTGCAATGAAGCAGCCCCATATCCCCACACCTGGGATTAAAATGAAAACATATTCTTATAATATTTCTATGTTTTAAAAGAAACCAAAATTCCAAAATTCTCAGTACATAAGTGTGGAGAGCCGCTTGGGCATGCCCGGGCAAAACGCCATTACAAGATGGCGCCAACATCCGGCTCTGACCCTGGAAGACAAGTAATATTACGCATGCGCAAGGGCAAAAGCGCGCCAAGTCTTGGCCCAGCCCAGGGCGTCTTGTGAGGTAATGAGTAAGCAGCCAATCATAGACCACACGCCGCCTTAGGGTGTATATAAGCAGTGCCATTCCTGGGCTCGGGGTCTTCCTCCTCTCATCGCTTGACTGCAATAAAGCTTGCTGCAGAAGGATCCTGTTGTCTGTGTGCGTTCTTGCTGGCGAGACGACCACGCGGGTTGCAACACATAAGTGTCTTAAACTTCCATAAGTAATTTTACATATGATTTTACCAATTATTTGTCTTATTTGATTCACAGGTTTGCTGAAGATGTAAGGAAGGTGAAGAAGATGAGAAACAATTTTATTTGATTTTCCTAATGAAGAAATGAGCTGGTGTGCCTGCCTCTAGAACTACAACTGACAGCTTATTATAGGGGATTATATGTTAAGAACATGCATCATAACCACTCTTCAGTTTATACACACCAAGGTCTCGTGCATCTGCTGAAACAGAACTCATGAATGAATATATATATTTAGAAAAGCATATATAATTTAGAAAAGTCCCTGGGGAATTCTGAGGCAAAGCTTACTGATTCAGACTACACCACTCCTCAATTCATGGAAGAGGGCATGAGGTTCAGGGCTAAGAACCAGAGGCTCCTCACTGAGGTCCTGTGTCCACTGAATAGTTCTCAGAGGGCAAAGAAAGTAGGGACCAGAGCTCAGCCACCCAATGATTCCTCCTGCTCAGAGGTCTTATGGTATGTATCACGTAGAGAAAAAGACTATACTGTGAATGTGTACTAATGCCCAACATTGACAGTGTGACCAAAGGCTCAAACGCAAACAATTCTTTAAGGAAAAGCTGGTCAGTGTCACTTCAGTCACTGCTTTTTTTTTTTTTAACGTTAAAATATTCTTTGATGAGTTGTTATCAGAATGCCATTTCTGAGGCACCTTGTGTATGACTCATGTACTTCCTAGACCTGTGACCTCTGTGGCATCCTTACTTTCCCATAGATAAAGACTGTGTATTAACCAAATGTGTATCTAGTCAGAAGAGGCAAAAGGAGAGATGCAGCAGATGCTCAGAGGCAGATGACCCATCTACGTACATAACCATAACCATTTACAGCCTCCATGGCTCGGTTCACAACCATTTGTTTCTGCACATCAAGGACTCTGCCTCAGTAAGAAATTACCTTGGGTTCAGGCTTGCTGGTCATTTTCTTCAGAAGTTCATAAAGGTGGGCAGCATTCCCTTGGGAGTACCAGCCAGGTTTATCCAGAGAAGGCAGCTCATCCTGCTCCTCATCGTTCTCTGCAAACACGATTGACAACCACTGTTTAGTTGGGCTGCACCCAGGGCCTAGGACTATGTATACAAGTAAACCATGTGGGAAGGATGCATGCATTATATAAGCACCAGCTATAAGCATGTGTGTGTTCATATTTATTATTTATCTATCAATCTATCATCTATCTATACTTGGAAGTCAGATGACAGATCTCAGCAGTTGATTCTGTCCTTCAACTATATGGCTTCTATATATGGGTTCTATGGATTAAACTCAGGTTGTTGGGAGCAAGTGCCTTTACATGCTGAGTCATTACCTGCCTTTGCTTTTACAAAATGGTTCACGTAATGAACATCATCATGAAAGCCTAATTAAATCCTGTCAGTTGGAAGTAGGGGAGAGGGAATAGACTTTTATCACAGCAATCTTTTAAATCAGTCCTTAAATCTACACCCTATCCAGCACTGAGAAAGACAGGTAGACATAGTTCCCACCCCTAGCAAAGAAGCTACCTGCAACTGGTGGGTACTTGCAAAGGGAAGATCTTTAATGGAGTCTCACTGGGTATATTCATCACACTTCAGGGTAGACCAGTGGCCCCCAAGTAGCTGGCCTCACAAACTAAATGGTGTTTTGGTAGACATTTGTGTATATATATATATTTGTCTTACTGGTCTTTGGTTGTATATTTTGGTTTCTGTTTTATTTATTTTTTTGGTGGGGGATTCTTGTGTGTATTTCTTGTTTTTTTTTTGTTTTTTTTTTAAGGAGAGGGGGAGCATGATGTTGGGTAGGTGAGGAAAAAGGGAAGATATGGGAGGAGTGGAGAAAGAGGGGAAAACTTAATCAGAATATATTGTATAATTGTTTTTTAATTAAAAAAATTGTATCTAAGAAGCTTCAAGTACTTCACCCAGTCCCAGATTAGGACAGGAAGTGAAAATAATAGAGGGCCACCTGATATCAAAGCATGAGTGTGGACTGGTCCACATTGCCTTCTTTCTCTCACTTGCTACTTGGTCTCTGCTTCTTCCAAAACTCTCCTCTCTCCCCACCACAATAAAGCAGGGCTAGTGAAAGAAGCTGAGTATATCCAGTGCTCTGGATTGTGCCACTATTATAAGCCTTGTACACAAGCTGGAAGCTGAGGACAATCTGCTCACTGAGTAAAGTTTAATAAAAAAAAAAAAAAAAAAAAAAAAAAAAAGAACAATAAAAAAAATTTAAAAAAAAAAAAAAAAAAAAAAAAAAAAAAGATGACTTATCAACAAAGACTCTGGTAGCCATCAGTACAGCTTTGAAAATTATATGGAAGGACGAAGCAACCCTTTCCCAGAAATGGAATGACTTTAGACTTTTACTTTTTCTTAGTTTTTGTTAGCTTTGGCCTCTTTGCTGTGCCTCTAAGAATGATCTCAATGAGACACAGCTCACATTACATACAAAGGTGGCTGTATAAGATCATGCTCATATTACAAGGGCCTTCTTTTAGAGAACAAATACCAAACTGCCGCGGTTTCTATGGGATCTGAGAAGGATGACTGAAGGATCCTAAAGCTTAAGTTTTGTCAGCCTTGCTATACAATCAGTCTTGGGACAGGACATGAGTTTACGCAGAAGGGGAAAAGCTATGAAAGTAAGGTATTAAAACAACATCTGTGGCACTGATAAAGCACTTTCAGCAAAAATTTAATTTCCACATGTAAAAGTCATAAGCAGGTTCCCTAAAAGTGTGTTCAGCTTTTACTACAAATCACCATATATGTGGAATTGTAGACCAAATGTTGGTCACTGCAGCTGAATGGGAAGTAATTTATTAACCTTATAACAAAAACAAGTGAAATATACATCACTACAATGAGGTAAACTTCTATCCAATCTAAACTATTTTGAATGATTCTGAAAGCACAATTACAGATGAGTAAAGCTACATGTACCACTGGCAGTTTATGGTCAAGGACCTTTAACTCAGTCTTGCTGTCATTCCAGAGTGTTTTTCTAATTTTTCTGCACAATCCAGTGAAAATCGTACTCTCAAAAGAATAGTTTGAAGACAAGACCAACTAGCAGCCCAACATTAGAATCCTAAGAAGATTCTACCTGTTTTTTGGAGACATACACAAAAATGCAATCACTTCTCCCATCTGTTTTTATTTAGTAGCAATATCTTACTGTGTCTATAGTGTAGACAGTTGTTAAATACAGAAATACTTTAAAGCAGTCATATTTGATATGTAAACATTCACTTCTCAAAGACAGTGAAAATCTTTATGCTATTTTATAAAGTAAAATGTTTATAAAGGCATTTTATAAAGTAAAAATGTCTATACTTATATTTCTGAAATACTGAGTGCCATGTACATCGCTCAGTAATAGAGTACTTGCTTAGCATGTGTTAAGTTCTAAGTCTGATTTCTAGCCCAGAAAAAAAGTGCTGATTCAAATGTTGAGAACCAGTCATCTAGATAAGTGGGATAAGAAAGTAATTTATTTATGTTCCAAGTTCAGATTCTAATTAATTCCACAGGCTGTGTAAATTTCTAGCTTTTTCCTAGTAAAAGTGGAGGACAGGAATATCTATTTTTAAAAGAAGCAGATCGAAATTACAGTTAATATATATAAAATACAGTTAGTACACACACATATAAAGTTTTTAATAAGCAAGTATGCAGAACAATGTGAAGACTGTACTTATATTACTTAATTACATTTGAAAGGTAGAGGTCATGATGGATGTGGCAAGGCACATCCTTAGCCTGGCAAGGACTCATGTTTCCTGAACCTCCCCCTTCTCCTTCAGGATGATTAGCCTATCATGGGAGGTTTGAAATCAACCTCCAGCCAGTGGATGAGATGCACTTAGCACTGTTGTCAAGGGTAAAGGATAGGAGCCATCCCAAGAGCCATGCGTGTGCTCGCTAGCCTGATTTGTGCCTTAACATACCCTTTTCATATAGATACATTTGCCATGTTCATGTGTTCATGTGCTCCTTTCTCTAACATTATATAGCAGTGGATTATGATTTTAAACCTATTAGAAGTCTCCCTGTTTCTTGGAGTCCTTCCTATACGTGAGCCTTCATGAAGAGCTCCTACTTATCTTCCCGTATCTTTTCCACAATGTGAGCTGGACACCCCCCCCCCCCCGCCATTGTACTTTCTTGCCATAAATAGAATAAAAAATTTCAAGTAAAATAACTACTGAAATGCTAATTTGTGTTGGGGGTTATGAGATAACAATTATCTTACTAATGGCTCCTTTTCTAGGGTGACATGGAACTGTAAACTGCTATAATGACAGATTCTGCCACTTTCATTCAGTAACATTTTAATGTTATTGGCACAGCACCAGGAACAGCTTTCTACAGCTACCGACAGGCACATCTCAGTCGGAGAGAAACCTCAGTAGCCCACCTCCCTGTGCATGACATTAGGAGGGAACTACCCAGACCTCTAGAGAAGGAACAGACTAGCAGTACCATCTGTAAGTGCCATAAGGCAGGAGTGAGAAGTCTCCAGACAGAGGAGGCTTCTATTTCATTGTCCCTTACAGTCTGGTCTTCTGAGCTTAAAAATGCAGAAACTAAGACTCCCCCAGGCTCACTGATTCAGTCTCCATCTTAACAAGATCCATGTGTGATTCTGTATATACACTATAATCCCAGAAGCAATGACAGTGAGAGCAGCCACGACAAAGACCTGGATGAGGAGTGAAAGGCCATGTTTTCAGCAGAGATACTGTAACCAGTACACATTAGGGAAGAGGAGAAGTTACCAGCCATAGAATGCTTATATAGAGTGGGAACCAACATGATTGTGTGAATAAAATTAAATATACACTGTGCCAGCCAAAAAGTGAGTAACTGGAAAGATACTGAACTGCTTAAAAGCAAGTAAGAAGTTGATATCTGTGAATGAAAAGCACTAGAAGAGAGGTAGAAGAGTTGGGAGCGAGTGCACAGGTGGGAGATTATGTAAGGATTACACAGCAGATGGGAAAGGCTGTATATGAGGATCTCCTGTTCTGGCAGTTCCATGGTTAAGTTTGCTCAGTAATCACACAAGCTGATTCATCAGCACGCTTCGTTATCTTTGTTTTTTAGATGGAAAGGAAACAAGTGTTTAAAGCACTGAGGGTTATGCAGGAAAAGATAACCCTTGAGATTCAGGGTAGGAGACTCGGCTAGGGAAAGGTGAGGCAGGGGAGGGAGGGTACACGTGTTGATAACAGCTGAGGACAAGGGAAATGTATGTTGAATTTTCATAATGGGGAGGGAAGTGAGTTGGCAGTGCAGTGGACAGATAGGAAAGAGGCTCCCTCCTAGATTTACAGTCTTGTAAGGCAGAGTTCCTCCCTTCTACCCCCAAACCTTAGCTGGGGTCTCCCTTTCCATAGCCGAGGAAAGGAAGGGGCGGCGGCTGGGGGGATGTTGATGCAGACTCTGCTCACATGATGCTTCTCTTTCTCCCTTCCCCCGTCCACTTTTCTTAAGGTCAGCATGGATCAGGGGACAGAGTTGCTGGGCCCCCATTGGCTACAGCACCATCAGCTCTTCTCTAGTTACCATGACAACCACTGACGTCAGGCACATGCCACTCACTAAGGATACACAGAACACAGAGAATGGCTCCTGGATTTTTCTATTTCAGCAAGGTCACTGTCTTAATTTTATTCCTTTGCCTTTTACTGGAGCAAAGATTGGATTTACTCCTGGTGGTTACAGCAGAGGCCTTATCTGATGGGCACCCATCGTACTCATTAACAAGGAGGGTGGCTTGACGGTTACAAGGTTGACGTGGGCTGGAGCTTGGTGACCCAAGCATACCGCAATGTGGCATCAAGTCACCTGTGAGAAGATGAGGGCAGAAGAAGGAAGGCAGTGGCAAGCTGACAGATTTAGGGCAGGGCAACCCAGAGAATGACTGTGTTTTCATCATTTCACTGAGATGCACAGCTGGCAAAATTCCTAAGAGAATTACCGATTGTGGAAAGGACAGCATGCTAAGCAACAGGGGACGGATGAGTTCCTATGAGCACTCCAAGCTTCCGGACCCATCTCTGGGATGTGGAGAGTACAGAAGACACATTATGCCTCTGTAGGTCACAGAACAAGAAAATGGGACCCATCAATGTACAAGCGAGAGCAAAACCATGCACAGAGAGCTGAAGGCCAACAGAGAAAGGAGATGCACACACAGAAGGCTGGGCTCACTAACAAGAAAAAGGAACCAGAGAAGGGGGCAGGGCTTGGACCCACAGACACAGCTGGTAGGGTCCACAGAGCAAAGCTAACATGAAATAAACAGAGCATCTACGTAGGTAGGTGTGGCACAAAGAGCAATGCTATGCTCTGATTGCCTTCTGCACTCCCAAAGTCATCTATTTGTGTGTGTCCAAGCTACAGGATTCTTTATTTTCCATTTAAATGTTTTATGTCAGAAACTTAAGTCAGCAAAACCTTAGGCTTCGAGTTAAATCACATGTGGACACTGAAGTAACTCTAAACTTCTGTACCGTGAGCAGGAAGACACATTTAATTTGATATTTCTAGGCACCTTATGAAAGTCACAACAGGCCATGGTTCTGTATCAATATAGACATTCATTTTCAAAAAAACAGAATAGAATGATAAACTTAGGCTTGATAAGACTTTTCTGGATTCCAAATCAGAGACAATAAACTAAAAGTGGACAAATTGGCTCTATTACAGCTGCCTTCTGCACAAGAGCAAAGGAAACAGTCAGCGTGTGGGAGGTTTGCAGAATGTATCTGCAAACCGCAAGTAAGGGTCTAATATTCTTAACGCATAAGTACTGGAACACATTCCAAGAATAGAGCCCTGTCAGGAGAATTCTGAGTGCTTGTGAGAACACTCCAAGACAACAAGAGGAGAGTCTGGTAACCTCAGTTTCTTCAAAACTTGGAATTGTTTTTGGAATGTGTTTCTGTGCTCCTTCCAGGTGTAGCAGATAGGAGTGAGTTTACTTCAGATCAATCATTATTGCTTGCTGCTGTTATTCAATTACATGTTAAAACATTCTTTATATGCATCTATGGAAAACAGAAGCATAAATGTTTTGCCATGTGTGGCCTGTCCTTGTGATTATATATGGCTTGAACTCAGGAGAACTTTACTCATGTGATTCCTCTTAACCCTCATAGTATAAACTGTTTGATGGTTTGATGCTCTGAATAAAGTTGTATACTGTGTGAGACTTTAGTCTACCTTGTTTTTAGGCTTCATTCTCCTAGTTTCCACCACCAGAGAGACAACAAGAGAAAAGTAACAACCTGAGTGAAACAAAAAACCTGAGCAAACATTTCTCTATAGATACATATAGACCCAGTAAATCCATGAAAAAAAATCATTATTAATCAATAAGAGAAAGTGAATTAAAGGTTCAAGGAGGTATCACCTCACTCCTCTGAGAATATATATATATATATATATATATATATATATATATATATATATAT
>NW_026592890.1:30419920-30447482 GCF_907164565.1 Psammomys obesus | reverse complement strand
ATATATATATATATATATATATATATATATATATATATATATATATTTAATTTAAGCAGTACACAGAAAGGCTATGAAAAAAAGGGAATTATTACATGCTACTGAGTAAAATAAGATTAGTATAACATAGAGGTTCCTTGGGGCTGCAGAGATGGCTCAGTGGTTAACAGTACTGTGTGCTCTTCCAAAAGGACCTGGGTTCAATTCCCAGCACCCACATGGCAGCTCACAACTATCTGCAACTCCAGTTCCAAGTGTCTGACACCCTCACACCAATGCACATAAAATAAAATTTTAAAAATTTAAAAAACAAACAAACAAACAAACATAGAGATTCCTCCAAAATTCGAAAATAGGGCTGGGGGACCCAGCAAGCTTAGCATGTATAAAGGTTGGTGTCTTATCCTTGGCACTACTAAACACAGAACAACCATATACTCCAGCAATCATAACACTGAGCACATATCCATAGAACAGGGGTCACAGTACAGAGGCGATATCTACACTCCCATGTTTATTATAGCCCTTTCCCAGTGGTCAACAAAGCCAGCCCACATCAATTGAGGAAGTAAGAAAAACTTACATGTATGTAATTATCTTTTAGCACCCACAGAAAGCTAGTTTCAGCGCCATCTGCAGGATCTCTAGCATAAAACAGAATTGTATTTGCAAACCATCTATACCTATCCACTTTCCTATCACCTTTTCTAGCTTCTTCCATTACTTAATGCGATGCAAAGGCTCCAGGCATCACTGTTATAAAGTGTTACTTAGAAATGACAAGGAAAAATATGTACATGTTGTGTTCAGTGCCTATGCAATGTCCCTGAATGGTTTAGACTGAAGCTGGTTGAACTGGCAGCTATGGAGGGCCAGAGAACTCTACATGGTGAAATACTGTTCAGCCTTAGAAAGAAAGCCATCAGATTATCAGTAAACCTGAGGATATAAAGTTAGATGAGATAACCCAGGCCCAGACAGACAAATGCTATATGATCTCATTTATATGCAGAATGCAAAAAAGCTGATCTGGAAACAGATTAAAGTGATGGTTAAGTGAAGCTGGGGGAGAGGGAGGACAGAGAGATGTCAGTCAAAGATGAAATGTGAGAAGGATGAGTATAGAGATCTACTAGACCCCTGGTGACCAGCCTCAACAGGAATGTAGTGTGCATCTGAAAAGTGGGTTTTAAGTGGGATCATACATGTGTTAAACAGATTGAGTTGTTTATCACATAGTTTACACACGTTTTCTATCATGGTATACATCATAATTATGTAATTTCAGCTGTTAATAAATAAAATAATACTACAGTTAGGGAAAGTAAAATTTATTTTAAAAAGTTTTTATAGAACCACATATATGATAATTTTGAAAAATATTATGTTTAGGCAGGAAGAGTGCCATAGTTTAGAGAGAGAGACTATCTTGGTCTACTGTATGTGTTCCGTACCAACCAGGGCTACACAGTGAGTCTCTACTTTAAAATAACAAAACAAAACAGTATAGGGCTTATTTATTTTCAACAATATATAGTTATAATTTATTTCTTTTATGTAAGTGTATTTATGTGCACTGCCTGCATGCAGTACCCATAGAAGGCAGAAAAGCGTGCTGGATCCCTCGGTACTGGAGTTAACAGCAGCTGGGAGCCTGGGAACTGAACCTAGGTCCTCAGTAAAAGCAGCAAGTACTTGTAACCACTGAGCCATCTCTTGAACCCCATATACATATATTTTAAGATTTGTAATGCTTACATACCATATGCTTAAAAGACCCTAAAGTTCTTTGGTAAACATAATAAATGAAAGCATAGTTTGCATCACCTTCTTTATCACACCAGGTTGCAAATCCAATGTACAACGTACAACTAGAGAAAATACTGCAGAGAAGTACTGCCTGGAGAACTTCTAAAGGAATAGTTTGAAATAGTCCCACGTTTATTTCTGAATACTCACCAATTAAACAGAGTAATACCAAAGGCCTCTCAAAACTTAATGTGGTACTGAGTGTTATGGTCTGGATCTTAAGTGCCATCAAAAGCTCATGCTGAACATTTGATCATTATTAGTGGTGCTACTGGGATTCGAGGAGCATTTTGGATGTGGGGCATGGAGGAATCAGGCCCTTGAAAGGTATGTTAGGGAACTCCTTCCTCACTTCCTGGTAGCCACTAGAGCTGCAGGTCTGTTCTACCACATGTCTGTTTGCAGTGGTTTGAATAGGTGTGGTGCCCGTAGACTCATGTGTTTGAATGCTTCCCCCACCAGGGAACGGCACTGTTAGGAGCTGTGGCCTTTTTGGAGTAGGTGTGACTTTGCTGGAGGAATTGGGTCATTGTAAGAGCAGGCTTTGAGGTCTCAGATGCTCAAGCCAGGCCAAGTGTGGCATTCATTCTGCTGCCTGCAGATCAAGATGTAGAACTCTCAGCTTCTTCTACAGTACCATGTTTGCCTGCATGCCGCCATGCTTTCTGCCATGACGATGGACTAAACCTCAGAAACTGTAAGTCAGTCCCAATGAAACAGTTTCCTTATAAGATATGCTACAGTCATGATGTCTCTTCACAGCAACAAAATCCTGTTATTTTGATGTTGGTTGTGGTAGTATGTTTGTGTGCATGACTACTTTTAGTTTTGCTGTAGTGAGGTTATTGATTTCCTGTGTTTTCCTGGGTGTAGTTAGCCTTCTTGGGTTGTATTTTTCCTACTAGTATCTTCTGTAAGACTGGATTTGTGGGCTGGTACTTTTTATTTATTTATTTTTTTAAAGATTTGTTTATTTTATTATGTGCCTGCATGCACACATGGATGTCATAAGAGGGCACCAGATTTCACTATAGATGGTTGTGAGCCATTATGTGGTTGCCGGTAATTGAACTCAGGACCTCTGGAAGAGCAAGCAGTACTCTTAACCTCTGAGCCATCCCTCCAGCCCGGGTTGGCACTTTTTAAATTTGTTTTTGTTGTTGAATATCTTGTTTTCTCCATCTGTGATGACTGAGAGTTTTGCTGAGTACAGTACTTGACTACTGTGCAAAAAACCATGGATTCAATTTCTGGACATGGGAAACAATATCCACTTGAATAGAAAAATATTCCTCCTTCACTTTGTAGGAGTTTTGTGGTAGTTTCCTCACTATGCTCCCTTTCCATCCTTGTTGAATGGTAATATATATTTTGTGGTGTTATATATTAAAAGTATGTAATCTGCTTTTTGATTTTGATTTTATAAGGGATTACAGTTAAGAGACTGCATGAGTCTCAGAAAAGATTTAACTTTGGACTTTTAAACAGTGCTGACACTGAGATAAACTATGGGGACTTTGGAAGTTGTACTGGATACACTTCTGTATTCTGTTATGGCTACAGGTCTGTGGGGGCCAGGGAGTAAAGTGTGGAGGTTTGGATAGGAATGGCCCTCATGCACTCGTGTCTGAATGCTTGGCCCATAGGGAGTGACATTATTAGGAGGTGTGGCCTTGCTGGAGAAGTGTGTCACCATGAAGGTGGGCTTTGAGGTCTCAGATTCTCAAGCTAGGCTTAGTAATGCATTTTCTTCCTGCTGCCTCTGGAGTTCCAGATATGGAACTCTGAGCTTCTTCTCCAGTACCATGTCTGCCTGGCTGCCACCATGGTTTCTGCCATGATGACAATGGACTAAACTTCTGAAACTATAAGCCAGGCCCAATTAAATGTTTTCCTTATAAGATTTGCTGTGGTCATGGTGTCTCTTCACAGCAAGAGAAAACAGAGATCCTTCCATAATTGTCTCCCCCCCACACACACCCTCCACGATGGTCTGTTGGAAGGACCCTTCTATTTGAGATTGCAGCCCTCCCAGTCCAGATAGCCACTCTTAAGCTTGGTGCTATGGTGCAAGACTCCTTGTCCCCGGCAGGGCCTTGTGCTTTATGCCTTATTCCTCTGGAGAGTTTCTCTAGACAGAGATGCTCCTAGCCGCATTTGATATATGGCCTTTGACACAGCTTCCTACTAGCTCTCCCCAACCTGTGCCTATAGGATAGATAATTAGGTACTGTGTTCCCATTCACCTGATAGGAACATGCTGTTTAATGTAAATCAAGCATCCTTCAAGTGCTTAGTTCCAACCAAATATGTACACCTATCCCTGGCGCCCCCCCCACCCATTCTCCAAAGGGTATATAGCTTTTGTTCTCTGGAATTAAAGCTGAACTAGCTCCCAGAAGCAGTTCCCAGGTGTGTGATCCCTGTACAGTGCTCACCGGCCATTCCAGGCACACTCCTTGTCTAGTCCCCTTCCTGGCTTCATGGGCTGGTGGGAGACAGCCCCTAGGCAGGAGGAGAACAATGGCCTACTTTGTCACAGGCCTCAAATAACCTGGTGAGTGATCTGAGTTGCAATCTCTGAAACCATTAACAAATATTGCTTACTTAAGATCTAGTTAAGCACAGAGATGATGATTAAACTTTCTGTCATTCAGCTTGCCTAGTACTGTCTCTCTTCTATCCTTACCATCTTCTGCTTCCTTTAAATGCTTATCCAGGTGGCTCTGAGAGAACCTGTAAGGAGTGACTCACCTCTGATCATCCTTTCCCAACTTCAACCTTGTTTCTCCACAAGTCTCTTTCTTTATGAGTGTGACAATTCTCACCAGCCTTCTTTGAAAGCCAGGAATGTCGCAGAGGAAGTACACACATACGTGTGTGTGTGTCTGTATGCATATGTATATGTGTTTGTGTGTGCATGTGTCTATGTGTATGCTCACCTCTCTATGTGTGTGCCTGTGCTATTTTGCTTTCTGTTGTTTTGATCTTTGTGGATTCTGTAGGGACTTCTGCTCCCAAAATGGTTGACTGTGATTTATTAATTCATTCCCTCAAGCACTTAGTGTATTTACACCGGCCATAAAATTTCAGGTGAGATACCTGCCCTTCTGTCATTGAAGAGGGAGAGGCTGACAGGTAAGCAAACGATACAGTATACAGTGAGATATAAAGTAAAGCTGAGTAAGGTCTAATGTAAACACAGGTTTCTATTTTTCTTCTCTTCTTGAGGGGACATGATGTGCCCCATAACAGGGTGTTTTGCACTTGGTGTTAGTCAAAGATACAAATGAGAAACAGCAAAATACAACTTACTGAGTGTGTAGAAAGGCCTCTGGCTTGGGAAGTGTGAGAAGAATCCAGGCTTTAATGCATTTGTAATCACAATGTCAAAAAGGTCTGCAAAATCCTTCCTAAAAAAAATAAAGTAAATTTACCTTAAGGAATTAGAAAAGTTCTATAGAAAACAAAACTTAATCTTCACCTATGCATTTTATAATGACATAATTGTTCACCCTTTGAGCAACTTTCATATGCTTTAAATGTTAGCATAATGTCCTTTTGGAATATATACAATTTATGCTTGTTCATTCAAATGCTGATTTCTTTACCCCACTATATGGTTTCAATCTGGACAATGCATTGTGATGCTTATTCTAAGCATCACCTGTCTCAAGTTTATGTAAACATGCCACCATTTGTTCTCTGTATTGTTAATAAAACATCCAGCCACAATGCTGAGCAATGGAGAGAATAGGGTGGGACATCCTGGTCCAGAGGGGAGGAGAACGAAGTGAGTGGGAGGGTAGGAGAGCAGGAATGGGCTGGAGAGGACTTTAAACCATGAGGATAGATGAACTGGACCTAAGATATAACTAAAGGCAAGTATAATGGGCAAAATCTGAATGGTAGAAAACTACCATTCAGAAGGTTTAGGATGGAATAACTATTGCCCAGCATTGTGCTCTAGGTTAATTAAATAAATCCAAGTCATTGTGTGGTGATTTGGGTATACAGCTGGTTTAAGAATAACCACAGATTAACTAAAAGATAAACCAATAGTAAATATTAATGTTCAAAAACATTTAAATTTTTCTTATATACTTTAAGTTGGAAGTTACGCTAGAAAGAGAAGGTGGATGGGTGCTAGCCAGTTTTTCTGAAAATATGACAATTAGGTTAAAGCACAAATATAACAAAACAAAAGGAAGTGAGAGAGGCGGGGAGGTAGCTAGTAAGAGCACAGAAGCTGTGCTAACCTAGACTCAGAACTTACTCTCTCCTGAAAACTCCATGTTTTCAAATCTGAGGAATGAAATTCGCAAGTACTTATTTAGTCTGAAGAGTCAACAGATTTGACACTATATAGGCCATACAGAAAGCAGCATTACATGAAGCCTGGTAATAGTTCTCAGAGTGTTTTCAAAACACAAGGAAGGCACTTTATTTTACAACCAGTATAGTCCTGTGGCAATTTTTAGGTGACAACATTGATGTATACTGAGAGGTATGCTAAGGACCATCCGATGCAGGGTGGTTTTCCCTAGGGCTCACATCACCCTAGAGAAACAGTGCTCCAGAGTGCGTTAATAAGTGAAAAGTGCAAAGACTAGAAACCAAGATCAGAAGCAGGATTTTGGTTATCCATGCTTGTGAAAATGGGAACTGAAAGCCCTGTGTGTTCCGACGCATGGTCCTACGCCAGGGCTGCAATGGTATCCCAAAGAGGTGCTCTCTCCAGACACCTGGACACTAGCCTTAATTTGCTGCAAGTGTAGCCTCCTGTGTACTTTTCAGAAGACAGAAAGCCCATCCCCAGGTCAGTATACCACAGAACAAACTACATCTGCACACATGCTAAAAAACGTAGAAATCCCAGGGCTAAAGATTACTGATGGAGGGAAGATGAAAGGCTACAGCTTGGTTCACACTCAGGGCTACTGTGTTTGCTGAGATGTGAAATCTTAGAAGAATTCTAATAACCTTCCGGGGAATCCGGCTTTGATTATGGGCCTTCCCTGGTATTGCCAAGAATGATATATGTAAGTTTAATAATCATTAAAACTTACCAACTATTCTGCCCAATATGTATGACTGACTAGAACGTACTCTGCACTATGTAAACATGCCCTCATATTTACTAGGAATAATCATGAGTCCCAATTCTAAAACAATGAAATTGAGGCTTGAAAAGTTATAAACTGTATTCTTGGCCACATAGAAAGTTGTAAAGAAGGGCCTGAATCATGTGTGTCTCTTTTATTGCCTTGATTTTATATTAACGCACCCCTGGCTTTGCTAAAAGGCACAGTATTTGCATCTGCACTGAAATGGACACAGGGGCTGCTTCCTGCAATCTGTCAGGGAGTGTATTCTGAGGTTGGTCCTTGGTGATCACCCAAAGCTGATCAATGAAATCATGAAAAAAGGCGTCACTTACCCAAGGGTGTAATTGCCAAGAAGTTTACAGTAATCACTGTGAGAACTGGTGATCAACATAGTAATTTTCCCAGCATCCTTCAGCTGCTGAAGCCACTTTCTTACAGACTCAGGACAGCGGTACACATATTTGCCCACATTTCGTTTTATTTCTGGATAGAAGAATCCACAATTTTCTGAAAAATAAAAAAGAAAAGGCAATATGTTTAATAAAAACATTTTAAAACTTAGTTTAATCTCAGACAAGCACAGGTCTTTTTCAAAGATATAGAAAAATAAAAGGCATAAAGACCAGGTTCTAACAATCTAGCCATTATGCCAATGCTAAATACTTGTTGTTTGTTTGAGACAGGGTCTCTCTATGGAGTCCTGGCTGTTCTGGAGCTCGCTATACAGACCAGATTGGCTTTGAACTCACAGAGATGTGTCTGTCTCTGTCTCCCAGTGCTAGGATTAAAGGTGTCAGCCACTACACTTCTTGCCCTAACTGCTTTTAAAAATAGTATTTCTGGGGCTATAGAGATGGCTAAGTTGTTAAGAGAGTGTATTGTTTTTGCAGGGGACTTGAGTTCAGCTTCCAGCACCCATATTAGGCAGCTCAGTGCCTTTAATTCCAGCTCCAGTGCCCAGTGTCCTTTGTTCTTTGCAGCACTTACATTCATTTAAAATATAACATAAAATGTCATGATAATTGATAATACTATTTCATAAGAATCAATAAATTAATATAGTACCATATCACCAACATTTCAAAACAGAAAAAAGCTCACTGTATTTGAAGTTAAGTGAATAATAAATAACCAAAAAATACTCACTGAAAACACCTAAGAGCCAAACATTCATATATTGCAACAGGAGCCTGTCTTTGGCATGAAGCAGCTATTCAGCCAGCTGTATCCTTTAGAGGCACAGTAGTGTCACTTCAGAAGAAATACAAACCTCTATAGCAAGGTACAGCCACTGAGAGGTGCCAGAGCAGAGCTTCCAGACAAGGCTAGAAGGCACTCAAAGGCTAGAATGGCTAAACTGAAGAGGTTTGCCATGGCTCTCATGGCATTGAGCAACTGCAGATTTTGTTGGAAGGCTACTGGATTCGTAATGCATTTTAGAACGACTGTTTTCTAAGCACTATAGTATTAACAATCAGAGAAGGAAATCTAAGTTCTTAGCTTCTTCAAGGCTAAGAAGAACAGGGCAAAGACAGAACAAGAGGTTAAATGGTTTGTACTGACTCTGTAAGTAGGTATGGGCTAGTCCTGTGACTGTCTAATGATATACATGAAATAGCAGAAATGAAGGTTCTAAGACTATGAAGGCTACATTTTAAGACACTCCGGATACCAATTCAGAAGTGACTCTACCTGAAACAAACAAAAATAAAGCCTGAAACAGTAGCAAACACTGTTTCCTGCCTGCCCAGGTCCGTTGCTGGAGAATACTATAATTTGTATCAAGTTTCATTCTCCTTTCAGGGGCCTTGAACGCTCAGTAAAATCCTGGTCTTTCTGTCCATACACACAATGATAATTTTCTCCACTTATCAGCAAATTTCTCAGAGAGGTGCAGAGAACCATATGTAGCCAATGAACGCCAGAGAAAAAACTGCAGGAGTAAGGGGCCCTGGAGTAGTGATGCCACTGAGGATAGGCTAAAGTATCCCTCTCTGGTTACTCAACGTTGCCATAATCACAAATAGATCCATAGCAGGAACCTTCAACACAAAGTACAAGTCAGGGGTGGAAGAACAGAAACATGAGGGGCACTTGGTCTCCTGATAACACCAGTGTGTCTCAGGACAAGCTACTGAGTTAACAAACCTCTAGATGACATTTGCTTGTGTGAAATAAGCTCAATTAAGCAACAGCCTCTCATTAAGAACACCTATTGGGTAACCTTAAGCATCATATGCAGAAAACAATACAAACAATGACATCACAACCACACTAGAATATAGCACAAGAGAATATGCTACATTAAGAGAACAGACAGCAGATGATCAGGTAGAAAGGCACAGGTTTTGGCACAGTTCTCTTTGTATTTGGTCCCAGAACGACACATGTGAAGTTTTCTAGATTACTAATGTTTTAGAAGTTACCCAACGACCCTTAACAATTAAAATATATTTTGTTTCTCAGCAAAAAGAAGGTTCTGTAAGCAATAAAAGGATATTAAGAAAAAAACAACAAACGCAAATGGCTGAGATTATAACTGTGTAACAAATATTGGCCACAAGTAATTTCAGAGGCTTTACATGTTAGAGTGGCATTTTGTAACATAAATTTTACATCTGATTTATAATTTTAAGACACTCAGGCTACCAATTCAGAAGTGACTCTACCTGAAACAAACAAAAATGAAGCCAGAAACAGTAGCAAACACTGTTTCCTCCCTGCCCAGGTCCGTTGGCATGATGCCAAAAATGTTCACAATCTTTTCTGGAGGCAGAAAATATTTTCCTTGGCTATGTGTGTCTACTGCCCTCTAGCGACTGACAGACTGACACGCAGATGGCTATTAAAATTAGTGTTAACCTTTACAACGGATAGAAAAAAAGCATATAAAATTTAAAAGCACAATTTAAATCCATTAATTAAATGAATTAAGTAAAATTAATCATATATTAGTTTATTAGCAATTTTTGGTAAGTCTAACACAATAAGGCAAATATACTAAATTAGGGGAGATCATTAATATGGGGCTACCCTTTCATAAGCAATTGAATAGGACAGACTAGAAAAAAACAATCCTGTTTAAAGAAACGCCAGTGGTAAATTACAAGCTGTGTGTGTTACAAAAGATCACAGGCTGACACACCTAAGTAATCTCAAATCATTATCTGTGTGTGCACGCACGCACGCTCGCTCATGTGTGTCTACCTGTGTGGACACAGAAGACAACCTTAGATACATTTTCAGCATCATTCACTGGCCTGGAGACCTCCAAGTAGGCTAGGCTGGTGGCCAATGAGCCCTAGGGACCCACTAGTTTCCACCTCAGCTGTACTGAACTTATTAAGCAGGCAACACCATACTTGGCTTTTTGTGTAGAGTTTGGGGTGTAAGGTGTGGGGTGTGGGAACCAAACCCAAGTTCTGATGCTTGCAAGACAAGGATTCACCAAGCCATCTTTCCAGGATACTCAAACCATATTATTCAACAAACTTTAAAATTACATTCATTTATTGTGTGTGCACACTTATCATGGAACACATGTGGAGATCAGAGGACAGCTCCAGGGTATTCTCTCCTTCCACAGCTGTGAGTCCCAGAAATTGAACTCAGGTGTTAGCACTGGTAACAAAAGCCTTTATCTGCTTAGCTCTCTCTACCATTCTCTAACCATATTCTTATTAAGAGATGATTATAGAATTATAGTTTTTCTACTAAATGATTTCACCAAGAAATTAAACTTTGAAGGCATGCAATGTATCTTTCTGCTTAGCATGAAGCTGTCAATCAAAGCATGAATGCTAGGTTAGTATAGGAGAAAATACAAAAACACTTATGTTTTTATATTCAAAGTAATAACATGACTTGTACCATGCTGCCAAACTGTACATAAAAAAAATATCTATATTCACTAAATAATGCTGCAAAATAATTTGTATCTAAAGTTCTGGTCCATATTCACCATTATAAAATCACATTTAATATGATACCAACAGATTAACACTAATTGGATAGGCAGGGAATTCAGATCTAAGGTAGAAAGCAACAACCTTTTTTTGTTCTGAACTTGTAAAGAAGTCTGCATTTTCACTTAAGCACTGAAGGAATTCTATTTCATTGCCATTTTATGGAATTCATTTCCCTGACTTTTCCACCACCCCTCTTAACTCGTATTTTCTGTGTCCAAATGGAAAGGAAAGTAAAATTCCAAAAGGCTGACTTTAAAGAAAAAAATTAGCTCTCTTATGTTAAAAACTTGGTTGATCCAGCATTGTGGAACAGTTTGCTGTACATGGAAGGTGGCCAGGAGGAACCAGGCAGGGTTGGGAGACCTCTTGTGGTCAGAGGAAACTGGTACAACTTAAATATTGAAAACTGTTTCAGCCACATCACTATTGCTATCACTTCTCTTGCTACTCTACTCAGCTGCCACCATTGCTCCTGTGACCCAGGGCAAGAGCTGTCAGAGCTGTGAAGGGGAAGGGGATGCTGTGATGCCAACACCTCCACCATCACCCTCCAACTAAGGTCTGTTGCTGCTGCCACTGCAAAACATAACTGAGGAGATAGAAAATATCATCTCCACCAGTGAGATAAGAGCATGTTGGTAAACCACCAAATATTTTACCTGAGGGTTATTAAAATTATATGCAGTGTAGATGATCCAATTAATTATTTTCTGAAAAAATCTTTATATATGAAAGACAAGAGATATTTATTGGAGGAAGAAAGAGGTAAATTTCTTTTGTGCATTTATAGACAGCAAAGGATACAACCAAAATTTAAAAAAAAAATAGATTTCCCATTTACAGTCTTTGTACTGCTCTAATGATTTATTTGTACATAAATACATATGGATGAATGTGAAAAATCTGTATGCTAAATAGAATACTCAGAAAAGGACCCCAAAGAAGAACTGGAAAATGAGGTACACAATACAATGAAAAAAAAAAAGCCATGAAATATACTTTTAACAATATTTTATTTCTGTATCTATAATTTAATTCATATACCTATGTCTCATTCCAAAGATCTGACTCAACTGGGCTGGGCTACAATATGGAAATGTTTTGAAGATCCCCAGGTATTTCTAGGGTGACATTATGTTAGAAGAACTGCTCTAAATATGCACACTCAGTTTTTCTGCAATTATCCCGTAGTTTGTATGTGACCTTGGAAATCACAGGCTTTCCAAGAAAGGGCATTTTAGTTGTAAAGTATCTCTATTGGCTAAAGTGTACTTCTGTTCATGATAAAGGAAACCCATACATGTTACTGGCTGTTGGTTATGTTTTGTATATTTCTGTGTATGTGTGCTGCCAATGCTATAGAAAGTGCAACTTGCGGGAGTCATTTCATTTCTATCATGTGGCCTCTCAGGTCCAAACCCAGATTGTTGGGCTCGGCAGCAAGTGTCTGCTTTATTAAATACTGAGTCATCTTGCTGACCCAACCACTGATTATCTGAAATTCTATTGTGGGTGATATCTTTAAAATGTTTAAATTAGCATGATATTTTGGTTATTCCAATTTATTATCTATAAATGGAGAATTCCTGGGTGTGAGGAAGTCGATCACAACGTTCTTCTAGAAAAATTATTCAGATTTCAAATGAATTGCAAATAAGCCAAAGAGACTCCTTTCTTTTCCGGCTCCAAAGCTACTGTCTTAGTTTTCTTTCTATTGCTGTGATTTAACAGCAATAGGAAGGGAAGCATTTATTTCAGTAGGCTGTCAGGAAGGGAAGCCAGGGCAGAAACTCAGTGTAAGAACCTGGAGGCAGGGACTGAATCAGAGGTCATGCAAGAAAAAAGCAGCTGGTTTACTCCCAAAGTTCATTCAGTAACCTTCCTCATATTGCCCAAAGGTGGCACCACCCACAGTGTGCTGGCCCTTCCTCACGAATCATTAATCAAAAGAGCCTCACAGACTTGCCTACAAGCCAATCAGATGGAGGCATTTTCTTAGTTGAGGTGCCATCTGCCCAGGTGACTGAAGCTGTGTCAAGCTGACAAAAAAAAAAAAAACAAAAAAAAAAAACCCTAATGGCACAGCTACCGAAGCATTAGAAAGTCTAATCATGTGACTTACAAGCCCTTGGGTTTCAGTGTTGGGGTAGGGTAATACATGTTCTCTAATAGCTTACCACAACCTCCGCAGTACCCATGCATTCCATGTGGCCTATGCAGCTGATTGTTATCTTGCTCTGGAGTTTACAACCTGTTTCTCTCTTGATGACAGGATGAGTATCTGTAGAAGGACAGCTTTTTTTTTTTTTTTTCCTTCTGGTATGGTTACACGAGTTTTCTAAAGGGCAGACCCGAAAGACAGCACAGCTGTCTGCAATGACATCTGCACCAGCTGCTAGGTAACAACTAGGTAAAATTCCCTGTGGATAGAGGCGAAAACCTCAGCCATGCCATGCACACCAGTGGAGGAGCCATTGCTTTTTAGTAGTTTAGCAACGTAGAGCCTCCACTTAGCTCAAGGTCTACAACATAGGTAGAATGTAATCAACCAGCCTGGGGGATGTTCCTACAATTTATTCATTCTGGAGTTATCAATACAATGTCCATGGCCAAGAGGAGATAATCCCCATTCTTTTTCTTAATTGAAAATACATCTTTCCCCATATAGTATGTTCTAATTACAGTCCTCCCCAACTCCTCCCAGATCCTCTCCACTTTGCTACCTACCCAAATCCACACCTTTCTTTATCTCTCATTAAAACACAAACAGGCATCTAAAAGTAATAAACTAACACAATAAAATAATATAAATTAAAAACAAATAAATCAGAATAAAACAACAAAAAACAGAAAGGAAAAGGGCCAAGAAAAAAAGCATAAGAAACATGTACAGATACGGAGACACATACGTTCACATACACTGAAAACCCATAAAAATGAAGTCAGAAACTTAACATATACATAAAAGATCTGTTTGGTGAAAAAAAAAAAAACACAACAACAAAACAACTGGTCAGATGAAGCATAATGAGACAAAAGCCTCCAAAAATGCCAACTGAATTTATTTTGTGTTGGTCATCTACTGCTGGGCATGGGCTCTACCCTTAAGTGTGCTTTCTAATTTTTTCTTTGTCAGAGTTCTCAATTGGAGATAGCTGCTGGGCAAGGGATGGAGGTTTCTTTCTACCCTCCTTCTTAGCACTGAAAGCCCATCTGACTTAGACTTGGGCAAATCCTGTGCCCTCTGTTCCAGTCTCTCTGAGTTTAGGGTATATTACTCTTATTTCCTTGGTGTCTTCCATCCCTACTGGCTCTGATAATCTTCTGCCTCTTCTTCCAGAGAGTTCCCTGAGCCCTGAAATGAAGGATTTAATAGAAACATCCCCTTTAGGATTAAGTATTCCAAGGTCTCTAACTCTTTGTACATTGTCCAGTTGTGAGTCTCTGTATTTGTTCCCACTAACTTAAGTAGGAAGCTTCTCTGAAGATGGCTGAGCAAGACACAGACCTCTGAGTATAGTAGAATGTTGTCAGGAACTATTTTATTGCTACATTCCTTTAGCAGAACAGTAATATTTAGTTTTCTGCTAGGTCCATATATATAGTCTCAAGTTCTTGGCCTCCTGCGCAGTGTTGGGGATGGGGTCAATCTCATGGAGCAGGCCTTAATTCCAACCAGATGGTGGTCAGATACTCCCATAACTTTTGTGCCACTTTTGCACTATCATATCTTGTAGGCAAGTCAACATTGTAGATTGAAGAGTTTGTAGTTGGATTAACTTTTACCTTTCTCCTATGGTAGTGTGCAGAGTACCATGAACAGTCAGTTGGGGTGAAGGCTTGACTTCTCCATGTTCAGTGAGTAATGCAGAAGGTGTCTTCAGAAATAGAGACTTACCATCAGTTCTTAGAAAACAACCAACAGCCTTGGCAATAGCCTGAGTTGTTTAAGGGTTTCTGTGAGGATGGGCCCTGGGCCAATAATTCAGCAATTCCCACTCTTAATCAGATACACCTGAGTTATGGGTGTGAATTTGGATAATATTGCTAAAGAAGTAGTCAGTCAGGAGAATTATCATGGCAACATAGGAGTAAGAACACTGGATGAGACCCCTTTAGATGATGCCTTTGCTCAGGACAGAAATGGAGAGAAGAAAAGGTATAGGTGAGTCTGACAGTCAAATGTTAGCACTGTCAGTATTAAAGAAAACTGGATTGGTCTGTATGAACTGACAGGGTAGCAGTCGGGATAGTAAACTGTGTTGCCTCCACGCATGATTCCCAAACCTGGAGGCACAGCAGGACACTGGCAGCTCCCACTTCCTGTGCACTACTCTTGGAGATGGGTGAGGGCCCCAAAAATGTACACCTGCGCCAGCACACATGCAGACCTGTGAAACAGGTCAAGACCCTGTTCAGCTGCCTCTGCAGTGATTCACACCTGATAACTTTCTCACCTCGGAGGAAGCTCCTTCCTTACTGTCTCTCCTCCTCTAACGTGGCTCTTTGTCTGACGCACAAACTCTTTTTAAGCATGGATTTTTAAACACTAGTGCTTCTCAAAGTTAGAGTCAAGAAAGAGTCTTCTAGAAGGTTTACTCTGAGTTTCTGATTCAGTTCGTCTAAGCCCACAGTTTAAGAATTGTTACATTGGAACGCACAGAGATCCAGACAGTATGGGAAACCTTTTCATATAGGATGGGATCATCTACAAGAGACACTGAAGTAAGCACAGGCAATATTATGATGAGAGACAGGTAACACTGTTTAGTCTTCATTTTACAGATGAGATTTATAACAAGAGGAGCACTATTTCTTTACTTACTCCACTTGGGCATCTTCGTTGGCTTCAGAAATATATTTTCTTACTAAAAAGTTAACCATGTTTATTATTTATAAACAAAACCGATATAAACGACACTGTTTTGCAATAAACTCCTTTTCCGCAGGGTAACATATATGCCTTCACATACAGAGTCCCAGCCACTGTTCCTCTATTGTCTCTGGCCTTCTCTTTTTAATGGTATATTCTATCGTTCAGAAGTAGTCACTTGGTTGGAGAAACAGTCTCATGAAAGACCCCTATCCCCTGATATATTGGTCCTTGTGGAGCTCCAGTACTCTCCAGGTCTTACTAACTCCCCCTTCTTTCATATGATTCCCTGCACTCTGCCGAAGGTTTGGTTATGAGTCTTAATATCTGCTTTGTACAGCGCTAGGTAGATCTTTCAGAGGCCCTCTGTGGTAGGCTCCTGTCCTTGTTTTCTTCTACATTCAATGTCCATCCCATTTGTCTTTCTAAGTGAGGATTGGTCATTTTACCCCGAGTCCTCTTTCTTGTTTATCTTCTTTAGGTGTATAGATTTCAGTATATTTATCCTATCTGTTTCTCCAACCAAGGACCATGTATGGCTATAACCTAGAACCCCTGCTCGGATATAGCCCATGGAAGCTCAGTATCCAAATGGGTTCTCTAATAAGGGGAACAGGGACTATTTCTGACATGAACTCAATGGCAAGCTCTGTGACACCCCCGCACCGCGCCCCCCCCCCCCCCCCCGGGAGGAGCAGCCTCGCTAGGCCACAGAAGAGGACATTGCAGCCAGTCCTGAAGAGACTTGATAAGCTAGGGTCAGATGGAAGGGGAGGAGGTCCTCCCCATTAGTGGACTTAGAAAGGGGTAGGGAGAAAATGAGGGAGGGAGGGTGGGATTAGGAGGGAATGTGGGAGGGGGCTACGGCTGGGATACAAAGTAAATAAGCTGTGATTAATATAAAAAATAAATAAATTAAAAAAATAAACCTTGAAGCCAGAAAAAAAAAAAAAAAAGAGTAGTTACTTCACTCTCCCACTTTCTTAAACATCTATGGAATTTTTAAAAAGATAAATCCAATTCTGCCTTTGCTGCTGCCTACAGAATTCTAATACACCTTATTTTCATCTCTGAATGACATATTTTCAGGTTCACTGATGTACTTGGTAATAAAGGAATAGCAGGAGCCAAAGCAAGACAATGTAATCCCAGGGCTAAAAAGAGAGAACTTGCAATACTTTCCTTGTGACTGGCAGAGGAGGTATAAAGCTCCAGGCAGCCTATGTTGAGATCATTAGAAGGATCTAGAGAGCGTCAATGCTATGAATAAAGTTTCTCCTGCTTAAATACCACCTTACGTATTACCTGTATAAGAAATGGATTTGTTTTATTTCCTGCAGCGATGGTCTAATGATGTCTGCAGATAAAAACTGGGACAGGTTTTAGGGGCTGGCTTCAAGAGCACTGCGGGTTTCATGTCAAACAGTTTTTTTATTTGCAGACATATAAATCACCCCTGAGGGTGTTGTTTTCAACAGAAACTGGTCACTGACTGATTATCCTGATTTGAAACCTACTAATTCCTTCAGAAGAAAGAATCTGGAAAAAAACAGGTGAACTGTAACAGTGCCTTCAGGCACAGGGGATTTGAGTGTGATAATTCTATTAAAAAAAAAAAAGTTGATTTCTTCAGCTCCAAGGCACAAATAAATCAGAAACAGCAACAGAAACAAAAGAATCATATTCTAGATATTACAGTTCACTTATTATAAAATTTTAAAGGAAATTTCCCTTCCACTGAGGACTCAAGTGCTCAATTATTTAACCAGCGAAAGCCCTGGAACAGTATGGTCACTGTGGTTTTTATAACCCAATTTTTCTTATCAAGTATGTAGCCTGACAGAATGCCAAGACAGCCTCTTAGTCTATACATGCTGAGAACTAAAGCTCCCAGTGAACATAAATGACCATGGTGGATGCATCAGGTCTCTACACTCTACAACAATCATGTACGAAGCACAGAGCAGAGAACTCAGGGTATATGGGGTAGTCACAGCTTTCTCCTTTAAAAACCCAGTAATTTACATGAATGTGGCCCAAGAACAGTGACCAAACCCATTCTGGACAAGAAACACATCTCTGTATACTCACTAACCACACTTTGGAACACATGACATCCAATTTTATTAACTCTTTATGTACTTTGAACAAATACTCAAACACATCACTCACACACACACACTTACACACACACACACACACACCACACATCATCATAGCATTGCATCAACCTTTCCCTTCCCAATAGCTCCTCTGCAGGACCAAAATGCAAGTTACTTTGAGAAAGATGAACTGGGTCAAAGACTATTCCCTTCAGGAAGTTTTTGTTGTTGTTCCTTATTTTTCTTTTCCTTCCTTCCTCCCTCCCTCCCTCCCTCCCTCCCTCCCTCCCTCCCTCCCTCCCTTCCTTCCTTCCTTCCTCTCTCTCTCTCTTTCTTTCTTAATACCGGGAATGGGTACATTTGAGAATCACTGTAAGATATTTGTGACCTAAAATAGTGAAAAAAAAATAGTCACACTGGCTCTCTCCGAAAGGTAAATTGTGATTACCATTATGGATGCTGAAAAGGAAATATAACCCTGACAACATAAGAGTATCATGACCATTCCTATTCTGTAGAAGACTTTGGGAAAGGTGAGGCAGTCTTAAGCTGAATATCCACAAACACACTGGTTTGATACTGAAGCGATTCCAGTTTTAGGTAGAACTTAGAACAACAGAGCTACATAACTACATGCTAATTATATCAGGAAGCAACTCAATTATCCCACATGTCTACTGCATGGATAAACTGCAGTGCAGGGATAAAAATACAGAAAAGGACATTCTGCATATGTACAAAACCAGGTAAAATTAGTCTGTGGTGTTAGATGTCTCTCTAGGGCACATCTCCAGGCTAAAACAATCGTGAGGGAGCCTCAGGGGACAATGAAAGTTTTATTAGTTAAAACCACTGTTATCAATAGAGTTTAACAAGTGCAGTAAGAGAGAACTGTCTCAATAGTTTCACGATTAGGAAAGTGATTTGAGAATAAGACCCAAATCATCAAGTGCTAAACCAGCCATGAAAGGTTCAAATGGAAAGAATAAGCAAAATAAAATAATCCATGCAACACTGCCAATTTGTTCATATAGAAACATAATGACTCCGGTTTTCAAACCTAAGAAGCGTTTTTTAATTTTACAATCTATGGGGGAAAGTTGTGTATTAAAAACTAAAAGCCATGTGTGTTAAGAAGACACAGGTCATGTTACGAGAAGAGGTTTCCTTAGCAGACAGGTCTCCTTTCCTCTGTCACATAATCCCGCAGTACCTGTTACCACTGTATTGTCCTCACTCCCGGAGGACGATTTCACTAACATAAGCAAATCACTGACAACTGTCATCTTTCCTTGTTTCTTCCACAGAGTTCCTGAATCTATTAGTCTAATTTAGCAACAGTGGTGGAAACAGCTGTCACTATTTTAAGAATTGAATGTTTATCTGAAAGTATTTATGAATTCATAAACCACACTTCCCCTTTCCCAGACCATAATCTCCGAATTCCATTCTTGGCCTGATGGAAATATCATGAGACTGGATTTTTGTCTGGCCCTGTAAATAACAATCAGCCTGGACTTAAAGTGTCACTGAACTTTGCAGGCATCAAATAACAGATTTGTATCCGTAAAGGAAAACATTTCTTTGTTTTTAGAATTAAAGAAATAACATTTTGCCAGTAATAATTTTCCAAAGTTTCATATTCTCAAAGGTAGAATTAAGGACATATGGGCTCTAACTCCCACCCCCAAAGAGTGTGAGAACTAAGCTCAGCAAACTTCACTTCCTTTAAAAGATATATTCTTTCACAATTTTATATAAACTTACTCAGACACACATAAATTTTGATATTTCCCACACTGTCATTTCATCGACTTCGATTTCTTACTATGAACTCAAGACTTTTTAGCTTCAGATTGAAATGGGTCAAATTTTAACCGAACTCTGTTCTCTAGTAATCTACATAGCAAATATTTTAAGAAGAACAACAAATGGTTCCAATAGAACCATTTCTTTTTTTTCCCTCAGGAAGATGACTAGTGTGCATAAACTATTCAAACAGCTGACAACACAGGAGCCTGTATTATGACGGAGGGTTCCTAAATTGTCTAGGCCTGTGCTCTAGCTGGCCATTCATCAAGGGTGGCTACTTAAAATTAGTTGTAAAAGTAAATAAAATTGAAAAGTCAGTTTTTGCAGCACCATACCATGTTTCAAGTGCCTGAGAACCACAAGCGGTTGAGTGGCTACCACAGTGGGCAGCACAGATAGGCGTCACTGCGTCATGGCAGGAAGTTGTGCTGGCTAGCCCTCCCATGGGTGTAAGTTAACTTCAGTTCACGGTTCCTAAAATGATCAGTTGTGGCTACATATGATGGCAGTGTGGTATTTGGATCAGAATAATAAGTCAACACATTTGGTCCAGAAATAGAGTATTTTTCTAAAAAAAAAAAAAAAAAAAGGAATAATTATAACCCTGAAAATATTTCAATGCTTCAGAACAGGTTGGTGGGAGCTATTCCCAGATTGGGTGGCTTTGTCTTGCACCTCAAGCAGCCATGTTTGCCTTCTCTACCTCAACTCTGGGCCCTTTTTCAGAAGCGGCCATATTATCTTCTCTACATCGAGAGTAGGGATGGAACATCTAATAAGCTTACCCAGTCAGAATTCCAGAGAGCATCTGTATAATAACTGGCAATCCTAGATCACTGTTATGATAGTTAATCTTATTAACATGATAGGATTTGTGTTAGATTTATTCATGTCGGGGTGAGTCGGTGAGGGGTTTTCTAGATTCCATTAGCTGAAGTGGGAAGCCTTATCCTCAATGCTGGCAGTATGTTCGGCTGGAGTCCTAGACTAAATATAAAGGAAGAAGCCAGTGGAGCTCAAGCGTTCACCATTTACTACTTCTTGAGTGTGGCTACAATGTGACCTGCTGCCTTGCGCTCCTGCCCCGTGACTTTCCTGCTATCGTGACCTATGTCTTTGAAGGATGAGTCAAGACAACTCCTTTATTCCATAAGTGGCGTTTATCAGACATTTTATCACAGCAGAAACACAGTACCCTTTAAAATCTGCAAACCTGACTCTGGCAAATACTCTCTCACTGCGTTTACTCAGAGCTCAAAGGCCTATGGGGATGATTCCACAAGTCACTCACCAATCTTTCACCAATGTTACAGAACACCATTCTCTATATAATAAAATAATTCTGGATCAAATTTTACATAGAACAGTGTTCAAATCAACACACAAGGTATAACAGTGGTTTTAGATATTTAGATACTACAGCTATAGCCCAGAAAGACAATAATATCATGGAAGTAACTAATTCTAGTTACCTGCATTAAAGTTTTCATCCTCTAATGTACTGTCTGTCCTCCAAGGATTCCATACTGGCAACACATTCTGAAGGACCATCTCCTTACTTTCCTGTTCTGCCCACATTACTCATGTCATTTTCTAGGGGGACTGTTCTCACAGTTCAGCTATAAAAGGGAGCCATCAACTGTGTCCACTGCCACCCAAATTTTATTTCCACTTCACCTTAAAAACAAATAAACCAAATAGATTTTTTTAGACTTACCAAGAAAAAGGCACACATAAACAGCCAGGGCAACAGTATTTCTGACCAGGTGAGGGGGAAGAAGGAAGCACCCCTGTGGACATTCTTGAGAGTCAAAGTACCAAGAAAGTAAAAGCTTCAAAGTTATGCCCTTTTGCTACTTTAGCTGGAAACCAAAAACTGCTCCAAACTGCTGAGAGGAGAAATGCAATGTGAATGGTAAGGGCATAGAAGGTCCCGTGAGCTTGAGAGTGGGGAGACTTCATGCGAGGCCCTGTAAAACTGCAGGAGAGACCTTGTTAGTTATTCAGCAGTACTCCTTGACTCGGGTGGCTTTTGTCTTTCCAGCCCCTACTCAATGTACATTTGGTAATATCTGGACACATTTTTGTTGGGTCACATCAGTGCTACTGACATCTGGGAGCTGGAAGCCAGACTTGTTGCTAAATGTCCTACAATATATGGACCATCTCTTATAATAGAGCTAAGTCTACGATATATAGACCATCTCTCACAATGAATTACCTAGTCCTAAATGTTAAGTGATAAGTTAGCCAAAGGAGTGACTGCTAGAAAAGATTCATCTAATTTTATGCTACTTTTATTCTTGGTAAATCATCCTCTGGTGTGTTGGCTTATCAAGAACAAAATTTGAAGATTTCTGTGTGTGATCAGTAGTTAGTCTATCAAAAAAAAAAAGAAAGAAAGAAAGAAAGAAAGAAAGAAAGAAAGAAAGAAAGAAAGAAAGAAAGAAAGGAAGGAAAGAAACCATTATGGTTAAACTATGTGGCTCTTAGTTGGTAAGGCTCTCTGAGGGCTCTTATGTACTGGACAGAGAGAAGGAGGGAAGCTCTTTAAAATGAGCTTCTTGAGTCTATTAGGCCAGGAATAACATAGTAACTTCCCTCAGGTATGAGGTTATAGTGAATGATCTTGCAAAGGAAGGAACCTTTCTTGTGCATCAGCCATCAGTTACTTAGCCTGCTGGCTGCTACCTTCTGGTTCAAGAAGGAATAGTGAACAACAGTGAGGTAGCTGGAAAGTCCGCCAGTGAATGAGTGAACCTTACTAAAGAGATGGATGTTATCCAGAAACTGTTGTTCACTACTGGGTGACCTCAATATGGAGAGGAAGTGAGTGACCAAATCCCTGTTTGTTGATGTACTCTTTGGCCACCCAGAAGCCCAACAGGAGACAGAACCCTTCTGTTTATTGGGATCTCTTTTGGAGGTTTTAGACAAACCTTGCTCACTCCTGGTATTAATAAGTTAAAAAAGGCCATTTTCTGAGCAGAGCTCAGGATCTCAGAGCTAGTAACTGCTGTTGCCTCCTATGAAAACATTCAGAGACTGTAGGGTGAATCTATTTGGGGAGCCTCAGTCAACATGAGAATGCAGAGAATTCAATGCGTCACAATGTTCAGTACATAACTACACCAGGGGTAGCAATACCAAACAAAAGCTTACTTAGAACGTTCCATGCCTCCAACTCTGTGCTAAGTGCTTTCTTTACATGTTGTCTCATTGAATCCTCATAATTACTTAATGAGATAAACACCACTATCAGGCCAGTTTTCATATGTACAATTAAAAACTAATTGTGTCAAAGGCAAAAAAGAACAAATTTTAAAGGTGAAGCTGAAATTTCAGTATCCTCCAATCTCAACAGTCTCATTCTATGACTTGGATTATATTTATTATAATATAATCACTGCATCTGGCTATTACATTTTAAATCTTGAGTAGGAGATGATGAGGCTCATGACTATTAAAAACTCTTCAATTAATATAATATATATAACTTTTGATAACAGTAAATTTTATTATTCTATCGCACTTTCATTTACAGAATCATTCTGTCTCCTGTTTGTACCAGGACCTAAAGCAGACTCCAAAGGCCCAGTGCTGACCACCGTGGCTCCAGGGTTGCACTGAAAGGCACATTTCCACCCAATATTTTATAACGATACAACCCCTTAGCTTTTAAAATCAGACAAGGTGATAATCAAGAGATCTAGACGGAAAGCAAGGCCTTGCTCTGGGTTTTCTAAAAGGGTCATTTGTAAGCATCACATGGCTTCAAGAAAGAGGACTGGTACCAACAAATTGTGACTACTGTCTGATCCAGGACCAGCGTGACATAAACATCAGAATCACACAAAGCCGATCAGAGGCCCAAAGCCCATGCAGTCTGTGTCTCCTCCAGCTACAGCAAGGAAGTAAGAGTCAGTGGAGGTGAGGGTGACAGCTCTCTGTGACAATCTAGAGAGGACACTACAAGGTAGATAGACAGTAAGTATCCATCAATACCTTTTTGTATTGTATACTTAAAGTAACATATACCCTACAATAATTACTATAAAGAAGTATAATATGCTATAATAAAGAATGACAAGCTCCAGCTTGGTATTTGCTCTCATTTGGAACTATTCACCAAACTAATATATTCACCAAATATAAGTGACCACTCAGAGTCACTTATATTTCCTTCAAGTATATGTATGTATCATTTAGGTAATAAGTGTTTAGGAAGGCCAGTAGAAGATAGTAGATCCCCTGGAACTAGAGTTACAGACAGTTGTGAGTCGCCATGTTGGTGCTGAGAACTGAACCTGGGAATTCTGGATGAAGAGCAAGTGCTTTTAATTGCTGAGCCATTTCTTTAGTCTCCTGAATTATTTATTTTTTTTAAACCTTCCATTCACAATTGAAAATAATATATTGATATTAAAAATTCTCAACTGACTTCCAACAAAAGATGAAAATTTAATTAACTTACTATTTTACTTTGATTTAGTTTTCTTAATTTTCATTTAGTTTCCTTACTATTTTCAAAATTTCAAAATGCCATTTTGTTGTATGACACTGGGCCATGAGATCACAGTCTAGCTTCCTCCTTTGCCTGGAGTATTTAATTGCCTTTATCTTCATACAATATTCCAAATCCTAAACTTATTACAATTATATATTTTAGTCAAATAACTATGGAACATTCATTATGGTAGGAGAATTATAACTAAAACAAACTTTTGCAATATTATTTGTTTTCACGCTAAACAAAGACAACTGATTATTCTTGTATCTACTAGCACCAAGACAAGATAAACTCTAACACTATTTTGCCACACAACTTTGGCAATGGCTTTAACCTGTGAACTTCAGCTTCTTTATTGAAACAGAGATCTGGAGGTAATTTCTTAAGCCCTTCTAGTGATGGAATTCTAGGATTTCTATTTTTCTATACAAATAGATGAATCCACTCAAGAGGACTTTACATAAGTGCCTTGTAGGACCAGTCCCAGTGAAACCATGAGCTTGTCTCACACATATTAGGTGTCTAAAACCTAGCAGACCTGCCACTTATTCCTCAGGCAAGACGATTCTTCCCTTTAGTTCTTGTAGCCCTTCTGCACATCACACAGTTCTGACAGCTTGGCTGTCAAGAGTCCAGATACCACTACATTAATGGCAGCTTTGCAGGCCTAAAGTCTTTCCTGTTTGATTTTACTATAGACCCAATAAAGCAAGTCTGGGCCAGAGCAGAGGCCCTTCTTCCGGGGGTGGTGGGGTTATCCTACAACCACTATCATTTTGATGCCTCCCAGCAAGTTTAGCTGTAGACAGCTGTGGTGTTTTGCTTTCAAGATACCAACCATCACCAACTCCTTTATCCTGCTATCCTTTCTCACCTCCCACTCTTCATTCAACTATTCATATCTTCCCTCAGTTTCTACATTGAGTAATAAACCAATTTATCCCCTCTTTCAAAAAAAGAATTAACAAAAACCTAGTTCCTTTTATCACATGAAATTAACCTTGTTTTTTTCAAGGGAAAAGACAGTATTTCACAGTATAATAAAATAAAAATTGGGCAGATAATTTAAAAAATACTCTTTCAGCTCAGGGAATAATGACTTTTGTAGAAAAATGTGTGGATGGGAAAACAGGAAAATGAACATATGCTAAATGTGCTAAACATTACATATATATATATATATACATATATATACATATATACACACAGACACACACACACACACACACATATATATATATATATACGTATATACGTATATATACACACACACATATATATATAATTTAATACCCACTGCTACCTCTCTGGGAGATACTGCTATATTTGTGAACAGCTGAACAGAGTCCTGGGGTTAATTCAGAGAGGGGAAATAGTTTACTATTATTACAACAGAGTCCATGCAGTTTCTACTCTATCACTGTACCATCACTACCTGATAGCTACTGAAAAAGTAACAAATATTTCATTACTCATTGAATCTGTTTTAAAAGTCCCTGAAAGGTAAATGTGTGCATACTGTACAGTGTACAATAAGATAATGCTGCACTTCCTATGACAGGCTGTTAATGAGCATTTTGCATGTATGTAAGTGCTGTCTAAGTTCCTTCAGGTCCCCTCCTTTCTGCATTTGAATGTATTTTTGTATTCATCTCCCACCAAGAATTCAGTTCTATTAAAATCATTTTCTTCACCCTTAGAACATCTTGCCATAGCTAATTATAAATATTTACCCTTCTCTCACAAGCAAGAGCCTTTTTAAAGGAGAGAAAAAACAGCCTGCACCTCTGGCTGAAGCATTTGAACTTCAGCAGCAAGAACTTCAGAGAACCATGGTGTCATGAACAGCATTCCAGTGTCAGCCATAACACTTACATGTGACTGTTTATTCATGTTTCCCTCTTTCATGCAAAAAGATCTGCTAAACATATCTGTTACACAGATCTAAGCACAGGATGCTTAGAAATAAGACACGGGGGCCTGAAGAGATGGCTCCGAGGTTAAGAGCACTGGCTGCTCTTTCAGAGGTCCTGAGTTCAATTCTCAGCAACCACATGGTGACTTACAACCATCTACAATAAGATCTGGGGCCCTCTTCTGAGGTGCAGGTGTACATGCACACAGAACACTGTATACATAATAAACAAATAAATAAATCTTTAAAAAAAGAAATAAGACACACATGAATAAAGAAGAGATACATCAACCTGAGGAAATCATGCTAAGAAATATTGCTAAGAAAGAAGAAAAAACAAAATAGAAGCCTATAGTAACCCTGATACCATGCACCTCACCACCTGGACTCTGAGCTCACTAGCTACTCAACATGAGGTACAAAGTTACAACTACACAAACAACTATATAATTCTAACAGTAAGAAAACAGAGGGAAAGCTTTCACAAGAATTTACTCACGTAAGAAATTTCTCAATAGTGATATATTTTTAAAAATGGCCAAAATTACAAGAGGAAGTTTCTTCTTCATGAACACTGCCCTGACCTTCATTGTGCACTTGGAACAGCACTTGCAGTTTGGCTAAGGAGGAAGCACAATAATGAAAGTGTTGACTGTGTGGGCATAAGGAGCTGAGTTTGGATCCCAGGACAAATATACACGGTGGCACATAGGTGACCCTACCACTCAATGGGAGGTGGGAAGGGCAGGAGGCAGGTTGGAACAGGTGGAGACAGTGGGTTGCTGAAGCTCATTGGCCAGCCTGGCCATCCAAATCAGTAAGCTGTAAGTTCAGTGAGACACACACACACACACACACACACAAACAAAAACACATACACATATACACACCCAAATGATAATGAGGAACAAAATTGTAAAGGCTGCTATAATTGAGAATTTGTAAAGCTACAACTTCCAGGATTTATAGAGTATGTTTTAATGCAGCAATGTTCTGACATGGCAAAAGGTTTGTGTTTTATTAATCTACCACAACTATAAACATGGATGGTATACTTTACAACCAACCAATGTACACCTCCACCAGCAGTTCAAAGGTTTCCTCTGCTCCACATCCTCAACAGGCACTTGGTGCACTGGCCTCTTTGAGGTGCTGTGAACAAAGGAGATTTCACCCAATTTTTTGCTTACTTTTCAGGAGCATAAACACATTCTTTATCCTAATCCATGTAGACTTGTCATTCGTGCTGTCCCACTTCTCAGTCCCTCACTGCCTTGCTTCTTCCTTGTTACTTACTGACTTACAGAATTCCTTTCTAACTCTGGATATAAATCCTTTCTGGCAACTCATGTTCCAGAGTTCTTACCTATTCCATAGTCAGTCAGTCAGTTTGTCAGTCTGCCTGCCTATCTATCTATCTATCTATCTATCTATCTATCTATCTATCTATCTATCTATCTATCTA
>NW_026592890.1:30381535-30419910 GCF_907164565.1 Psammomys obesus | reverse complement strand
CTATCTATCTATCTATCTATCTATCTATCTATCTATCTATCTATCTACCTACCTACAGGGAAGTTGAGATAATGAATTGCACTGTTTGCCAATTTGTTCACTCTTCCTTACAGATCAATCAATACAGTTTGGCATTAAAGAAATCTTTTCCTACCTTAAACCATTAAGTTCTTTTTTCACATTTTTCTTCCAAGCTTTACTGAGTTGTCTTCATGCTTAAGCCCATAACTCATAGCATTTTTTTGGTATGATGTGGAGTAGGGATGAAGTTTTATGGTTACTGTGTAAGTACTGGACTCTCCAGGCACTATTTACAAAATCTACCCTGTGCACTGACTTATGCTAGCACTCTTGCCACCATGCACTAGCCTGGATCTTCACAAGTTGCAGGAAGCATAATAGGTCACTTATCTACACCTCTGTCTCAGCTCACCGTCTTAACTCCTGTAACTAAAAGAATTCTTCATCTAGAAGAACAGGCTCTTTAACTCGGCTTTCCTTCAGTAGCATTTGATTCCTCATGCCCCTACATGTTTTGGCATCATCTTTAGTTCTACAAAGAAAGCTGCTACTTTTGATTAAAGGTGCACTCAACTTACATAATTATTTTGAAGAGATGTTGAGTTTTCCAATCTATACATATGATATACCTTTTTATTTATTTAGGTCCTTTTTTTAGTTTCTTTGTAGAGAGATTTTAATCCAGCAACATGGCTACTCTGGTCAGAATATAGACACGCCCTTAGTACATACCTTTAATCCCAAACAATAAAGGGAAAGTTAGTTTGTAGAAGAGAGCACCCATGTTTGAAAGTGATGTCTAATTGAGAGGCAGACAAAGTGACAAATCAGAGGAAGATTTGATAGAATAGGACATGCCCAGTTCTCACAAGAAGAGAAAGAAAAGAGAAAGAACTTGAGAACAGCGCTCGCGCACGCGCACACTCACACACACACACACACACACACACACACACACACACACACACACACGGTGGGGGAGAGCAGAGAGAGAAAGGGAGGGAGAAAGGGAGAGAAAAAGAAAGAAAGGCCATTTTACAAGGACACTTGTACAGAGACAGAGAAAGAGAAAGAGCCAGATGATTAAAACATATTGCTGAAGTTAGGTATGAGGCCAAGCAGAACAATTCAGTCAGAAGTGCGAGAAGTCAGTTTGACTCAGTCAGCTTGGAGAGGTATTTGAACCAGAACAGCTGCGTTGAAAGAGCCATCCAGTTTCAGAAAGAACAAGAAAGGGTGAGCTTATTCAGCAGTTAAGTCTTAAAAGCAGAAAACATTCTAGGCCTAGATTAGATTATATGGAGGCTAGAAGCTTCTAGGACTAGGCCTAGATTAGCCTACAGAAGCAGTAAGCCTCTGAGACACCAATTACTTCAGATGAATAAAGTTACGTTTACATTTCTCTCAGTAGTGTACACCTTTCTATATCTGTAATAGTTTTTTAAATTACATGTCCTTAACTACTTGACATTTTGTGATACCACTACAAATGGTACTTACTTAAATTTGAGCTTCTACTTGATTTTTGACTGTGCTCAAATTATTTAGTAAAAAAACTTTTACATAGATGGTTGCATTTTTATATTTCTCAGCTCTTATTTCTATAAAATTTTGAATAAACTTTAGCCAATAAGGTTAGGAAGATTGGAAAGCACAGGTTTACCTAAAAGCATACTATTTAAGAAGCAGATGAAACATTCTATTAAAGGAGAAATGAGGCTGTTTGGGAAGGCACAGGAATCTGGATTGGTCTTTTGAGAAGTATAACAAGGCCACCATGGGTGTTGATATCCATAGGTCAATAGAGAGTGGTATGTCCCTTTTGTCAGAGCAAGAAAAATGGTTATTTTGCTGGACAAGAACTATATCACTAATTCTTGATGAATGCTGTTTGTTTGTTTGTTTCTAATCACCAGAATTCTTTTGATTCTGCACGTTGAGCTGGTCCAGGACTGGCATTTTTGGATACTTGCACTCACTGAGACCTAACAAGTTTAAACTATTAGGAAAGCCTGATTACACCCTTCACACCTATTTATGTCCTTTTAGAAAGTAATGGGTTTAGTTATCACATGCCACTATATAGATTTCCTTCTGGTGTGTTTTTATTTTCCATACTAAAATGTGACATATTTTTAAAATCATAATTATTCAACAGAATATCTTTATGAAGAACTTTACAGTCTGGTAGAATTTTTCTATCTTAATGAGAACTGTATAATTACACGTATTAATGAAATTACATACTTTACAGAAGTCAAAAAGTATTACTATCACAAAATACAATCATCATAAAGACAGGCATTCTAATTTTGAATGATTTGTCCATGATTATTATATGTCCAATGTATACTACATATTTTATTATTATTAAATTTACAGAGCATCAAAGAAAAAAAAGTATAACTCAGAAGTCTCAAAAGCCTGGGCTTTAAGTTCATTATGAAAGGTATATCTGGATAGGGTACATGAGGACGTGTTTCTCACACACACACACACACACACACACACACACACACACACACACACACATACACACACACTCTTAAACCTAAAAGCATACTTGGAAAATAAAAAAAAAAAGCAAGCAAGCATTCTGACAATTTGAAAATGTCAGAGACAGTTTAAGAGGTTAATCATAGATGACCACAGTAGTATACACACATAATCTCAGGACTTGGGAGGTAAAGATAGGAGACTCCTGAGATTGAGGGCAATTGAAGCTACAGAGTAAGACCAAAAAAAAAAAAAAAAAAAAAAAAAAGCACAAACAAACAAAAAATCACACACACACACACACACACATAAAAGAAAGAAACTAATTATTAACTCACAACATTACTGGCTCACACCTGTAATTCCAGCATTCAGGCTGAGGAAGGAGGATTGCTGTGATCTGGAGGCCAGTTTGGGTAGTGTGTTGCAGGCCAACCTGAGTTTCAGGATAGGAGTATATCGCAAAACATGATCTACTTATGTACACAGTATGTTAAATTTAGCTGTGCAGTTCACATCTGAGCAGAAAACCCACATCACTAAATGGGAAAAGCTCAAGATCACTGTCCACCCCACTGAGGAATGAAATAGATGGAAGCCATTTATGCCCCTTGCAGAAACAATGAAGTCTAGATCTTACAGTGGCACCTGTCTTTGCATGCATTCTACCTAGTTTTTTTCTTTAAGGTTTACAATGTGCATTAATGAAAATACAGTTAATAGAGAAAGTATGCCAGGAATGTGACACACACACTCGAGGGGAAGAGCAAAGGAACACAACTGGGCTTATCTGCACTGAACACTTGTGGAGGTGAGAGTGCCCATTAACACAGAACTTACATTTTTATAGTCTTAAAAGCTCTATTCTGTGACATAGCTCTGAGTGTTTACATGTGTGCTGGTTAGGTTTTTTTGTTTGTTTGTTTTGTTTTTCTTGTCAGCTTGACACAAGCCAGGGTTATCTTGGGAGAGGGAACCCCAACTTAGAAAATACCTCCATTGACGGGCCTCTAGCTAAGTGTAGTCTGTGTGATACTTTCTTGATTAATGATTGATGTGAGAGGGCCCAGCCTATTTTGGGTGGTGTCTTTTCTAAGCAGGTTGAGCAAACAATGGGGAAGTAAGCCAGCAAGTTGTTCCTCCAAGGTTCAGTTTCTGTCCTGACTTCCCTCCACGATGGACTATACACTGTAAGCTGAAACAAATCCTTTCCTTCTTAAATTTCTTTTTTTCATGTTTTTTTTTTAAATCACAGCAATGGAGAGCAAACAAACACAATATCCAAACAAATCCACATTTATAACAGAAGCTGCAGTAGAAATAGATGCTTCAAATTTTATAGTCCACATGCATGCACTCTAGTCTCAGTTCAATGAAATAGAGCTGCATCAAACTTATATAAATAAATCTTATAAGCTTTCTAAAATTAAATATGGAAAACAAACAAAACCAAGACTGTACATTTGTTAACTCTTCCATTCTCTTTGGAGGGGAAATGACCTTTGCCAGTACTTAAGGCTTTCCAGTATGCTTTCATTAAAAAAATAATAATAATAAAAGTAAGTAAAAACCAGAACAAAACAAAAAAAGAAGCAACTTTCTTTACAAAAATGTCAGTACCTTGAAATAAAATAGAAAAGAAGATTACAGTTTTGACTTAACCAAAATGATTGGTTGAAAGTAAGCTGTACACTGCATAATGAGAGTCTCACCATTCTGGGGTTGCTATTAGAGACAAGACCCACCTCCATCAGCAAATTAATTAAATTCAGAGATCCTACCATTTTATGAGCTGGCAGGGAGAAGCCAAGAACATCAGGACCACAGAGGCAGCACAGGAGGGGGCCCGTGAGGTCATGAGGCTTACCTTCTCAAATAATTTAAATGCTCACAAGCCTCGGGATGTAAGGGTGGTTACTGCTTTGGAAGTGGATTTAATTAGCAGAATTTGTAAACTTTCTTCTTACACATCTTGCTATGTTCTCTTGCACATTTTTAAAACGTGTACCTCACAATGTCTTTTTAAAAACCTAACTACACAAACTGTACTACACATGAGTTAATTAGCAAATCATTATTTTCAGGAAACATTATGGTGTTTCTGATTTGGGGCAAATCACAAGTGACAGATGGAAATGCACAGAATGAAAGGTGTGTGAAATGGAGCTATACACAGTGTGTTCTCAAAATAGGAATTCCAAGGTTGAACTGGCAAAAGGCAGCATCTGATATTCTAGCACCCAAGTTTCCTATGTAAGGAAAAAGTGTGTTTTATTTGCCGAAATCTTTTCAGCATATTCTCTTAGCCATTCCATTTCTTTTGTTCCCAGAAACCCATGCACGTGTGTGGATTTTCTTAAGACTGTAAGTTGATGCTGTCTCCCTCATACTTTAAGCTCTTGAGGGTTAGGCTGTCATAAAGGTGATTTTTCTCCATGATAGCATTAGATGTTAGTATCTTCAAAGGTGTATCAGAATATGTACCTGATAATCAAAGAGAAAAATCAAGAGACCATATCCTACTTCTAAAACAAGCATGGTGATTTCATCTTCACATTTCATCTCCTTTTCTTACACTTTTCTCTAGGGCTGGGAACTACCTTAGGAGCAGGACACCAGATAAGCATGCACAAGACACAAAGACAGACAGGTAGATAGAAAAATATAGATGGCATGTAGTGTGAGGAGACAAATTTTATTTGCTAATACACATTCACTGCGGTGCTAATGAATTTCTCTGGCACTTAATGTTACTTATGTCTCTTAGTATTACTCTTAGAATTTCTATTTCCGGAAATACCTATATACCTCTTTTAGAGGAATAACTTGGTAAACCAAAGCAATTGACTTTAATCAAATTAAGAAATGGTATACATTATGTGTGTGAGTCTCTTGCTTGATGTCTGTACTATGTGCATGTAGTACCCAGAGAGGTCAGAAGAGGGCACTATGTCCTCTGGAAGTGAAGTTTCAGGAGGTTGTTAGCTACCATGTTGGTGCTGAGAACAGAACCCAACTCTTCTATAAAAGCAACAAGTGCTCATAACCAATAAACCATCTTTCTAGCCCTCAAACATGTATACTTTGAGGGAACACATTCTAAATTTAAATTTTAAATTTTTGTTTCTTTAAATATACAATAAAATGATCCTAATTTCTTTAAGTAAACAATCACTTAAAATTGTTAAAGATTTAAAATAGTTACTTAAAATATAATGCTACTTTTGGGGTTGCTTAGAGGAGACATTTATGAAAGCAAAAATGTCATATTTTAAAGCTCAGGTTTCAGATAGACACTATCTGAAAACCATTTAGAGAGATGAGCATTATGATCAACATTTCCATTAACAGTTAAATACACTTGGAAAATTGTAGTACTGAAAGTATTTACATTAACAAATAAAAATTAGCTGTCATGTACAGTAAACTTAGAAGAAGTCAATTTCATACCTTGGATTACATGGCAAGCCTAGAAGAGGTAGACTACCATATGATGTCAGCCAGACAAAAAGAAATCAGGCTGACTTTGATGGATCTGTTCCTTTGGTATGGAACACTTAATCTACTAGTCCATAAGGTGTCAAGGAGGTGACCTAATATTCTTGTGGGTAAGGTTGGGTACTAAAAATTTCTATGGGAGACAGGGACAAATGCTACCTACCTTCTCAGACTCTTCACTACAATGAAACAAGACTGTTAGGCAGCTAGAGGAAGAGCAGCAAGTATTCATAAGTACCAGAAAGAATAAGCTCTGATCAGGTCAAAGATGAAAGTTCTATCCTGTGTACAAAACAGCTTTGGGCCAAACGCTGTATGTCAATACCAATATAGGTCACCTGCTGCTGGAAGGGTTCAGGAAACCTCTATCTAATGTCAGCTACAGGCAAAAGGCAGCATTTGGCTATCACAGGGGGGAAAACCAGGGACACTGAAGCATATGGCCTCCCCAAGAATGAGGCCTAGCTAGCTAGATCAGAACCACATCCGGCCTCTACTCCTAAGAGAAGGGAGATACAGAGTAGCAGTTGCATGCTGGGCAAGAACATGAATGCAGAGATACGCAGCTGTAGTACACATATACTGGTACAGCTTACTGGTGAGAGTGGAGCAGCAATCCAGATGGAAAGCTACCAGCACATCAGCCTAAGCAGCAAACAGTAGCAGCACTGCACCAGGAGAATTCGAATCCCATAATCCATTAAAGGTATGAAAACCCCCGTCCCAGTCTGCTTCTGATGAGACTGACTGAACCTCACATTTCACCTACCAATTACCTAACAAGATGCTGACTCATTTCCAAGTATAAACAGAGCTTACTGCAGTGTCCAATGCCCACACTAAAGAAACAGCTCCCTCAAACCTCTCACTGTTAATGACTAAGAGATGATGTATGCCTTGGACCTATCAGGAAAAGGCTTGAATATAACTAGTATTGAAGCATCAAAGGATTTTGTAAAAAGTATGAACATGAATGAGATGGTTTATTTTAGAAACAGGAACTATTAAAAAGTTATTAAAAACTATTAAAAATAAAGAGAGATGAGGACATTTCCTTCAATAGGCTCAACAGCCTCTGATGCAACTAAGGATTTATCAGTGACTGTGAAGCAAAGACCACAGGGAGAATGAAGAGATTATTGTGATGCTATAGGGCATTATCAAATGATCTAACACACATACAGTTATATGAGACTGAAGGATTAGGGAAATGGGTATTTGAAGATACAATAATAAAGAATTTTCTAAAAAAAAAAACAAACAAAAAAAAGCAGATGATATCCAACACAGTGCAGAGAACTCCTAGAGAAATAAACACAGCTCTGCTCAATGTCTACCACATAACAGATGAGCTGTTGGAAGCAACTTTAAGGAGAAAATCACGAAGGCAGCAAAGAAAAACATTAAATACCAGTTTTTGTAAAACTAATCCATACTGTTGGAATATTGGCATTGATTGTTGTGTGAATGGAGGTGAGAGGGAACATTCTGGAACTGTATCCTGCTGAGGAAGCAATAATGTAAGTATATAAACACAGCAGGAGTCCATCAACTGCATGCACCACACACGGCTTCCTAGTTACACTCTGATAAGATTACATGTTACACCCAGAAGCCAACCTGACCCCTTAGTGTTCTGCACAAAATATTTTATGATCCTTATAAATGATCATCATGTTTATAACTTAGCATTTAAAATTAGAAATCAAAAATGTGTTACAAAACACAATTTTGCAATATTTTTAGATAAGATTAAACTGGTAAAAAAAAAAAACTCCTAATATTTATTTGAGTAAGACTTACATAGTGGTTATAGAACAGACTAGCAAAAGTCTAAAGTTAAACTGAATTTGCCACACTTTAGGTCACAAGTCAATTAAAAATCAGTTGGTAGGTTTGGAAGCTGAATACTATAAACCAAAGCAAAACAAAAGCCAAAAAACAAAAGCAAGATAAAACCGTGGACTAGAGGGAGATCAAAACTACTACATGACTATAAAATGTGAGGTGGCTTAGAAAAACTTCATTGAAAATAGTACAGGAAAATGACCAAAACACAGTTTTGTATTCGTAGAAGGTTTTTGTCATTAGTTTTACTATGGATGAAAAGGAAAACAGGTAATATTTTATTTAGTACTTGCAATTTGAGTTTTATAATCATTACATTTAGTCACAGACATCTTTAAGTTGCTCCTTTTATTGGACAGGTACAGTACATTTTGCCTGAGAAGAGAAGAAAATAATTAACTCTGGGAAATAGTCCTATTGGTAGGGTCAAATCCGGGAATTGAGCTTGGAAGAGTTCTTGCCTAGTGTACATAGAGCTCTGACTTTGATGCCTGGCACTATTTAATCCAGTCTAATGTTATATGCCTAGCATTAGGGAGATGAAGGCCAGCCTGGTATACACGAGAACATTTCTAAAATAAAGGGATGAACAGTATATAGGTAATGCTGCTCATCATGTAATTTCAAATAATTCATTTCTCCTACTCCAGGCAGCAGATTGATCCCAATTTCCCAGTGTGGTTAACTTGCTTCTTACAAGTAGAGTTTAGAAAGTAAAAAAACAAACAAACAAACAAAAACACTGAGATTTCTTTTATTTGTATTTACATGTATGTGTCAGCGTATATTCATGTGTGTGCAGGTGTCCACAGAAGCCAGAATAGGATGTCATAAGTCCTGGAGCTGCTGTGACAGGCAGCTGTGACCCATCTGAAGTGGCTGCTAGAAATTGAATTTGGTCCTCTTGAAGGAGCAAGTACTCTTAACCACTAGGTTAACCACTCTCTAGCCCAGAAAATATTAACCTTATAGGGGAGAAGCCCAGTGAAGGCTCTGGTGGTTAGATAGATCATCAGGGCTAGCATTACCCAGGACACACTGACAGCTTGGAGCCCTGATATGAGCCATCACCTATGGGGATGGCTTCCTTCAAATCAACAACTCCAGTTTAGTTGTGGAAAAAAACTTCTGGCAAACCCAAACAGATGGATATTTTACAAAGTATGGGCCGAGTACTCCAGACTGTTGATGTTATAAGAAATAAAAGAGCAACAGAACCAAAAAATTTGAACACAGAGGTCTTTCCTGAGACTCATACTCCAAACAAGTACCATGCATGGAGATAACCTAGAACCACTGCACAGATGTAGCCCATGGCAGTTCAGTGTCCAAGTGGGTTCCATAGTAATGGGAACAGAGACTGCTTCGGACATGAACTGTCTGGCCTGCTCTTTGATCACCTCCCCCTGATAGGGGAGCAGCCTTACCAGGCCACAGAGGAAGACAATGCAGCCACTCCTGATGAGACCTAACAGATTAGGATCAGAAGGAAGAAAAAGAAACCCTCCCCTACCAGTGGACTTGGGAAGGGGCATGCGTGGAGAAGGGGGAGGAAGAAAGGGATTGGGAGGTGAGGAGGGAGGGAACTAGCAGGGGGATACCAAGTAAATAAAGTGTAATTAAAAATAAGATAAAAAAATTAAAAAAAAAAAGAAATAAAAGAGTACTGTCACAGACCAAAAGATGTGATGACCAAGCATAAACTAGGATGCTGGAACAGAAAAGGCCATCAGGGAAAAGCTGGTGGGATCCGAAAAGGCTCTGCAGCATGCATGGTTCAAAGTAGTATCCAGTGTATGAACGCAGATTTTCCATCAGAAGGGACTGCGTGAAGGGTGGTCAGGATCTCTTTGGATTATTTTTTCTGTCATTCTAGGGGTTATTTTAAGACAAGCATTTTAAAAAACAAAAAAAATGTTTGTGTTGAAAGCTGTGAAAAGGGTGTTATCCTGAATTCTACATACCAGGCTCTCGCTCACCCTCACTGCCCTCTAGAATGCAGCTCACTGTTCTATGGGGACTGCCAGACTGTCTCCTCTCTTAATGTCACAGCACTGTACTATTTTGTTCCATTGTCCAAGACCCCCCACCCCCCACCCCCAGCCTGGGTGTCCCTACACTAGGAGCAGAAGTTCTTTCAATTAGTTTCACGTCATTAAAGACAAATGCTCCAATTTGTTTATTTTTAATCATGTTTCCCCCTAATTTTCACATTTTGTTGCTCTTTAAAACAAAATCTGGGAGCCTGTTTATATACTGCAAACAAGTGGTGAGCAGTCACCTATGCAGTCAGGAGCATGCCCAGTTCACTTTCAGATCACACTGCTAGGCACTGTGGCTTAGATTCATATAGAGTGTTTTGAGTTGTTAATTTTACTATACTGTGTTTAGTTTACCACCATAACAAATTAGTGATTACAGCCTGAAAAGATAGCACAAGGAACAAAAAAATTTGGATTTTAAAGAAGTATGGAAGAACACAAAAATAATTAATTCTACAGACTCACCCCAGATAATTATATTTATGAATTGCATTTACCTAATGAAATTTCTTGTGTTTAAAAAGCATGATATATCAAGAGATCTTTATCCTAACTGGGTACCCTCTCCTGCAGTATCACCCAGAGGAAAAGTAACTGCAAACCTTCAAGCCTGCAATAGTCCAGTTCATCAACAAGCGGGGAGCTGGAGGGGTGGCTCAGTGGGTTGGAGCACTTGCTGCTTTTACAGAGGGCCAGAGCTTGGTTTCCAGCAGCAGGCCACAACTGCCTGTGACTCCAGCTCCACGGGGCCATGACACCCTCTTCTATCTTCGTGAGAACCCCACATACATACACATGTGTACACACACACACACACACACACACACACACACACACAGAGAGAGAGAGAGAGAGAGAGAGAGAGAGAAAGCAAGAAAGAGAGACAGAGACAGAGAGGCAGACAGAATAAATCATAAGAAAAACAAAATAGCAACAAAGAAAGAAGAGTTTTCCAAAATTTAAGTTTCAAAATTCCAAATATTCAGACATGAAAAGTTTTTCAGTATTTTTGATGCCTTGATACATAAACCTTATACTTTAAATGTTCTTGACAGCTAACATGTACTTATAGAACAAAACTACCATCTACATAAAGAAAACATTAAAAAATATTTATAAAGTCTAAATATTAAGAAAAATAATACAATGTATTAATGATGATCTTCAATGCAACCATTAACACAATATGGACTTATTCTTTAAGCTTAAATCTACTTATAGACTACAAAAATAATTTTAAAAATTTCTGTGAATCACTGAATTTTGTGGTGCATGTTCACAAATTGGCAATAAGTTAGAAAATGCTTCACATTCATTCTGATGTACAAACAGAAACAAACAAACAAAAAAACAGGAGCTCAAATCTGTAGGATAAAGTGACAGTATGAGGGCAAGACTCAGTTCTCCTTCCCTTTTCAACATAAGAACACTAGACTGAGAAATCACATCTTCATAAGATCACTGTCCAAGTGTCCATGCATCAGTGGCTAACTAGTGCCCCTGCTCTCAGCATGAGAGAAAGCCATAAGGACATAGAGTTTTACATTCATTTCCAAACTCAGATGTACACTAGCAATAGCTGAGTGAGGTGGTAGTATGGGGGATACTAGAGAGAATTTAGCAAAATCAAACACGGACTAAATTTTCCTCTGCCATTCCTACCTCGACCACCTCCCTGCATAATGCTAGTCTACTCTCTCCCACCCCAGGACCTCCTCTAAAATCTACCTCTGCATTCTGATTATTATCACAACAGTAGCCACTTTTATTAGCACTAAAACACAGCATGACTTGTTTTAGAAAGTGTATTCTAAATTTCTGATAACTAGATTACAAATGACCTTTTGGAACAGTGTCTTAGTCCTAATTCCTGAGCTCAAAGTCTTTGCACAAAACAAAGCTCTTCAAAGCTTGAGCAAAACTCATATATTTACTTGATTTCAGATTTGTATTATTAAAATAATCTTGGTATAAGTAATTGCTAAATAAGCCTGGTGATTACAACTTTAAAATATGCAAAGCTGTAACAGTGGCAACATTATATAGCAGGTAATTTGCATTTAAATTAACTTTCATTCAATAACCTCTTAAATGCCTACTACAGGTCTAGGACTGTGCTGGAGGATAAAAGAAATCCTCTATCTAAGGGTAGTTCAGTTTAATGAAAGGAGACAGATGTAGTACCCTTAGAGACAATGGCTTGGAAACTTCCAAAAATAGCTGATTGTGATACATAAACTTTTGGAAAGTCCTGAGAACACCAAGGAAGACAAAGAAAATCAAAGATATCAATGAATATCATAGTAAAAACTGGAAGTAGGTAAACAAGCACTCTGTGCAAAACATCACCGTTTAAAAACAATTAGAAAGAGCATGGGCTTGTCAACAAGCGCACAGAACTAGAGGACAGTGCAAAAAAGAAAAAGAAATTACCATGAAGTATTTATGTATTTAGGAATATATGCATTATATTTGTATATGCATATATTTGATATGCATATATTTGAATATATTCAAATATGCATATATTTGAATATACACATATATGCATATTTACATATATGTATAATGATAAATGTATATACATATGCACACACACATATATGCAACAACAATTAAAGAAAAAGAGGCTGTGTGTATGAAAGGAAGCAACAGTGGTGCATGCAAGGGTAGAAGGCAGGAACAAAAAGAAAGAAATGAGGTAATTATTTTAAAATTACAAAAATAAATGTTAATAACCAAATAATCCACAGTATAAATTTTCACATTTAAGTTGAGTTAAATATCATCTCCATTTACTATAGTTTTGTGTAATAAATGTAAAAATGCCTGACAGTTTGAGGTAATTAATGCATAATGGGCTAGCAGGTGCAGTGGCACATTCCTTTAATACTAATACATGGGTGGCAGAGGCAGCCTGGTCTACATTGCCAGAGCCAGATTCCAGCACAGCCAGAGAGACATAACACACAGATCCTGTCTCAAAACAAACAAAATAGCAAAATCACTGCACTTTCTAAGTAAGTCCTACTTTGTAAGCCCTTGAATATAATCATCCTCTATAAACAATTCAAAAGAAATAGCCAATGATGGAAGTAGAGGGCTAAAAATAAATAAATAAAAATAAAAAGGAAGGGGAGATTATTAACTTTTAAAATATCTGAATTCCAGCACATAAAATTCTACAATTAAGTAAAGTTGACATTACATATTTTTTAATTTTTAAAAAGTTTTCAATGTGTGTTTCATGGTACTGGGCATTTTCATATTAGTACATAATGTACATTGAACTAATTTCTCACAAAAGCTTGACCGTTAATTGTTTTGTTCTCAAATGCAAAAGTTAAAATTAGAAAAAGATGATCTCAAAGGCAGGAATAGGACAAGTATTGAAGGGGATAGACAGAGAATGGGTAAGAGGGAGGAGAGTAGTGGGACAGGAGGGACAACTTCTAATAATAAAGATGATAAATGTCTGAGATGATAGACTTGGCAATTAATTTGCTTTGATCATCACACATTGCATATGTGTCTTACATATTTATATGCAGCATAAATATGTACAATTCTAAGAGCCAATAAAAGAGGCAATTATGTTTTGCTTATTGCTTTTGAAGTACAGAAATATTTGAGCTAATTTTACAAATGTTTTTAGATACCACATCTCTCACTTTGAATCTGATGCATTTTGTCACACATAAAAGTCATAGGTGGTAAAGGTGACAAATGGTGATTCAAGGGTGACTGGATGTTCTGGTTGGCCCAAGTGTGATTTAATCTTCTCGAAGTCAAGCATTTTCTCATGCATCTTTGTAAGTTCTACAGCAAGCCTAGTACATAGTGGATTCTAGCACACGCAGATCCCCAAGCACAATTAACAAACAACATTCAGACAGAAAAGAAAGGCTCAATTGACATAAACAAAAACAAACAAAAAACGTCAAAACCAAAACAAAACAAAAACCTCAATTCAGGATCAGAACCACACATGAATTTTAGCCTGTTAATTCTTTATTTATTTTTTTTTTTGAATGTTAGTTTTATCTTGTATGTGTGTGCATACATGTCATGGCACACATATGGAGGTTAGAGGACAGCACGGGAGTCTGTTTTCCTCTCCTATCTGTAACAGAGCTCTGCAGAGAGTGCTGCTACCCACCAAGCCCAAGTGCTTTCGTCTTCCACAGGAAGCCTGAGATGAAGCTGGGTGCGGGAGATTCTTTGTTTTTCACATACTCTGTGACTACTGGATACAAATGAAGAGAAAACTCACTGTGAACCCAGTAGGAAGCTGGATGCTTTAGCTCATGTCTGTAGTCTGAACCTGGGAGGCTGAGGCAGGAACATGATTGTCAGTTCAACAGTCAGCCTGTGCTACAGAGTTGAGTCCATCACAAAAAACAACAACAACAAACAAACAAACAAACAAACAAAAAAACAGCCAAAATGAAAACCTAGCATAAATATCCCATGGATTTAGACTGTAACTGAACTATTTTCCAAATGAGTGTTTTGTATTTATTCACAGAGTTGAGGCCATTAGTGTTAGGTACACTCTAGGGGGCACAAAAGAAACCCATACAGGCTAAAACCGTAGACAAAGATTAGGTAAACTGGTAAATTAACTAACTCTTCATATGATGTCAAGAAGACCTGTGAGGCAGTCTTGAGGCAAGAAGTCATCACAGTATTCTGGCATTTGGGAATGCTTGACACATTCTAACCAGTATACAACACACGACAAAAGCGTCCCTCTGATGCCAGAACAGTGACTGATCACATATGGGTGAACTGTCAAATAAGCAGGAGGAAGCATGCAAGAAAGCAACAGGACTGTAGATTTCATAATTAATGCTTTTTCTCTCTGTATAAAATCATGTTTTTCCGATTTTTGCTATGAGTAAATACAAAGGTGGGTTAGTTTTAAAAGAGAGCACTGTAGAAAAAAAAAAAAGATCAATAAAACTACAAAATAATCATACACTGTCAAATACCTTAAAAATGGCACTGATGGCAGGAGACAGCATAAGGAGACATTCGTCTCTGGAAACTGGCTAGCACTGCTGGCTAGTAGGCAGATATTTAAAGTAATTTCCCCTTTTAAAACAGAAATATCCTTTGGATCTAATAATTAAAAGTACCCAAGCCTTGTTTTTAATCATTCCCACTAAAAGTCCTGCCAAGGTGCCGCTCCGTCCTTACAATAACACGTGGGATCAAACATCTGAGGCCCTCCAATCCCCAGCCACATCCCAAGGAGCACTGGCTGCTGAAAAACAACAGAAATCCATTCCCTCCTGGAAATGAATCTGAAGGCAGACCATCACTCAGTAGCCAGAACATGAATCAGCAGGGCTTTGTATAAAAAGCACAAAGTTCAGACACCGGGGGGTTCTGCAGTAGTGGATGGCTTTGACCCTCCGGAAATCACTGCCATCAACATCTTACTTCTGGCCAGACAACAGAAGCCCGGGGCAGGACTGCAGAGCAGTCACTTGCTAAAAGAGCAGCGGCCAAGCACATAGGGATTCTCAGTGTCTCAGTGGATACAGGTAGGAGAAATGCAAATGTGACAACTGGTTCACATGACCACAATGTGAACAAATATAAAACAGGGCGTGGATGTTAGCTGTGACTATTTCAACCGTTTCAGAGAACAGACAGGACTCACTTTTTTAAAAAGTGGAATATTTTTCTTTGTGTCTCCTAAGACTACTATAGTTGTACCATTTTGTCTTCATCAAGTAATGGTGAAATAAGAAAGCAGATTGTTTATCACCAACATTTTTTTTTTTTCCTCTGGATTGGAAGAGAAGTTGCAGTAAGTGACTGAAATGGAAGGGAGAAAGCATTGGTGTAGATGGGCAGGACTCGGAAGAAGCAGGTGTCTGAATATCTGGTCCCCTCGGTGATGTTCGTTTACAGCACTTCAGTATCTACGTCTCCTTTTGGAATCAATATCTCCCATTAATGAAAGATTGTCTGTACAATGAGTTCTGTATTACTCAGTAATCCGAATATGTTATAATGACTGAGACTAAAAAGTTCTTGCAATTTTAGAATTGCTTTCTTCTGAGTCTCAAGTTGTCAACATGATCTTTTTTTCTTAAAAAAAAAAAAAAAAAGCAGTGGAAAATGACAAGAAAAGAGTGGAAATGAAAATATAAAACTACCCATAGAAAACGATGCTTTCATTTTTCTGACTGTTTTTTAACTGATGACTCATTTAGGTTTTGCACTTTAATGTTCTCCGTCGTCTAAAAGATGTGGAGGTCTTTTGGAGAGAGCCTCAGCCTTCTTTCTCATCCTGTACTAGTTAGTTCTGGAGACTGCTGAGACTCTTGACTTCCCTCCATCTTCATCACTTTTCATTTATATCAGTGCTCTCTTCTTTATTCATTTATTTACTTGGTTAAAAGAAAGCATTCCAAATTCTGGGAAGGTAGGTTGATGCTCTCCCTTCATGCAGTCTACTGAAAATGAGTAACTTTAAAAAAAATGCAATTTCATATATACTTGATCCCCCACTGGACTAAAATCTTTTCAACAATGCATGCTAATATTTTTTTAATTTAAAAACTATTTGGTTTTAATACTTCAATATTAGATTTTGGCAGGCTTCTCTTTCAACAGTTTTGGCTCTCTCAATCCGTCGCCACACTTTATTTTCCTACTGTCTAAGCTTCCAAGCCAGCAGCCGCTGAACAATGGAAACCAGGAGGAGCCCTGCAAGGCTGGCTGACTGGGCTCCATCAAGCACAACTGATTGTTTTGACATAGGTAGGCAATTTCAAAACTGGTTGGTGAGCAAAAGGTAGTTCAAAAGAAACTTGAATTTGTTCCCTAACCCAAATTATTAAAAAGAACAAAACAACAACAAAAAAACCCAACCAAACAAACAACAACAACAAAAAAAACAGGTAAAGGGAATGGAGTGTGTGTGTGTGTGTGGCAGGGGGGACTTTGGGTGGCACAAAATCGGTGGTGTCTATAAGTAAAGGTTAGCTTTGTTCTTGTCTTCCATGTTTTCCCGAACAAGTCATTGTATCCAAGACTAGTAACCATCAGCATACTCTGTCTGGTGGAAGGCAGATGGTGTTGTACCATGAGTATATGCAGGCAAAAAGACACAAAGAGCAAAACCCAGCATGCAGTTTGTGATGAGGAAGATGCAGCAGGCCTTCCTGCTCAGCCCTGCACCAGCTGTTACACACAGACTGTAGCTGAGGAGGGCACGGGCACTGTGGAGAGGTGGCTGTGATGAGCCACAGGGTGGAGGAAAGACTAAAAGCCCAGCTTTACTGCATCTGATCTACACCTTCTATTTGTAGATATATTTGATGTCACTCTGAAATGATATTCTTACTTAAGGTGCAATGAAATTTAAAGGCAAACACTATGGAAGCATGATAGGTGATCTTTAGTGTTAGCCCATCTGCCCTATCTCCTGTCTCTTTCATGATCATATTCATTTTTCTGGGCAGCTCTAAATCCCCATTATCTTCATGAAGATGTCCATAGACCTCCTCCATCCATGATCAGTTAACACACCGAATTTCCCCCTCTCTCACAGTACTCATGCCTCTTTTAAAGCACACACCTTTCTATTCTGTACTATACAAATCATATAAGTCCTTAATAGATATACTATAGAGAATCAGATAATCTCAAAAATAGGGACCATAAAATACAGCATTAAGTCCCAAAGTATCAATGTAGTATTTTAAAAAAACAAACAACAACCAAATACACAAAAGAAACTCCATCCAGTTAAATGAGAAAGTTTCGACAGAAAATCAGAAAGAGTAAGAAGGTAAAAAAAACAACAAACAACTATATAAATTGAGCTAAACCAGGACTCAGAGAGAAAATACTATTTTGCTGAATGAGAAGTGACAGTGAACAGGATATCAATGATATTATTTTTTTCAAAGTATATAAATATTGACCTTCAAACCTGTTCAAGAACATTAGGCAACTATGTAGTAAGTAGACTGGTTACTCTTGTATTTCATTACAGAAGATAAAAGCTAATCTTGAACTTCATTAGAATGAATGCAATTTCTTCCTAGCACATTATCATCCCTAAGCTCTTTCAAATTTCTTGGATATGCTTCCAGCATTTCTTTGCATTACCCATCCTTATTTCATTTTTGTAAAAGATAGCATTAATACATATCTCTTTGCATCCTGAGGTTTTAAAACATAGTCATCTTGGGAATCCTTACATACTAGTGCCTATAGAACAATTTTTTTTTTCTTTTGAGGAGAGCCATATGGTTCCCTTTGCATTGGCACCAGGTGGTTTCTTTATCCAGTACCCTCTAGAAGATCATGAACCTTGCCCTAATGTAACTGGGCCCATGTGGTAATGGATAACCATTCACATGTTATTTCACTGATGAATTACATTATTGATAGGTAAATGCACATTGGACTTTTTTATTAATTCAAAATTATTTGAAATTGTTTCTAATGTTCCTTTATCTTTTTAGGGGACATTTCAATACTCCTTAAATTGACTTTAGTGTAGTATTTACTCTTAAAAAATGATTTTGCTTTCAAGGTGGTTTCCTGTTTTCTTCTGGCTTTCAGAGGCCCTCTGTAGCGGGTTCCGAGGTTGTTTCCTATTTTCGTTTTCTTCTGATGTACATCCTCTTTGCCTTTCAGGATGGGGATTGAACATTTTAGTTAGGGTCCTCTCTTTTGCTTAGTTTGTTTAGATGTACAGCTTTTAGTGGGTTTATTCTATATTGTATGTTTATATGAGTGAGTATATACCGTGAGTGTCTTTTTGCTTCTGGGTCAACTCACTCAGGATGATCCTTTCCAGGTCCCACCATTTACCTGCAAATTTCATGATTTCCTTATTTTTCATTGCTGAGTAATACTCCATTGTATAGATGTACCACAGTTTCTGCATCCATTCTTCAGTTGAGGGGCATCTGGGTTGTTTCCAGCTTCTGGCTATTACAAATAAAGCTGCTACAAACATGGTTGTACAAATGTCCTTGTTGTGTACTTGCGCCTCTTTTGGGTATATGCCTAGGAGTGGTATGGCTGGATCTTGAGGAAGCGCTATTCCTAGTTGTCTGAGAAAGCGCCAGATTGATTTCCAGAGTGGTTGTACCAGTTTACATTCCCACCAGCAGTGGAGAAGCGTTCCCCTTTCTCCACAACCTCTCCAGCATGTGTTGTCCCTTAGCTTCTGCAGTATAGACTGTCAAAGCAGATGCTGAGCCTGATGGCCAACTGATGGGCAGAGTGAATGGAATTTTATGTAAGAAGTGGGAAATAGTAAGAGCTGGAGGGAACGGGAACTCCACAAGCAGAGCAACAGAACAAGATAATTTGAACACAGGGAACTTCCCAGAGACTCCTACTCCAACCAAGGACTATTTGTGGAGATGACCTGGAACCCCTGCACAGGTGTAGCCCATGGCAGTTCAGTGTCCAAGTGGGTTACATAGTAATGGGAAGAGGGACTGCCTCTGACATAATCTGATTGGCCTGCTCTTTGATCACTTCCCCCTGGGGGGGAGCAGCCTTACCAGGCCACAGTAGAGGACAATGCAGCCACTTTTGATGAGAACTGATAGACTAAGATCAGAAAGAAGGAGAGGAGGACCTCCCCTATCAGTGGACTTGGGGAGTGGCATGCATGCAGAAAGGGGAGGGAGGGTGGGATTGGCAGGGGAGGAGGGAGGGGCTTATGGGGGGATACAAAATGAATAAAGTGTAATTAATAAAAAATAAATAAAAGATTTAAAAAAAAATGATTTTGCACAGATGAAAATTCAGCGGGCCATCCAGCAGGTGTTCTAAAAGTGCCTGGTGTTAGTGAGTGATAAGAACTACGTATGGAAAGTACTAGGGGAGTTTTCCATATATAGTAAGAAAGATTATGTCTCTCATATTATCCCATGTTTGGAACAGTTCAAAAAATTTAGGAAATTATACAACATATAAATATATTTAGGTGCTAAAGCAGTAGTTCTCATGACCCTTTTGGCAAACCCATCTCTAAAAATATTTACATTACAATTCATAATAGTAGCAGAATTATAGTTATGAAGTATCAACAAAAATAATTTTATGATTGGGGTCAGCACAACATGAGGAACTATATTAAAGGGTCATAGCATTAGGAAGGTTGAGAACCAATGCTCTAAAGATATGAAAACTCTATAACCTAAAACCCAACCAATTGAAGAAGACCCTCCAATGCCACATCATAGATAGCTGCCAACACAGAAAATTCCTACACACCTGGTCAAGGACAAAACTAAAGTTCTATTCTGTCACCCCCGTTTTTTCCTTTTCTGTTTTTAAATTCTTTATTTTATTATTTTTTTACATTTATCGATTCACTTTATATCCAGATCACAGCCCCTCCTTTCTCTTCTCCGGGTCCTACCCTCTCACCTTCAACCTTCCCCCCTCCTCAACTCCTCCAAAAGGGGAGCACCCCCACACACCATACCAACCCACCCTAGCGTACCCAGACACATCAGGACTAAGCAAATCCTCTTCCACTGAGGCCAGCAAAGCAGCCCAGCTATGGGAAAGTGATCTAAACTCCATGTCAGAGACAGGTCCTGCTCCACTTGCTAGGCCACCCACATGAAGACCAAGCTGCCCATCAGCTACATAAGCATAGGAGGCCTAGGTCCAGCCCTAGGTGTGTGTTCTTTATGTCACCCCCATTTCTAATCAACAGAGAGTAAAGGAAAAATGAAAGAGCAATGTAGTTTCTGAAGGCTGTTATCAGGTTTGAAAAATTCTGACTGTTGTTTTGTGTTTATATTGCTTCAAGAAAAATGGTACATTATTTTCTAAATCATTATTTTTTTCTCATCTCCAATGCACTACCATCAAGCTGAGGAATATTATATTGTATCTCTGTTAAGAGAAGAATCTTTTAAGAAATAATCCTGAGGCATAAACAAGTTAAATGTGGCTTTATTTTTAGATCGATGGATAAAATAAAACAGAGCAAATAAGGAATTATTTAATTCACCATCAGAAACACCCATGGATTTCTCAGGGAGAACCTCTCCCTTCCATAATTAAATCAACCTGTAAACTTACTGAACAAACACACGAATGGTCAACTTTCAGACCATTTAACACTGTCCACTGTGTTAGCATCTTTTAAGCAAATACAAAGTTCTGTGTATTTTTCTAATTAGCATTTTGCTAGGAGACTTAAGGTTACATGAGCATTCCAAACCATGAACCTGATCACCTGGAGCAAAGAGACTAGGTGTTGGGTGAATCTGCTGTCAGAGTTCAAGAAAGAAAACAAGCCAAGGCCCTGTCTGCTCTGGAGAAGAAAGTAGGTCATACTGACAGTGCTTGGAATGGAATGGAAGGAGATCAAGGCTCAGTGACAACATTTTAGTTCAAAATATCATTCTGGTTTTGACTGTTTTTTTTTTTCAATATTAAACATGTTTATGTAATTTCAAGACCTTACATATTTTCATTAAACATCAACACTACGAGTACATAATCAAATATAACTGCTGAGCTTGGGAAACGAATTAGCGAGTAAAGTGTTTACAAGTAAACAGGCAGACTTGTGTTTGGACCCGTAACACCTACAAAAGAGCCCAGTACAGTGGTGTGTGCCTGAATGTGACTGGGCCCCGAGCCTTGCCAAATCAGTGAGCTCCAGCAGAGACCCTATCTCAAAACACATGGCAGAGGACGATTAAGGAATATTGCTGAGGTTGACTTCTTACCCCCCTTCACATGTGTACAGGGACCTGGGCACATACACACAAACCTATACAAACATTACATATATATATTACATACATATATGTAAATCTGTGCTGAACTGAAAGCTATGCTACACTTTACCTTGCTCTACCACTTAAACTAGCACATTATCAAAGTGAGTTTAGAAACAATCCTTTAGATATGGACATATTATGTTCATTGAAGCACCCTGCACTTCCCATGTGACGTAGAATGGTAGTTGGAAAAACATTTGGGTGTCATATGGACTATTCCTGCCCCCAAATTTATTTTACCAAATCACATTTCTGTATACATATCACGCACAAATTCCAAAGAGAAGATGGAGGGACAAGTGTCAACCTCAAGTCAAAAGGCTTCTCTAGGGCACTACCCAGGGTCACTGCAGAGAGCACAGAAGTGAAAATCACTGCTAATAAGAGAGGCACTACACCAAGTCATATGAAACTGCTGTTATTTGAGTGTCTTTTGACATCTGATGGTAAATGGTAACTCAACATGGGTTAAACCCAGCAAAAACCAAACAAAAGTGGAGGTGCTTATTCATATCTGACAATGACTTGACTGGAGGAGACCTTGCAAACAATGCTTACAGAAAGTGGATGTTGCCACCTGATAGTTGGTACTGGGGCCACAATAGGGATACATTCACCTCAAGCTGTTCATGAAAATTTTAGAGCATATGGTTACGGACACTGTGCAAGGACATGTTCTTATAAATGGAACTTAAAAGCATGCACAGTCATAATTTGGATGAATTTTTAAGGAACAATCTTTAATTCTAATTAACTTTCCTACTCAAAACTATTTACATGTACACCTTTGTATGTATGTGTGCATGCACACACATGTATGTAGGTACATGCATTGCTTGCAAGCAAAAATTTTGTTTTAAATGCTGTGTACAAAATTACTTCAAATGATTAGCTTTTCATTTCCAAGCAATGCAGTTCAGCCACCTAGTGGTAAAGCAACACTCTTTCCACTTTTTATTATGTGATAAAATATATAGCACAGCTGGTTTAACCTTACTATTTCTTCCTTTTGGTGAAAAGATACACACAAATATTACAGACATTTTGTTGTATCACAGATACAACAAAAATTCCTGATGAATTTTCTTACAGGATTTTTTTAAAAGTCATATTTAAATATGAATGTAGTCAAGTATTAGGTTCCAGCTAACTTTCCATTACACTTTCGTGAGCTGTGTGTTTATAAAGCAACTCACCCAAATTCCAATCACCTTGAGAGGCAAGCAGATTTGGCACCAAACTTACTACCACAAGCTGGAAGTCTACAGAGAATACTGTCTACAGGGAATTGAGCTTAACATATAAAAGCCAGAGAACCAAAAGATGCTTTTGTAAGGTGCTGCAGGAACAGACAAAAAGGAATGCATGCATCTTACTACAGCATCTTCGAGGTGTGTGTGTGTGTGTGTGTGTAAATAACAAAGAATAAAAAGGGGAATTAACATAAAGGTATTATTAATATTAAATATATTAACATAAAGTATATTAACATAAAAGTATTATTGACATTATACTCCATGTAAATAATGACAAAGGAAAAAGAACACAACACATTAAAGACCTCCACATAATCTGTCCTGGTAACAACAAAGCTGACAAGGAGAAACACATCAGTTACTCTGAGGAATAACTTAGCCCCTCTCACCTGTCACTCTATGTGCTCTCATATCTACCTGCACCAGTGTTTTTTTTTTTTCCCCAAGTTCATTATGTCCATGTGAGCCCTCTCTCTGGACTTCAAACATCCAAATGAACACCTAAAAACCAACAGACATTTTCAACTCACATGTTCAAAGATGTAATTTTCATCTTTCAGAATGGACGGTCTACCTTCCTTACTATTTCTGCAAAGGCCCAACTTCTCTCAACTTTCCATGACTCCTAAATGTGGCTAGATATATCTTTCACTGGGTTAAATGTAACAGTGTCCTGACTGCCAATTCCCAGTATCTATTGTATTTCAAACACTGTTGGAAATAAGGCTCTGGAACAGAGGTGAACGATCCTAGTAAGAGGCTAGGATCTAAGAAGAAAGCAAGAAAGTAAATGGTGAAAGAAGTTATACAAGGATGGGAAAGAAATGCAGATATATGACTTTTAGGAATCCCAACACCCATGGGATGAACAAATCAGGATACCAGAGGAAGAGGAAACTCAGGACTAACAGAAAAGCAGAGAAGAGAGGGATTTGTAACAGGATGGTTCATAAAGTTAGGTGTTTACAAAAATGGCTGCATGATCAAAGCAAAAGGAAAAGTATAAGCCAATCCATGTAGCATAGCTGGAAGGGGGGAGGGTGGAAAGGGGAGGCCAAGAAGAAAGAATAGGAACTGTGGGACTATAGTCATTCAAAGCGCAAATAAAGTAAAGAAAAGAGAGACTAGAAATCTCAAGTGAGTCTCAAGGGGATGAAACCAGCACACAGGCACCAAACTGCAATGGAGAAAGAGACACCTCACTCTGTGACCCCTGTGTCCTAACCACTATGATGGTTGTGTTAAAAGGCAGAGAGGAGGTGAAGAGCTAGCTAGCTGATGTTTCCTTTCCTGAATTTCAAGAGATCTAAGCCAGGAGGTGGAGGACAGTGTTAAAGTAATGGGAGTTAAATGGCAAAAGAAACTGAACAATTTGGGGCTGGGGAGAGAGCTCAGTTGGGAACATGTTGCTAAGAAAGCATGAGGACCTGAGTTTCAAACCAGAATGAACAAGCCAAGCATGGGGTGCCTACATGTAATCCAAGTGCTGGAGAATCAGAACAGGTAGATACTTAGGGTTTGTCTAAATTACTGTGTCCACCTTCATGTGTCAAGAACCCATTCAAGGGGCTGAGGAGATGGCTCAGTGGGTAGAGTGCTTGCTTTGCAGGCCAGAAGACCCAAGTTCCAATCCCCACCACCCACATAAAAATACCAAGCATTCTTTTGCCGCACAGGCATGTAACTCCAGCTGAAAGAGAAAGCTTCCAGCTCAGTGAGAGACTCTATTTCAAGACAACAAGGCAGACACTGACATACAAACACACCCGGCATCTTGCTCTGGCCTCCATGTGCAGAGGCACACAGTTGTACCCTCATGTACACACACCTCCCCATTTATACAGAGATCTTAATCATTTCATAAAGAACACTCAGCTAGCACCTATAATTTTCAATCTTCTCCATTTACTGCAAAATCTGAAGCTTCCACTAGCCTAACACTTGCCTTTCTGGTGTCAGCTGCAAAGTAAAATAAAAATGAAGACAGTGTGTCCTCTGAAAGCACTCTGAAATATGAAGAGTTTACCATCTCAAAAATTTCCATCTCTCTCCTTTGGAAGGAGAAGCGTACCAGAATCAAGCAGGTCACTGTACTCATGCACCTTAGTCAAGGGAAGTGCCCTAACAAAATAAAACACTTGTTTTTAGGAGAGTTGGCACCAACTTCTCTCGTAATAACACGTCTTTATAAAGGTTTATAAGCCAAAACAAACACTTTGGTGTTCCAGAAACAAAAGATTTTTGATGACACAAAACTATCAATTCATAAACCACCCAACAATTGAGAAAAGGGTTGCTGTTCTTCACCCACTAAGGAGAACTGTTTTGTTGTTATTTTGTTTTTTAAACTTAAAGTGTATTTGTTGTGAAAATATAAGTCAGTATTCAATATGGAAAAGCTAAAATAGATGCCTTATCTGTATTATAATTGGAAAGTAAGAACACATAAAATAATGTTTCATTTATACTGTCTATAAACGTTAACTCTAAAGTTAATGACAAAATAATTGTTTTTATATATTGCGTGTTCTTCTTTTTCTCAACAACACTGATTTTTAAAAGCATGTTAACAGATCACATATAGACTGCTAACACTGAATAATCTTATGTTAAATAACTTAAATAAAGAATTGTATGAAGGGCTCAAAATATCTAAATATATAATGAAATAAATGAAATAAAATTTTTGTATACAAGTGTTTTTAACCCTATTATCATTTAATGCAGTGGTTCTCAACCTCCCTAATGTTGTGACTCTTTAACACAGTTCCTTATGTTGTAGTGATCCCCAACCATAAAAGTGTTTTTGTTGCTACTTCATAACTGTATTTTTGCTACTGTTATGAATTGTAATGTAAATATCTGTGTTTTCCAAAGGTCTTAGGCGACCCCTGTGAAGGGTCATTCGACTCCCATAGGGGTCATGACCAAAGGTTGAGAACCAATGACTTAGTGTATATAAATCAGAACCAGTATAAATGTTAAAATGATTTATTTCCTCTGTAATTTATTTTGAAAAGAAATTAATAAGAAAAACATGCATTGAATTTGCAGACGTATATGAAATCCAAGAAGAATGACATGCTTATGAGAAGGCCAGAGTCCTTGACGATGAGGAACGGGTAGAGGAATGGGCCACACAGGTGATGGTGGATGACCTCCTCTATTCGAGGCAAACAGGGGGCTGAGCAGATTGAAAACATGTTAATATGTAAATTTCCAACCCTGAGAAAATTCAGAAAGTTACATAAGCCTGGAAATGTTGCCATAGGGTCTTCAAACACTGCCTTAGTATTCTCTTATTTATTAAGCCTTAAAACTACATAGCATAAAATATTTCTGATTATAAACTTAAAATGTTGATACAGCACCAAATCAACTTATGTAATGTTAATATGAATATTATAAATACTGCACAGAAATGTTATTATTCCCAAGCAAACACTTGATAATCACTAGACATAAAAGTATAGACTCAGTCTCCAAGTGGGGTCCCTAGTAAGGGGAATAGGGACTGTCTCTGACATGAACTCAGTGGCTGGCTCTTTGATCACCTCTCCTTGAGGAGGGTGAAGCCTTGCCAGACCACAGAGGAAGGCAATGCAATCAGTCCTGATGAGACCTGATAGGCTAGAGACAGATGGAAGGGGAGGAAGTCCTCCCCTATCAGTGGACTTGGGAAGGAATATAGGAGGAGAAGAAAAAGGAGGCAGGGTGGGATTAGGAGGAGATGAGGGAAGGGGCCACAGCTGGGATACAAATTGAATAAATTGTAATAAATAACAATAATAATAAAAAATTCTTTTACAAAAAAAAAAAAAAAAAAAGCACAGTGAGTCTCTCCAGATTCACAGCGGATAGATAATTTGTTAATGGTATAATGACAGATAGCAACAAGAACAAACAACAAGGAGTCAAAATCAGCTTACCAGATAATGTTCTAGCAATGATTTAATCTGTACAGATAACGGAAAGGACCTAAGGGCCACTCCTATCCAGACTTCTATCGTTTTCCACTACACAATTCTCTTCTACGACACCCTCCTCTCAACTGATTTCTCAGTGACCACTGAGTCCCTCAGTATGTTGTCCATATTGTAGCCAGGAGATTTTTAAAAACAATCAAAACACATCTAATTGGGTCACTCTTGTGAAAAACTCTATGTTCAGCCTGACAGTGTTTCTGAAAAGACTAGTCTCTTTAACAAGCATGACAAAACTGGTTCTTGTTGCTTGTACATGTGTGCTTCAATGCACAAGGCACACAAGCTGTCTTTCAAGACCTCAACAGCTTGGAGGCAATCACAGAAGAGATATCAGAGGAAACAAAAGTACAACAATGTGCCAATTCCTTCAGTTGTACCTATTGGGGAGTGGAACTAGGAGTGGACACTGAATACTAGGTAAAAGGAGTCTAAGTCCTAATTCTCTGTGCCAGTCAAACACCATCTAAATTTCTTCATCGCTATAGGAAAAAGATGGGTCAAAAACGCCTATCTGATTCTTCAGTCTGATCCCAAGACTCTGATTATTTTACATGCAGATATCATGCCCACAGCCTCTTCCTCGGGCTCTAATCTGTTTTGGCAAGCCAATAGTTTCAACTTGTTTCTTTTCAATTTTGGTCAGCAGTAGGCATTCAGATTCTTCTGGAAAAGAACTATTTCTCCAAAGTCTAGATACTCATGACAGCTGTCCTTTGGGTTACCTTGGTTAAAAGCAGCAGTGATACGCTCCCCACTCTTTAAACATCATAGTGTTTTTAAAGCTCCATCTCAGACTCAACTTATTTACCCTACTAAAGCAGCCTTGACTAGGTCAGTGTTCTGTTAACACTGGCACAGAAATAATTTAGAAGACTCTAATCCTAAAAATGTAGTCAACCCAGTGTCTACTTGACTTCCTGTCACACACAGTGGGAAGAGGCAGAAATTAGTACATTAAAGTAGCTGAAAAACTGCAAGGACAAAAAGACATTAAGCTATTAATTACAGAAAAGCTCTTAATTTAAAATTTAAAATTCTGTTGAATTTGCTAATAATATCATCTACACCTTCAAATTGTGGACCAAATGTATAATTACCCTAAATGTCCTGCCAGGTAAAATATACTTTTGAGAATCTTCTTTATTTAATGTCCATGGTGTTTGCCCATGGATTACACCTACCCTAAAGAAAGAAAAAAATCTGAGAAATGTGAAAAGTGAGTTAAGAGCCCAAAGGTCAAGTAAAGTCCGAGAGGGAAAGCCACTTCCCAGTACTGAGCTGCTCCGTTTCTTTCAGGGACAGAAACCATGAATTGGCTACTTCAGTGGAAGCTGTAACTGAAACACCAGGGGCACTCACTACATGTGTACTGAATGTATTTCTTTGGCTACATTTGTATTTTTCCTTTCATTTTTATTTACTTAGGGGAATAACTGTGATGAAGCAAATCATTTGAAATGTAGTTTTAAAACAGTTGGTGCTCTTAAGCAAATTTCAATATCACTTTGCTTAATTGCTTTTTTCCCCTCACAGGTCAAAAAGGAAAGCAAACCATTTCTTAAAAAACAAAAAACAAAAAACAAAAAAAATCAATTTAGGCTAATCAGGCTAGGTGGTGGTGGCGCACAAGGCCTGCCTGGTCTACATAGATAGTTCTAGGACAACCAAAGTTATACAGAGGAACCCCGTCTTGAAAAAAGAAGGAAAAATAATAATTGATTTAATTACTGATCAGATTAGTACATGAACTACTTAATTTTCAGTTTTTCCTTCCGTACCAAAAAGTCAATGAGTTGAAAAAAGATACATCATAAACTGTTGTACTGATTTCACTTGGTGATGAGGAGGAAAATGAAAGCAAGGGTCTGTTTCACTGTCTGTCTGCTGCGTGCTCACTCCCTCAGGCTCTGTTTCACTGTCCACTGCTGATTACTCCAGGCCATCTGGCCCACAAACACACAGCATCATCTTTCTGTGCCTCCCATCTTGCCACAGAAGCAATGGGATTACAGATGATGTGACTGTGTCTGTCTTCATGCTGGTTTTGAAATTTTAACCCAGGTCTTCAAACTTGCATGGCAAGAGCTTTCTCATGGCCCCTGGCCTGAATTCTGTTTTGTTTTGTTTTATTAATGAGTTTGAGGTTACATTTTAAAAAGCTTTTTGACTTTGTGATTAATATACATGTTTCCTATTGACATTTTATATTTTCTTTTTTAATACATAGATTCTTTTATCTCTGTGGAGTTTGTCTTAGTATAAGATAATGAGGCTAGAACTTACTTTTTTTTCCCCAGGTGACTAAACTCAAACACTCTCTGAAGAATGTATCTTTCTCAGATTTGAAATGCTACTTTTTCCATATACTACACCTACTCATTCCTTTGGGCCAATCTGTAGACTTTTTAATGTAATCAATTCGATTAAACAATGTATTGAAAATAGTCCATCTTTAATAAATTAACACAGTCAAGAAGAACTTATGACATACTAAAATTGCAGAAATACATTATATTGTATGATAACTACAGGAAACTATAAGATACAAGGAGATATTTCTTTTTCTTAACTCTTTATAGTAAGCCATAATTCACTTAACTATTTTTTCCCTTTGACATTTAATTCCTCTCTCTAAAGAGAAAATCTCTAAATGTTCAACTAAGATTCTTCTGGTTTCAACACAAGGACATTTAATTCTCTCACTTTATTTATGTCATATAGCATCAGAGAAGTCCCCCGCTCCCCTTTAAACTCCAGGGGATAAAGTATGGCCAACTCTATTGAGCATGATACACCCACCTAAAGAGTAAATAGCCAACAATCCTTGATGGCCTACAAAATATGTATTTGATACTTCCTTTTATTTATATTCTAGAGTCAAATTTTATCTATGTTAGCTTATCATGTTCCAGGGATTTTTACTGCCTCATATTCTACCCCAAAGACTCTCCATACAAAAATATATGGTTTATTTTCTCCCCACTAATCAGTACTAACTATAACCCCAACCAACAAGGTGTGGTGCAGTACAGAGATACACAAGTAACTAAGACATGAGGGAGAAATGGAATAGATGTTCATCTGTTCTCTGCTGCTATCAGACAAAGAAATGGAGGACTTCTGTCTCCTATAATACTCAGCAGAGAGGCTATAGCCATGCCATATTAAAACAACTATTGAACACAGAACTGGTAATGTAGCTTAGTGACAGAGTGTTTGCCCAGTGTATTTGATTCCTCTGGGGTGAGTCCTTAGCACAGCAGAATAAACAATTAACTAGCTGACTATCAAACTAATGAAAATAGCCAACTCATAACCCTGGACAGATGTAAGATGCTTTTAAACATCATCACATGATTAAATAAAAGTCCAGTTACATAAAACATTACAGGTAATGGGTTTACAACTGTTAAATCAGCAATAAAGGTATTGTTGAACATAAAACAGTATCCTATAAAAGAATAGTTGATAAAAAGCAAAAAACAATTTTTGTATTTAACTGTGAAGAGGATACAAATTTGATTTTTAGATTACTGGAACTCAATGGCAGCTTTACAATATTAAGACTAATAGACACAACACAGAAAATAAATAAATATTAGATGAGTTGAAGCAAACATGACCTGAATAGCAGAACTGCTAATAAACCACTAGGACCTATGTTATAACCTTAAATGAATGTACAGCTTGTAACTGTCCTGAAACAATGATGTGACAATCTCTTTATAAAGAGATAATATAAAGAACAGACAGAATTCTGTATTTTTCAGTATTTCTTTTTCACCACCAATTTAATGTTACTAATTTTACTTTTAGGATTTTACAGTGAAAAATACTAAACTCTGATTGGGTGATGTTGAAAAGCCAACTCTTCTATGATAGCTCATCTTTCCAAATAATTGCATTTTGCAGCACAAGTAGTCACCAGTTATTATTTGTCCTCTAGAATATAACATTTTGCAGAGATAAAATTTCAAAGAGCAAGAGGGAACGTTTTATGTATTATAGTATTTATATTCTAGTGCACTGTTTCAAGCTTGTATCCTGCATAACTTTCCTATTGTATTAAACTTAAAAAGACACTGTATGTCCTATTTGTCAATCAAATCTGCACAAGACATATTCACTGACGCTGAGAACATTTTAGCGTCACATCCAGGATGAGTTCTTTTCCTCTGCACTTCTCCACTGGCAATGAGCATATTTCAAAAAAAATTCAGTAACTTTAAAATAAGGTGACATACAGTATAGGAAATACCATTTTGAAATTTCATACTCCTATTGATAACACGTATTTTTGGCTGGAACACGGAGAAAGAGTTGTAAATCATCAGTGAACAATGACACTGGTTCATCAATCCTGGTGAACAGTCTTAAAAATAGTTGCTGCAAGGGCTGGTTGTAAACTATAAATAAAATTCTAAGAACCTAGTTACTACCTTATTGGAAGTCAAGATTAATATAAATGCACACAAATATTTGAGTTCTAAACTTAGAGTCTTATTTAGGTAATATAGAAAACCAGGACAAACAAGTTCAATAAATAAATAAAAATATTTAGCAGCTTGGTATATAAGAAGAAAAGCGGATGTTCTCCCTAAGGTTCACATGTTAACAGTACAAGTATATACTTGTTTATGTGTTTCCATCATAAAAAAGATTGCCGTTACAGAAGACCAACTCTTCAAAGGGAAAATGGCTGACTGAATACATGAGCTTTAGGTATTACTGACATAATACAAATGACCATATGCACCTGGCAATAAATGTAGAAAGTCATGATTTAAAAAAAAAAAAATCTACTAATGATAATAATAATCTAAAAAAGGGCCTTAATCTCTGCTTTCATTTTTGGTCAAATTGCAGAAAGACTTGAGACAGCCCATGCCGACCTCCGCTTTTACAGGTTACAAGAGGGCAACTAACCATTACAGGTTAAAATCTCTTCAAGAAAAAACTTCAATGGGCACTCCAATGGCAGCTGCTGCAATAAAAACCCTAACTATTCACCGCTTTTATTTGATTATAGTGAAACACATTTCCATAGTGAATTTTATTGAATAACTGATTTCCTAAGCTTATCCATAAAGTGATCAGTTGTCTTAATATTATATACCAAACTCAAGATTTTTTTTAACTACAAGATGGTATGAAGGTAAAGGCATTGAGTAAAAACTTCAGTTTGAATTCTTCGCTTTACCTAGGCTACGGATATATGATCCAGTGCTGTCCTGAGATGCTGGGCAATGGCAGAGAGCATCAGTCTACAGTCAGGCAATCAAAGGATAAACTATTATGTGTTATATGGTGATGCTGTGCTGTCTGGGAGGCTAAGTATATTAAATGCACTTGGGGCTGACAGATGGCTCAGTAGGTAAAAACATTTCCCTGGAAAGCCTGATAACCTGAATTTGATGCTCCAAATCCACATATTGAATATAGTAGTGCATACTGGTAACCCCAGCACTCCAGGAGAGCTGCTAGGAAAGTATGCTGGTCGGCTAGACAGAAGCAACCTCAAAAACAAGGTGTAAGCAGAGAACCAACTCAGGAAAGTGGTCTTCTAACTTCCACCCACGTGAGAGAGCACACGTATACTTATACACACACACAAACACTAATAATAGTAATAAATAAATTGTGAATCCTATTTGAGGCTTATGATATTTCCAACTTTAAGGTTACTGGGTTGGGTTGTAATCCTTTTATAAGTTGAAAAGCATCTATGTATTCAATAGTATATTTTGTTACTTTCTTATAGAGGAAGAAAATTCTATCATTTTAATTAACATGGTCAAACCTGGAGGATATTATATTAATTAACATAAACCAAGGCATACAAAGGTAAAAACTGCACGATGGCAGTTATATGTGCAATTGAAAGAAGCCAAATTCAAGGTGTCAAACCCAGGGAAACAGACTACAGTGATGGTTACCAGTGTCTGGAAGGTGGGGAATGAAGAGGTGTAGAACAAAGGGGACAGAGCCATAGATATGCAGGATAAATGTTCCAGATATTTCATCTAGAGCAATGACGACTTCAGCTATTAGCATTTTATTATATGTTTGGCCTACAACACCTGTAGACTCATCTGTAAATAAAAAAAAATTTAGAAAACTGTATGTCTGTATTTAATACTACAAACTGTGTTTTTCTGTGTCATTAATCTTTAAAGGAGATAGTATAGCAATTATCACATAGCATTTTCATAGTAGGCATTTTAAGAAGTATACAGATAAAAGAACAACATATATGAGAAAGAGGTAAAGATTTGACTTAATGGTAGAATGTGTGCTTAGAATACATTGGAACCGGGGTTTGATTTCTAGCAACAGCTCCTACCCCCTAACATGTACATTATCTGAAAGTACAGGATGACAGTCATACATCATATATAAACCTTATGCTATTATACATAACAGACCCAAGCATCTGCAGATTCTGGCAAGGGGAAGTGGCTACTAAGGGGAGAGTACACATTTTAAAATATACTAACAAAGTTGACTTTATTTGTTCTCACCATAGTCACGGATAAAATAGTAACTATAAGATAGATACATTTAATAGGCTTCATTCATAATCATTTTACAAAGCATACCTATATCAAAACAACATTGCTTATCTTAAAAGCATAAAGAATATACAAGTTTTTTTGTCTCAATAGTGCTGGGATTTTATTTAAAAGAGAGTATTAGTAAAAGTATGACCTATAGGATCTACTGACTAAATATCCTAAAACATTTCAATAGTAGATTTTTTTTTTTTTTCAGTTTAAATAAAGTCAAGAATCTGCCAGATATAGTGGTGCATATCATTAATCCCAGAATTTGGTAGGCAGAGGTAGGCAGATTGCTTAGTTCAAGGCCAGCTTAATCTACAGAGGAAGTTTTTGTCTCAAAAAACAAACAAACAAACAAAACCCCCACCCACCTCCAAAGAAAGCCAAAAATCATCCTGAATATAACTTGTAGACTTGGAAAGCTAAGTTGGTTATTCACTAAAAGATGGAATGGCACATTACCTAAGATTTTAATGAGAGAAGATACTTTCGCACAAGCACACTTGTTGGCTAACAGGTATGCTGGGCCTCTGCTACTGCTACCAACAAGGTGTGACTGGAGTCGGGAGATTCAAGAATACTACCAGACCTGTTACATCAGTGTTACTACAGTAAGCATACCTCCACACTGAGCACTCAAAGCCACCACTTCACCAACTTATACACACACAACATTAACCTGTTCTTTAGTTGTCAAGAACATTTGCATCCTTGATGTCTATTTTTCAGTGACTCTGAATGTGAGTCTCACATTTTTCATCTAAAAAAGCCTAATATTCTAAAACATTTATTCAATACTGACTGCTCAACTAATATTATCTCCTGCCTTTAAAGGTCACGCACTTCCCACAGACAAGGAGCTGTGAGCCGGGAAGGATCAAATGCTGTTGGGAATCTAAGCTTACCGTACCGGAAAACTGAATGGCTCAGTGACCCAAGTAAATGAGATTAAGGATGGATGAAAAAAAAAGGGGGGGGGGGTGGAGAGGTGGGAAGTGAAGTACAAAAGTTACTTGTGAATCTTTAATGGCAAGTTTCTGAAACATTTAAAGAAATCTGTTTAAATATCAGACTAAGCTTTATTCTTTGTGTGTACACCCGTGTGTACATGTGCGTGTGGAGACTTCTTTTAAGACAGTGTCTCTCACTGAACCTGGTGTCATTTTTGCCAGCCTTTGCCATTTTGGCTGGTCTGGCTGGCCAGCAAGCTCCAGGGATCCTTACTACTCCCTAACAGTGGTAAACAGACCACTGCAGGCTTTCAAAGTGGGTGCTGCGAGTCTGACCTCAGGCGTTGTCTGAGCCATGTCTCTGGCCCCTCAATTCCTCTGAATTCCTTTCTTTTCTTGTCTTTGCTTCTTTTCTATTTTTTGAGTCTATCTTGGCTCCCAACTTCCACTAACCCTCTTACATCTAAGTACCTATCTTGATTAGCTGAACATGAACTATCATTGGAAATTTGGAACTCTGAAACCGTAATCTGGTAGCCAACCGAGCAATTTGTGGGCCACAGTCACTAGAACAGTGATCACTTATTTATTTGTAAAAAGTGCTTTTAGAAGCAGTTGTTGACATTTATAATACCACCATTTTAAGGCCTGACATCGTTGAACAGACTCTGATACAAAGCAGCACTGTGCAAATGACTCCACCTTAGAATGCCCACAAGTGTGAGAGAAACTGCCTACACCCAGTAAATACTGAGATCTGGTCTAAAGCTCTCAGTTCCTCTCCGAGGGTATTAGGTCAGCATCATTCATCAGCTCAGTACCTGTGGAGGATAGTGCTCCAGCAATTGCCAATCATCTCTGAGTCACACTCAGCAAAGTATAATGTGTGATGAGGTAACATCATCTCATGGCCTAGAAGGTGGGGGATCACATGGGCAAAGCCTGAGCAGATCCCTGAGAGGCTGTTGGCTGCAGTCTCCGGGAGACCACTGTCTATAGCAGGAGGTGCTCCTGAGCTATCTGTGGAGTGGAATACAGCAGTCATAGAACACCTGGCAAACATCTGAAAAAAAAAAAAAAAAGATCATACTGCATTTCAAAGTTCCTATTTCAAGGTATCTAATCTATCCAAATTAATAGAAGACACTAATAGGTCACATGCTATTCACTGTGTCTCAATCCTCTGCTATCCAAAGTGTTAGGTTATTCTGACTTTCAAGGGACTAGAGATGACAGAATGTCTAAAAAGGTCATCAGAGTAAAGTCATTATCATCTCTTTAGCAGATGAATAGAAGAATTGTTGGCTCTTTTCTCTAAGTAGGAATTACCTTTATAATGTGAACTAAAGCAGGCACTTATGGATTTACCAGTGAGTAAATCAGATGCAAGAAGGCCAGGTGACTCTAAGTTAATAATGGGCCAGAGGTTTCAGGAGAGAGTTTCATCTACAACGGTTCTCAAACTTCCTGATGCTTCAATATAGTTGCAATGACCCCAACCGTACAATTGTTTTCATCGCTACTTTATAACTGTGATTTTGCTACAATTATAAATTATGATGTAAATATCTGATATGCAGGATAGCTGAACTGTGATCCCCGTGAAAGGCTCATTTGACCCTCAAAGGAATTGCAACCCACAAATTGGGAACCATTGGACTTCAATCTCTCACATTTGGGAGAAGTCTGCTACCCAGGAAACAGAATTGTTTGACCAAAAGCTAAATAGACAAGATTTCAGCATTAATGAAGTAAAGATCTCTGACATGATTTTGTTTGCATTACAAAGTGCAATAATTAAGCATGAGTCTCCAGGGTGGATTTCATGGTGGCCTGTGTTGCCACGCAAGGCCTGTGGGTATCAGGGACTTTACATATCTCAACAGATACTTTATGGACTATGGGCAGTCATGCATTTTGTTCCCTGTAGTCTGTGACTACAGAGCTGTCTGGAACATAAAAAGCATAGGGGCACAGAGAGTCAATTGAGGACTACCCTACGGGCTCCATAACACAGCCACTCCAAGCTGGCAGACACTGTGTAAGGGGAGTCTGGGTGGCTGGGAAGCCACTGGGCAGCCCAAGGATTTGAGGTGAGGGGGCTCGGAAGCCCTATATTTTTAACTCAATCAAGTCAACATGGAAAGAAAGTGATGTCATTAAGTGTCAGGTACAAAACCATGAAAAGCTTACCATAAATAATGCAGCAATTTAAGTGCAACAGAAAATAAAATAAAACATAAAGCCTTTGTCCAAACTTCTTGAATAACTGACTCTCAGTGTCTTTTGACCTGACCTGAAATTCCAGGAGGTTTTCATAAACACCTGTTTTTATGCATGAGTGTCTCTTTCCTAGCCCTCAGCAGCTATCTAACCACAAAACCACATTAGACTGTTTACACAAATAGATCATTCCTAGCTTTTGACTCTGTCATAGCACCAACAAACGTCCCTTCAGAGTTCTTAAAAGAGGAATGGGGCATGACACGGTGGCAGTGGAAGCTGTGGTCCTAGGGGGCCCTAACTGAACTTTTGGGTGCATTTACCATTTCCACTACGGGGAAGAAAAGACAAAGCAAGAGTGGAATAGGAACCCTGATGAGTAAGGGGATGAAGCTCAAGCTGAGTCACTGGCCCTTTCCCTCGGCGGGCCTTGTCACTACAGCCTTCTCTTTAGAAACTAAACCCATACAAGAGGAACAGGAAAGCTAGTCTCTCCAGCTAATGAACAAAATACCTGTTCCCCATGACCTTTGCTCCCCATGACCTTCATAGTGCACACTTTATAAGAGAATCGTAATGTATGAATCAAAATGCTATACACCTTAAAAGAAAGCTCTGAACATCAAGGGAACTTCCTAAACAAACAAAAAAGATGCTTCACAAAGGGGCAAAAGACATGTACGCTTTTATCACAGAGCTGAGGTTCCCATTCCCAAGTACAAAGTGAGCCAGAGATACAGTCCTGACCATATGCCAAGATGCTTTCCCTGTGAGATAGAGGAAAACGCAACTGGATCAACCTGCAATTTTTATTTCTAAACTGGGTCAAAACCTAAAGTTAGTAACAAATTTGTAAGGTTCTGCGTAAGCAGAAATAGTACTTGAGAGAATAGGCAAAATGATCTAGTAGTGATGGAGGGGAATTTGATAATATCTGAGAAGACTGCATATCTGTGTTTACTTTTTGACCCAGGAATCCAAATTTAAGAGTCTTTTCCAAAGATACCCAGACCAAAAAATACACATGCAGAAAGATGCTCACTATAGAACTATTTGTTTCAAAAAGAGAAATATAGATGACAAGAGATAATAAGCTAGACAATGGTGGAAAACACATTGGTACATCCACATAGTGGAGTATTACAAACCTAGAAAAAGCAAAGATCATCGCTGTATGTTTATGGTTTTCATAATAATCAGTTATGTAAAAAACAGATGAAATATAAAGCACAATGATGTTTATCTAAGAAAAAAAAGAAGAGGAATAAGTTCTGTATAAGAGGATAAATTAGTTTTTTTAAAGGCCCTAGAGAGATGGTTTAATTGATAAAGTATCTGTCTCTCAAGCGTGAATCCAAGTTTGGATTCCTCAGCACCCTTATTAAAAGACAAGTGGGGAGAGAAATGTCTGTAATTCTAGTGCCTGTGTGTGTCTATGTGCATATACATGTGTGTATCTGTGTGTGTGCTTGTGGGTGGGTTGGACAGAGACAGGTAGGCCACTGATGGTTCATCACCAGGGAGCTGCAGGCTCAGTGAAAGATCTTGGCTCAAAAAATAAGATAGAGTAGCAAACAAAGACACCTGATGTGCACTTCCGGGCTTTGTGTGTGCACATGGCTGAGTGCATTCTCACATACAAAAATTACACACACACACACACACACACACACACACACACACACACACACACA
>NW_026592890.1:30373609-30381525 GCF_907164565.1 Psammomys obesus | reverse complement strand
ACACACACACACACACACACACACACACACACACACACACACACACAACACAACACTCAGATGCAATACACAGACAGACAGAAAGACAGACAGACACACATGCACACACACTATGCATGCAGCTACCTACAAAAGGAAAGTGAGAAACACTAGGTGGTTAAATTGGCCCCTGGGCTTAAAGAGTCTATAACAGTCTTCATTTACAGATGTAAGGTGGGAAGGCAGCAGTATGTGCCTGCGCTGGCTCATTACCTTGGTAGCTAGAAAATGGTGATGGCTGGCAAAGTTTAGACCTTGGAAATCAGCCAGTTCATTACTGCTGCCCTCACAATGGACTTTAGCAGCATTCCACAGAAATGTAGAGACTGTAGGAAAGTTCAAAGCAAACTTGCAATAGTACTAAAGCAAAACAAACCTAACAGTGAACTGACTGGGCAGCAGTGCTACCTTTCAAGGAACTTTTTCAAGAGTGTTTAAGTCAGTGTGCTTTACACACTGGTGAATACATTTCCTCTTTTCTTTTTTCCCACTCATTACAGACTGTACCCCAGGATAAACAGTTGGTCAAGGCATTTGTTTTTCCTTCATACAAATATCTCGGCTGATTAGATAAAAGAGGAATGATAAAAATTACATATATACCAGCATTTTACAGCCTATAATGAAATTATGAACCAGGGTATTCATCTATAACACCAGAGTCAAACAGCAACCAAGGGCCTCCCGACAGAAACCATGCCCTCTTTCTAAAGTAGCACGGTGTCCCTGAAAAAGAAGTGTCTTGTTTGTATGTGAATGCATTTATCTCCAACCACATCAATACTCTAGATCCAATGACCAACCAGCAAAGGCAGATTGTAGGTAGGCACACAGGATAGATGACTCAGTGTTTTAACAAATAAACTGCTAATGGGAAAGAAGAGATGGGGATAAGCAACCTATTAGTCAGGGGTGACTTATGAATACTATCGGAACAAATAATCAACCACTAAAAATATATGAGATTATGTGTACTTAGACACGTCTATAATATACATGCATGTGAATCTCTGATGATATACAAAAATATACATACATACATAGGCACACATTTATACATATGTCTCTACATGTATGTATTGTACCTAAGAAGTAAATCAGGAAATTTTTCTTAAGAATTTGTAGTACACACCTTTAATCCCAGCACTGAGGAGGCAAAGGCAGGTGGATCTCTATGAGTTCAAATCCAGTCTGGTCTACAGCACAAGTTCTAGGACAGCCAGCCAGATACACGGAGAAACCCTGTCTCAAAACAAAAACAAAAACAAAAACAAAACAAAAAAAAAAAAAAAACAAGAATAAGAGAAGAATTTGTTTTCTGGAGCAATCTAAGATATGAACAGATGAAATGGCACCATTACATGTGATTTGTTTCAAAACCTGGAGGGGCAAGGGTGGGTGGAAGGCAGACTGGGTGACAGTGAGTTAAGACTGGATGACAGTTACCTAAGTATTTATTGTAGCCATTTCCTGTTTACAGATAAGTGAAATTATTTTCTACATCAAGTTTAAAATATGAGTACAAATAACAAATAATTAGGAGCTAATACTGGAATGTTTTGAAACTACCATCAGACCACACGTTCCATCTCAGAGTGCATATGGCCGCTTGTGGGGCTTGTGCCACCTTCCTAAACTCCAAACGTTACACAAATTGTATTTTATCCCACAGGGCTGTAGGGGAGAGGCCGAGAACCACTGACTGTGCGAACACCTCAAGAACAGCAATGTGCATTATTCACATGGCATTCACCCGGTGTCGAACATTTAAGAGGTATTCAAGAAAGACTTGGTGAATGACACAGGGTACAACACAGTGGCAGCTAATTGTCACATGTGTAAAAACAGTGGTTCATATTTGATACTGAAACCTCGTTGGGCTTACCAGCTTGAGAGGGCAGGGCTTTCTGTTTCAAGTAGAATGGGTTTCCTTCATGAAGCCACAGGCTAGGGTCAGTCTGAACAGCTACAAGTAACACCCAGAATAAAAATAGTTTTATACACACAATGTGGTGTGGGTGTGGCCAGCAAATATTCCAGATTCTATAATCTGTTTTGGCAAAGGCAGTGCTTCGTATGTGACTAACAAAGCAAATGGTAGATGGAACTTGTATGCTGAAAAAAAGCAGAGTATTTGCCAAAAGGGCTGAATATCCAGTCTGTCAGCAAGACAGCATACTTCCCAAAGCTAGAGAATACGGACTGAGATGCCCACACATATTCATACACGTCCCCCAAAAAGACACACAACCTCCAAGCATGGATCTCACTTTCCTTTTGCTCTAAAGTATGAAATGGACTCTGATGATGGGGCACTAGGATATCTCAAAAAACAAAACAAACCAAACAAACAAACAAGATTAGAAGTCTCCTAGTACAAATATTTCCTTGTGTTGATGAAAAACCAGACAGCAGAAATGCTGAGGAGGATGTTCTGAAAGCAGTGGGAGTAGCCACAGGTAACAAACTACGCAGGGGCAGAGAACCGAATCTATGGGCTGAGAACTAGTCCGTTTAGTGTCCACAGGAAGATACCTAACCAGACACCAGCATCGGGTTGAAGCATAAGCACAGGTGTGGATGTAACTCTATACTAAATTACTAAAGACGTGCTTCTACAAAGTCTGTGTCCTGGCACTGAGGAGCAGCCATGTCACCTCCTATTTCAGAATGTTCTCTAATGAGCCATGAGTAAAGGAAGATGGCTTGTTGTCTATTACCTTTTGCGGTTTCTCAGGTGCAGCACTGTTTATAGTATCATAAAAACTATTTTTGAATGTGATTTCTAAAAATAAAATACAGACTAGAATATCATATCTCTAGTTGTCCTTATAATCTAAACTGACACAAAAGCTGTATTTGAAACCAGGTATGATGGTACACTCCATATTTCCAGCACTTGTGAGGCTGAAGCAGGACTGTTGTGAGTTGAGAGGTGCTTGGGCTACACATAAGGATTAGTAGCTAGACAAACAAGAACAAAACTTCTAAAAAAGCTGTATATTGTATGTACCTGAACATTACATAAAAATATACATAATAATGTAGTTTTCAAAATATTTACTTACTTATGGGTATGTGTATTTCTGAGTTTGTTTATGTAAACATAAAATGCCAATAGAGGTCAGAAGAAGGGGTCAGATCCCTGGTAACTGGAGTGAACAGGTGGTTGTGAGCCACTGTGTGGGTGTTGAGAAACCAAACCCAGGTCTTCTGGAAGAGCAGCCAGAGCTCCTATTTGCTAAGCCGTCTGTCCAGAATCATGATAATGTAGATTGTTAAATATGGCAGCCCGCAAAACATGCTTAAAAAGGAAAAGGAAGAGTGAATTATGCATTTATATTTCAACAAGGTACCATACAAGGTTTTGTTCAAACACATACAGGAAAAGAACCATAAGAGGAAAAGGAAGATGAAAAGAACAAACTTTTTTTTTCTTTAAATCTACTCAACAGTCAATATTCTAATTACCAATCAATCCTAAGCCCGTATTACTTTAATTCTAGCTAGGTGCAAAAAAATGATGTATTCATACTGTGCACTGAATTTGTTCTAAGCATGCTCACCTGCACAGCTGATCCTGTGCATCAGAACCAAAATGATGACATTAAAAGGGATACAAAATTGGTCTGTCATATCCTTACTATTACATTTCTTAGGATCCTGGAAAACTGATGCTGAGTTCTCTAAGGTTGTAGGAGAGAGAAGCAACACAGAACCTGATGGTGATGATGTTTACTTCTCTGGGAGAAAAGTCTAATCAGGGTGCTTCAAGATCCCTAGAGGAAACTACATCATTAGTCCATTGTATTTTTAAAAGGCAGAGTCTGAAGATTTTCCCCCTTACAATGAATATAGCAATCTTACGTAAATAAGCACACAATAAGATTATTAGGGTGACAGTCTTTTCAATTATAAGATAAAATGAAAACTTAAAGAGGGAAATCTAAAGCCACTCATTGACCTTTGTGTAGTTATGAGTAAAAAATTTAAATCCTCCAAGGAAATTCAACAACTAATTGCCACAAGTCCAAGATGTCTTACACTTGTCTCAAAATATTAAAGTATTTAATATAAAAATATCTGAAATATTTAATACTGTCATTTGCATACATTACCTTCTAAGAGCTTTCCCTAAAATACTGATATGCAAAATAATATACCTAAATTTTCATCATTTTTTCCCTTTAGCCTAAGTCCCCCAAATTAACAAACATTTAGGTAAGCTATTTTTATAAAACTTTTTTCCTAATAACTGAAGGATTAACATGATCTAAATCCATATTCTCCCCAAGATAGGTCTCATATTTTTATATACTACCAAATATTTTCAACCAAATAACACAAGAATGTTAAAAATAAAAAGGGAAAATCATCATTCCATTATGAACCAACCTGGGAGTCAGAATTCCTAAAATGAGATACACACACACACACACACACACACACACAAAGGTACACAGTTAAAGCTATTAATATGTATTGAAGACAAAGAGTCTATTTTTCAATGAGAAAACAAGGAAAAGAACCTGATTTTGTATGCCTGCCCAAAAGGACTTTCCATGTTAATTAGTGTTTACCACCCCTGAGGGGAGGAGCTTATGCTCATGGTAACTTCACTCAATCAGGGAAAAACTGGTATAAATACCCCAGGGCAGCTGTGGGGAAGGTACAGCCCACTGCTCACTGGGCAGAGGAAGCCAGGAAAGTTGCCTCACACACATTCAGGAACTCCTAGCATCAGGTAAGTCTGGACTGAGGGTCAATGGGAGACAGCACTGTCAGCTGACTTGGAAACACACTTTAGTTAACTATATATCTTTGTGCATAATTTTAAAACGTAGCTTTCTATCAAAAGGCTCCCAGACAGGCTCATTTGTATTCATCTATTTAAAATATTCTTAGTAAAGATGACTGTAGAAATTGGCCTTAATGTGAATTTCAGTATATCTTGAAAGTTCTAGCTATTTCAAGCTATGTTAAAGACTGGATTATTTAATACAGCCATCTAATAATGAGACTATTTGATGAGGGTCATTTTAATTTTTAGAGCATTATTTGAAACTAGTAAGACCCACATGTTCATGTAACAAAAACTTTCCTCTTATTTTATGGAATAAATTCAAAGTATAAAAGGTCAGTCATTAAAAAAAAATGAGATAACTATACAAAGAATCAATCTGTAGAGCATCACAAAAGTAAAACATACCAGTAATGGGGCTTCATGTAATTATTCTCTTGTTTTTCAGAATCCTACTGAAAATATGCTGCCACAAATAGCCTTTCTGCTGCCAGCATTTTTGACCTTGGTTCATGGAGTGTTTTATGCTGAACGGTACCAAACTCCCACAGGAATAAAGGGCCCACTTGCCAACACGAAGACACAGTACTTCATCCCGTACTCCATAAAGAGTAAAGGTAAACCCAAATGTACATTCTGCTGTATTAGACGGAGGGCTGGTGTTTTTAATAATATTAATGATGAGCTCCTTAGTAAAATAATTTCCACTCTGTTCCTAGTCTATGTGAAGTTCTTGATTGGCTCAAGTTATTCCAACAAAATGATGGGTGGAAAAGACAGGTCTGTATAGGAACATAATATCCCTGGAAAAGTTGGTAAAAGAAGAAGACTGAGGAATATCAAAGACTTTCACGTACGAAGCCGGCTTTTTTCCCTTTCAAATGGTGGTTTCATACAATTAACTAATTATCCAGAATCTAGAAAATATTAATTCAATAAAATTAAGTTAATTTAAACTGAAAACATAGAAACTGTATGTAGCCAATTACTTAAATATTTGCTTTAAAAACCCTAGCCTGCAGCTATTACAGAAAATTGGTATCAAATAAAACCAGACTGCCCCCAATAAACCTAATGGGCATAGGAAGCAGGAATTCTCATAATTACTTACATCTCCAGATACAGTGCAGTGGGTCAATGCGCAGACATAATTGCTAAGTGCTAGCTGTGTGGGCTGATAGACCTTGGGCTGCCGTGGAGCATAAATATGTCTACATCTGCCGAGTGGGGATGTCTGGCTATTACTACATTCATGCACTGCTGCTTCCTCTACTTCTCTACTTGGACAGCCTGAAACAGTTTATCTTTCCTCTGGAATCTATCCCCCACCTGTTTGACTTGTTACTATGAAGGATGTCAAGGCAGTTATGTGAAACAATATGAGATTGTCAAAGATGGGCAACAATCAGGCCTCATTTTTGCCAATTCCATCTAACAGCATCAGACATGATGAGTACTGATAATATAAACACTCAACAAATTTCCTTTTCTATATATTTTTCACTTCAGTCATATACTTTGCCTGCATAGAGTGAAAGTGTATTGTAAGCATTTTGGAGACAAGCATTTTGAAAAAGAATCAAATGTCTAAGAATGTCTTTTTAAGAGGAGAACTTAAAATATTTCATGAAAGGCAGCTTTATTTAAAAAGCATGAGAGATACTCTTGACTGTCTTATGACATGTATAAATTGAGGAAAAGGTAAAAACTAGAAGGAAAGAATAGAAGACAAACTTACCCCACCTTAAAGCAGTGAGTGTGGTTTGAAAGGCTAACAGGCACTTTGACCAAATTCAGACTCTTTTAGTACCTTACCAATATTACAAAAAGTGCTGAATTAAAAACAAAATGTACCACTGTTAAAGGTTAGAAGTATTCCTGTCTTCCCACCTAATTAAGCAAACTACTCCTCATCCTACTGTTCTTACAGAACACATGGAGATATCTTAACAGACACAAAACGGAGAAGTAAGTTGTATTTTAACTATTAAATCTTCCTTGGTCTCTTTTTGATAATGAACAGAAATCCCATTCACTACTCCCCACTGCTGGGTATCGGTGCCCTGTAACAAACATACATGCTCAGATCAAGGGGACAGCGGAACCCAGAATTTCCCATGTAATCCTTGGGCAAATCTGCTCAGCACAGATTAACAGGGACAGATCAGCCAAAGCACTCACTCGTGCTTTGGAGGGAGGCTACTCCGGCCACAGTGCACATCCGGACACTTATGAAGCTTAACAGAAAGTAGCTGCTATTCTTGAGTGATAGTGTTGCCCTAATCTTGCTGTCCCACACTTAGCTGACGGCTATCCCCTCAAACACTCACAGAAGCAAGAGTCTTTCTTGCATTGAGAGGTTTAGGATCCTAAGAGCAACCAGCACTCCAGGCCACAGAGATAGTCACCCTGTCACTGGAGGTCAAACTTCCAACAGTGTCTGATGCTATCCTTTCCACTAAGACATGTTTTCCTCCTTTGCTTTAACACGTAGGACATATTTCCACAATTCCAAGACAATTACTTTTATATAAATATGATGATCCCTATAATTGGATGCTGAATCAAATTCTGCATTTGAAAACTATGTCATTTTACTCCAAATCACTTAAAAATCCCTTATTTACTTATCAATTTTTTCTTAAATGTGCCAAAATTTATACATACTTATCAGAGATGTACACTAAAGTTAATCTCAGAAGTTAGTTACCTTTGGGGATATTAGTAACTACTATTGGTTGACTACTCTTTAAGTGCCAGATAATTCATTAGGAGAGATTTTAAATAAGTAAGTACTTGCATCCCAACAACTAACAGCTAAAGCAAATGATATTCTTAAAAGTATTATCAAAGATAATTTACAATTCTTAATAACTATCCTATAGTCTCCATTTATTTTTTCAAACCATTAAAGTGTTAAGAGTTTATCATATTAAAAAAGGTTAGCTAAAAAGTGATAGGTACAGTTAGGTGTTTAGCTCAGTGGTAAAGCACTTGCCTAGCATGTTTGAGGTCCTGGTTGCACAAATACACACACACACACACACACACACACACACACACACACACACACACA
>NW_026592890.1:30356389-30373599 GCF_907164565.1 Psammomys obesus | reverse complement strand
ACACACACACACACACACACACACACACACACACACACACACACACAGATACAAACAGCATAAGATAAAATAAATAAGCAGCTCATACTTAAACATCATTTTTACAGTTTTGCGCCATCTACTGTCACATCTGATCAATCTACATTACTAAGAACTACTCTTCAAAAGTACAAAAAAACACCTAAAGCTTCTAAAAACTTATTAAGTAAAATAATTTAAATAAAAAATTGTACAAGTAAATATTAAAAATCAACTGCAACGCTATTGTCATTTTTACTGGTTATATAAAATTTCTCAGAAATAAACACTTTGTGTGACATTTACAATGACTACAAATACATTACTCATACAATCCAGCCCCACTCAAGACTGTTGTATGGAATTGCTATTGGAACACAGGGCACTACCAAATGCTGTCTTTATAGCGCTTTGAGAAGCTCTGGTTGCCTTTAATGTTGCTCATGCTGGGTGGTGTGTGTCTTACAGGAATTCCAGTAAGAGGAGAGCAAGGAATTCCTGGTCCACCCGGCCCAGCTGGACCTCGAGGACATCCAGGTCCTTCAGGACCGCCAGGAAAGCCAGGCTATGGAAGTCCTGGACTCCAAGGAGAGCCAGGCTTGCCAGGACCACCAGGAATATCAGCCACTGGGAAGCCAGGCCTGCCAGGCCCACCAGGCAAACAAGGAGAGAGAGGACCCTATGGACACAAAGGAGATATTGGCCCAGCTGGCTTACCAGGACCTCGGGGGCCTCCAGGGCCACCTGGAATACCTGGGCCTGCTGGAATTTCTGTGTCAGGAAAACCTGGACAGCAGGGACTTACAGGTACCCCAGGACCCAGGGGATTTCCTGGAGAAAAGGGGGCACCAGGAGCCCCTGGGATGAATGGACTGAAGGGAGAACCAGGATATGGTGCTCCTGGCCGTCCAGGTGAGAGGGGTCTTCCAGGTCCTCAGGGTCCTGTAGGTCCCCCTGGTCCTCCTGGAGTGGGAAGAAGAGGTGAAAATGGTTTTCCAGGACAGCCAGGCATCAAAGGTGATCGGGGTTTCCCAGGAGAAAGGGGACAATCAGGTCCACCAGGTCCCCAAGGTCTTCCTGGGAAACAAGGACGGGAAGGTATTGGGAAGCCAGGAACCACTGGAGCCCCAGGTCAACCAGGTATCCCAGGAGAAAAAGGCCACCCCGGGGCTCCAGGAATAGCTGGGCCTCCAGGAGCTCCTGGCTTTGGAAAGCAAGGCTTGCCAGGTTTGAGGGGACAAAGAGGACCTGCAGGTCTTCCTGGGGCCCCAGGTGCCAAAGGGGAACAAGGACCCGCAGGTCATCCTGGGGAGCCAGGTCTGACTGGACCCCCTGGGAATATGGGACCCCAAGGACCTAAGGGAAACCCAGGGAATCATGGTATTCCAGGTGCTAAAGGTGAGACAGGTCCAGTTGGGCCTGCAGGGCCACCTGGGGCTAGAGGATCAAGGGGTCCCCCTGGTGTAGATGGAAAAAGAGGGTACCCTGGTGAGCCAGGTCTTAATGGTCCTAAAGGTAACCCAGGATTACCAGGACCAAAGGGTGATCCTGGAGTGGGAGGAGCCCCCGGTCTTCAAGGTCCTGTTGGCCCTGCAGGAGCTAAGGGAGTGCCTGGACACAGTGGCGAGGCAGGTCCAAGAGGTGAACCTGGAATACCAGGCACCAGGGGCCCCATTGGGCCACCAGGTATCCCAGGATTCCCTGGATCTAAGGGTGACCCTGGAAAACCAGGTCCTCCAGGCCCAGCTGGCATAGCAACTAAGGGCCTCAGTGGGCCCACTGGTCCCCCAGGTCCTCCTGGTCCAAGAGGCCACAGTGGAGAACCCGGTCTTCCAGGTCCCCCGGGACCCCCAGGACCACCTGGCCAAGCAATCATGCCTGATGGCTTCACCAAGGCAGGCCAAAGGCCCAGGCTTCCTGGGATGCCTCTTGTCAGTGCTAACCATGGAGTAACAGGAATGCCAGTGTCTGCTTTTACTGTCATGCTCTCCAAAGCTTACCCAGCAGTAGGCAGCCCCATCCCATTTGATGTGATTTTGTATAATAGACAGCAGCATTATGACCCAAGATCTGGTATCTTTACCTGTAAGATCCCAGGTGTATACTATTTCTCCTACCACGTGCATGTGAAAGGGACTCATGTTTGGGTTGGCCTGTACAAGAACGGCACACCCACGATGTACACTTATGATGAGTATAGCAAAGGCTACCTGGATCAGGCTTCAGGGAGTGCAATTATGGAGCTCACAGAAAATGACCAGGTGTGGCTCCAGCTGCCCAATGCAGAGTCCAACGGCCTCTACTCCTCTGAGTATGTCCACTCATCCTTCTCAGGATTCCTAGTGGCTCCCATGTGAGCACTTCCTGCCAAGGTCAGCTAAATCCCTCGCTTGGAAAGGCTTCCCTGCAATTCCATTGTGACCACCCTGGAGATGCATATGGAGGTAGGCTAAAAGTAATGTGAACAACTTAAAAGACTTTCTAAAACATACTCCGAGACCAAGTTTCCTCCTGGAAAAGTGAGCAGCAGCGGTGAATATGTGAGGTTTATCCTGAATACGCAGCAACCCTAAAGGTTCTGTGATTCTATCAATATTTATAATTTTTACCATAAGTTAAAAAAAAAATCCTCACAAAAACAGAAATATGGTTCCAATTCACCATAAATTTCATTTCAGAAACTAAGCATTTCTTTTTTTTTAGGAAGAGCCCATTTTAAATAATTAATATGAGAACTTTTAGGAAACATGCAGAAAGTATCACATAACTTTATATTCTTTAAATACTTGAATATTCAAATTTAAAGGACACTGTATATCCTAGGCTATATCTGATGGTGCATCACTCAACGGCTCATATAGCCTTTCACCAAGATAAATTCAAAAGCACAGGTGCATACAGACTTTTTGAAGCGATCATTAGAATCCAAAATACTGCATTAAAATTAATTTGAATTACAAGGTGCTTTGTCACAAGCCATTTCAAGCTTTTCTGCAATTGCAGAAAGTCCACATACCTGGTGCAACTTGGAAACAGGTGTCTGACTTATTCTTATGTCCGTAACATAGTGTGATCACTCTGATTTAATGCCTTGCTGCATCTTTATAAAATGATTTTATGGGCTTACAGAACATCAGAATAGACATCTAGTGTGTCTTCCATTCCCATGAAAATATAATTAACATTAAAGATTTCAAAGCCAGGCTAGAAACAAAAATATATTATTTATTTATGCTCTGTACTGTATTTTGATATTACTGTTTAAAACTGTTAAGCTGTACCTCACTTACTAAAGCACGGAATATTTAATCTACTTGTTATTACAAAGCAATAAAATGACATGAATCAATCTTTCTTCTCTGCTGAATTTACTTCAAATAAAAAACTGGCTGTTCTCAACCACACTTTACAGCTTTTCATTGGATAAAGCTAATAAGAAAAACAATGAAGTAGTGGGTGGCTTTACAGTTGTCATGGATTTGTCTCTCTGTCAAGATGGGCATGGCACACGCCACATACTATAAAGATCTAAAAAAAAGAAAACAGCCTCTATGAGCTAGGACCAAAGCTGCTGAGTAGACCCAGGAAAATAAAATTACACAAACATTACTTCAAAGCACTGGTTTTGTCTTGGAGAGGAAAAAGAGGATGTAAGACAAATATCAAATTGAAACAAATATCCTGCAATTAATGTTTACTGCCTTAGCACATTTTAGTCATAATATTTAAAATTATTCTGAAGGCTTGATTTACTGAAAAGGCATGTAATTTTTGGGTGTCAATCAAATGGCAACATATTTCAAAACTTAAAATCCTGTTGATTAGCATCCATCAGCTCATATGTTAACCAAGCCAGTCTGACTCAACCACTAGGGCAATGTAACACAAAGGCTATTCACTCCTTGGAATAAGACTCTGTAAATCTGCAGAGGAAAACTAGAAGCCCTAGCTTGAGGTGCAGTAACTCTGCTCCCATTCTGCGTCAAGCACTCCTAGTCCTTACAATGAGAATGGAAATTGTATCAGTACGCACGTTATCCGTCTCTCCATCACGACTACACTGAGGGTTACAGGTGTCTCCAGCTCAAGCAGGAAACAAGGACTGGGGCTTTGATTCTGGGGACCATCCTCCAGCCCAGGAGAACTGCTTTGGGAGACAAATGAAGGCAGCTGACCAGGCTGGCTCAGACTCCTGACAACTACAACCACAGAACAGATATGAACACAGGTACCAGAACTAATTTTATAGCAAACATTTTTATCAGGACAAATCCCAAGTAAGAAATACAGCAAAAGCATCTATCTAATTCAGTAGACACGGGGCGTTTAACAAACCTTGCCAGGAAGCCTCTCTTCACGTTACTCACCCTTAAAGGCTGACGTTTTAAAATTGTGTTGTATACCAGCAACTACATCCTTCCAAAAATCAAATGTTTTTTGACCTCTGTTCTGCTAAAAAAAGAAATTTCCAAATGTAACAAGTATAGTAGTTCTGTTTCTAAGCATAGTGGCAAGGTACAGCAAATCATTATGTGTATCGACTTTAGAAATTCAGGTTTTGGAAAACATGACAGATTAATACAGAAATATTCCTTAAAAATCACCCGTACAAGTCAACACACAAATAAATATGACTAAATATTAATGCAGTTCACAAAACCCAACTAAGGGGAAAATGTCTACTCATACAGCCTAAAGCTACAGGATGTCTAACCGTACAAGAAATGTACAAAGTGCTCTCGCTTCTGAAATAATAGAATGTGTTATTTAATGCATGATGGTACTACAGGGCCCAAAGCAGGTTAGTTCAGAATTCAGTGTCCACTTCCACTGCATTTCAACATACATGTCACTAAGTCACCACAGCAGGATGAGTTAGGTGCTAAATCCAAAATGGAAATCATCTTATGGAGACTTTTCCAGGCTACCAGAGGGTTTACATCCAACTATACAACTCTACAGCCCTTTATTTCATAGAAACATTAATAGTGTCTTCTTTATGAATGCTACAAATTACAAAAGACTGATGACCTTGGATGTAGTTCAGCAGTACAGCCCTTGCCTGGAAGCAGAAGGACTTGGGTTTGATCCCCAGGCCTCAGGGGAGGGGAAGATTTGATATTCCTCACCCCTTTTGGTTTAAGACTCCATTTTATACTAACAAAACCCACAATGCTTAGGATTTACCTCAGTGGTGATATGCTTGCACACTCTAGGCCCTTACAAAAATCCCCAGCACCAAACCAAACCAAACCAAACCAAACTTCTCTCCTGCTCAACAAAAACGTTCACAGATGCATGACTGTAATTCTCTTTTTAATAATAAGCCACCTGTATACTTCATTATGATTTTAAAAGACAACGTAGCCAAAAATAAAAGAAATACTGGCATGTAAAACAAGTTTTATTTGTAGGTTTTTAGGCTAAGTATAAATTGTCAAATTAATAGATTTACTTTTTCTGGGCAGGCACAAAGCAAATGATTAAAAAAAATTGTTTCATGCTTCTAGGTTGGTATTTGGAATACGTAACGACACATGGAATTTTTCTTACTTTTAATCTGCTAATGAAAGCAAAAATACATTTATCCAGAACATGTTTTCTGTTTCCTTTTTCTAGACTTTTACGACCCCTGCTGGAGAAAAGGGTGACTTTTTCTGACCCAACATTTTTTTTATGGGTACTATTATTTAATTTTCCAAAAATATTTTTGACCAGATTCACCATGTTTGCTTACTCAGTCACCTCTGAAACCACCCAAAGAAAACAAAGTGAAATCTCAACTCAAAAGTTACACATAATTAACTCTTCGTACTTATGACTAAATACAGCTTTGGTTGTTGTTTATAAACCGAGTGCCCACTCACCTTTGTCAAAGAGTCCACCACTCTGGCGCACAGAAGAGCCCCTGGCAGGTCAAAGTAGTTATCATAGAAATAACACTTCCCTAAAACAAACAAACAGACAAAATCAATGCCTCCTGCCCGTGGAAAACAAGAGAAACGTGTCTGAAGAGGGTCTGAACGCTCATTTAACTATCTGAAAAGCCCCCACGTTATGTTGTTCTGCGTGTTGGAGTTCGAGGAAGAGGTGTGAGTGTGTGGCGGTGTGCATCTGCAAGTAGAGGCCAGATGTCAGCCAGTGCCACTCCTCAGGCACTAGCTGCCATTTGTTTTCAGAACATCAGGATTCTGTGTGTTCCCACTTCCAAGCACTGGGATTGCAAGCGCATGTGGCACCATGCCTGTGTTTTTAAATGTGACTTCTGGGGACTGAACTCAGATCCTGCCTAGCCTTTTTAATTTTTATCTGGAGCACATTTTACTCGTGTTACTTTTGTCCTTAAACAATGCATTGCACACTGATACTCTTAACTGGATTTGGAGAGAACTTTCTATAGTAATTCCAGTGAAAAGCCCCATTTGAACTCAAGGCATTACTACAAGCTACTCTTTTTTCCATATTTTACTTTTTTTTTTTTCCTCTAAATTGGGAGTGTCTGAGCATTTTCAATACATGGGTGCCTGGTGCCTGGAACTGGAGTTACAGAGAGTTGTGACCTGCCATGTGGGCTCTGGGAACTGAACCTGAGTCCTCTGCTCGAATAAGTGCTCTTAACTGCCAAGCCATCTCTCCAGCCCCCATAGTCATCTTTTAAGCACTAATGACACTAAATGAAAGTTGAAACATGACGTATGTAAGCTAAACATTTTATTAGGACATATTTATTGCAAAACATATAACCTCGAAAACAGAATATATTATCACTATAAAATGTAATATGAAGAAGCCATAAAATGTTATAAATTTCACCAAATTTTAAAACAGTCAAATAATCTAACATTAGAGTCCTAGGAAATGTTCTCCATAAACTGCCCTAATACCTGAGCTAAATAATAATAACCCAGCTAAATACTACATTCAACTTTTATGCCATTTCAGAAAAAAATAGGAAAACAGGAGAACATCAGGGTGATGACAGGAACAAAACTCGTATCATGTGAGTGTATAGTGGCTGGAATCAGAAAAACTCAAGAGTACTGGACAAGGATACTCCACACTCTCATGGGAGAAAAGGATTAAGGTTTCCTCTGTATGGCCCTGGGGTAAAATCCAAGCCTTTCCTTGGCACATCCGTCACCTTGGGATTTCTATGTCTCAAGCAACTTCTGATGGTCCATATCACACTGCTGTGACCCAACATTTGACCCAACATTTGTACTGCTAAGCAGCATCTCACAACAGTTATAACAAAAGCCACATGCTTTCTCCCAAAGACCCTGGAACCTGGTAGCTCAGATGGCCAGCTCAACTACCAAGCCAGTAAAATGGACCACTCAATCTCCCCAGGAATCTCAGTGAAATCCACAGTCCCTTGTTCCTTATTTTTAAAATATTTAATTTTACCAGCCAGATGCTGGGTTTTTGTTTGTTTGTTTGTTTGTTTTTGTTTTGAGACAGGGTTTCTCTGTGTAGCCTTGACTATCCTGGGCTGACATTGCAGACCAGGCTGGCCTTGAACTCAAAGAGATCCGCTTGCCTCTGCCTCCGTGAGTATTGAAATTACAGGCATGTGCCACTATACCTGGCTGGTCTGACTGTATTTTTTTTTTCTTTTTTTTATTAGTTACACTTTATTCACTTTGTATCCCCCCATAAACCCCTCCTTCCTCCCCGGTCTGACTGTATTTTAATGTAAGGATAGTTGAATTGCACTATAGAACCACTGGACCTTTTTTCTTCATACTTCTCTGTACTTATAAAATTTTATTTGAGGAGTGAGAGAAGGCTCAGTGGTTAAGAGCATGTGCCATTCTTCCAGAGGACCTGAGTTTGCATCCCAGCACTCATGCTGGTTCTAACCAGACACCTGTAACTCCAACTCCAGCTCTGGGGTGTCTTGTCATCCTCCTCTGGTTTTAAGTGCACAGGCACTTAAAAAGTTTTACTTTTAAAGGAGATGGGCAATGTCATTAATTTAGTACTATTTCAGCCTTATATACTCATATGCCCATGTTCTTCACATCTACTTTTCTTTTTTGAAGCAGAACACTTGGGTTCATGGCCGGTAAGGTAAAATTTCCCCATCTTACACAGAGACCGACTAGTTTTTACTTATTTGAATCAGCTCTTTTGTCACTTAAAGTATTTTTATCAGGTTGGAGAATATTTAAATATATATTTTAATTCAAAACAATATGGTAAGTTAAATATGGGTTATGTAACATTCTTCGCTCTCTTCTGACTCAATTTATCTACTTTTGTTTTTCTTATGCAAATCTGTAAATGAAAATAGCATTGCCAATTCTATATGTACATGGAAATCAATAATATAGTTTTGAAATGAAATTTCATTACTTATATTTTAGGGTGATATTATCTATAAACTTTCTTTTTCATGTAAATGAATATGAATCACTTTTCTCACATAGAAAGACTAAGTTTACTCAAGCCAAATATTGATGACTTACTTATTTTTTACCTGATATGCTGTCATAGATCAAGTCATTTTAGTATGCCTATGTTTGTCTACTTGTGAACAATGTGTCTATATAGAAAGGAAATAAGAAAACTTTAATAATTTAATAAGCATTAATTTCTATCTTCTGTTTTAAGCCACATTCTGTGAAGTACAAAGCAGTGTCTACCATAAAAACAACAGGGGGCTGGAGAGATGGCTCAGTAATTAAGAGCACTGTCTGTTTTCCAAAGGACTCAGGTTCAATTCCCAACACCCACATGGCAGATCACAACTGTTTGTAACTCCCATTCTAAGAGATTTGAAACCCTCAAACCAATGCACATAAAAAGTAAATTATTTAAAAAAAGTTTATGATTTCCTTGTTTCTTATAGCTGAGTGGTATTCCATTGTTTAGATGTGCCACTATTTCTGTATCCATTCCTCAACTGATGGGCATCTGGGCGGTTTCCGACTTCTGGCTATTGCAAATAAAGCTGCTACAAACATGAAAAAAAAAAAAAAAAAAAAAAAGGAGATGGGCCTTTATTGCGTATCACAGTCTGACATCCCAGGCTCTACACACCTGGATAGCAACTCTGCCCAACAAACCGGGTAAGATTAGACTAATTCCCAAATCACCAGAATGCTTATGAGGAAATGAAGCAGGAGGAGCTGCTGATTCAAAGAAACAATGCCCTTTGGTGGGAACATGGTAAACAAATGAGCCTTTCATAACTGGGCGCCTGCTCTTTCTCATAGCTGCAGAATATTTTACTTTTAAAAATATTCAAGATTTTGAATGAATTCCCAAGTGAAACACCTAGCTATGAGCTTAGCTTTCCTTGGGAAAGGGAAGAACTTTTTTTTTTTTTTCTCCTGGGAATTGAACTTACAACTTGACTCAAACTAGGCACACTCTACCAGTGAGCAATATTCCCAGCCAGAGACAACAGGACATTACCATTACTTGGGAAGGAAACTATTTGCTTCCTCTACTGAAAAGCATCCTATACTGAACTCTAAGGCAAAGTTTTGTTTTCTTACCCACTTATTTGTCAAAAACTCTCATATCCTCTAATGCTTTCAACCCACCAGAAAGATTTAAATAAAATATCCCCAAAGGTGGCAAATATAACAAGGCCACACAACAGTTCTGGTTATCACATGTCTGAAAGGGAAAGAGTGCATTTTAACACTGCAGTGTGGTAGAGAGAGCAGAAGGTTAAGGCAAAGAGTACAGAGAAACAGCATAATTGTCATGACGACTCCTTGGCCATAAAAAGATCTTAACCACTTCAAATCAATCCACGAATGCCTAGATCAGTAAATAATTTCCAAAATCCTGCTTCATGTTTAGCTTTGGTAAGCTCTCTGCAAAACTTGAGAAGAACACATGGAATCATTTTAAAATAAAAATCAGAGGCAGGAGACTAGGCTCTCAGTAAGGAAGCAGAATCTAGGAAACAGGAGTGCCAGGCAGTGGAAGTGCAGGCTTGGGAGAGAGGGAAACCGAAGATGGAGCTTGTAATTCCTGCATAAAGAGGTAGGTCCAGCTAAGGGATACATCATCCTCACCATCATCTTCTTACTCTGACGAAAGCTTCATTACGACAGTAGAAACATGGTACGTAAGTATGCCCTGAATCATTGCCAAAAAGAAACCACACATACCAGAAAAACAATTCATTCCAGTGCTATAAAGAAAAAGCCATTCCTCTGGACATCTTGCTTGGCCAGAGAAACAGAGGTTCTTCTCTGTGTCCTCACATTGCTGGTGTGAGGCGAAAGGTGACACAGAGTGGGCAGTAGAGGAACCCTACCTGAGCAGCAAGGAATGTCGGCGCTGGACGCACAGTGTTTGTCTGACATACAGTACCTCCACTCGTTCTTGCCAAAGGCCTCGCTCAGCACCTCTGGAGTCATCATCTTGGTGCCGTGGCTTGCCCTGTTGAAGAGAGGACTGCAGAGCTCACTGGCAGTTCTCTTGACTGCCTCCTCTATGACACTGAGACTACTGATCCCCAATCTCACTGGAATTAACACAGTTTTGTTTTTCTTTTTTCTTGAGATAGGATCTAGGCATCTAGTGTAGGCTGGCCTCAAACCTGTGATCCTCCTGACTCAGCCTCTTGAGTGCTAACTATGGGCCACCATGCCCAACTACTGTTTTTCTTTTTTGTGTCGCTGGTTTTCAACTGGGTTGATCTCTACAGGTCTGGGATTCTATAAGCCTTTATAGTCATAGCATAACAACCAAGATACTACACACTTAAGACAGGAAACACTTGCCTAAGCAACTGAAGTAAAAGTCGACCAGTTCATAGGCCACTGTCTGGCTACTCAGGGATTTCTACCACAGCTCTGGCTCTTCCACATTTAGTCTATTCACTATCAAGTAAGGAGCAGTTGCCCTATGCAAGGTCACTGCTGCAGAAGAACCTGCCCTTTCCTAGAGAAGCTGCAGTGTCATCAAAAGATGAGACAAAGCCAGCACAGCGGCATGTGCTTGAAACCCCAGCTCCTCCAGAGGGTAAGGCTAGAGGCCCACAAGTTCAAAGTCATTTGGGAAAATTTAAGATAGACCTTGTCTTAGACATAAAAGGAAAACAAAAGGACTGGGGATGTAGACTGGTGATAGGAAATTAGTCTAGCATGTGTGTGGCCCTGGATTCTATCCCTAGTAACATGCATGTACACACACACACACACACACACACACACACGGCAAGAACAAAATACATATCATCCAACTGGAACAATTAGGAGACATCATTGTAGACTGGGTGGGGAGGGTGACTTTGGCATCAGGAAGGAAGAGCAGGTTAGAACACGAGCCATATCAGGTACACAGGAGTGGCGGGCACCTGGCACCAAGGGTCAATTTGTCCAACAAGGTAGACAACTTGCCCAAACAAGGACACAGACATTGGATCAACAAACACATTGGCATCATGCTGGCAAGCAGAAGCCAGAGTAACGTGCCAAACAGAACAGGACACAGAAATAGCAAGGTTCTAGGCTCAAAATGCTGCTTTTGCTTCATTACAGCTTTGCTAGGTGACTCTCACCATATAGTAGGTAGATAGTTGTTATTAAAATAGATCATTAAGGAAACATAAGAGCATATTTCTTTTTAGTTAGAAAATAATCTGAAGGGGAAAATGAAAAAATAAAGGAAGAACAGGTGAGGAAGAATACACAGGAAGTTCTTTTCTTTAAAGGCATACACTTCAGAATGCTACGCATCAAGGTGGATGGCTCCTACAGGCAATCGTGAGCAGACAGAATCTAAACCGTGAAAGAGGATCTTCAGGTTATTCAGAAGTTGAATTGAGAGAGACAGGGACTGGACAGAAATCAGCAACTAGAGAATGACTGAAGATTGCCAAGACTACTAGCATCCTGATCACAGACTTACAGAATTAAAGGTCATGGACAGAGTACTTGCATATACACACATACACACCACACCCATACCCACTCTGCTTGAAAAAAAATTATGCAAATAAATGAGAAAACAGAGATAAGGTCATACCTGTTCCTTTTAGAAGCACCTTAGTCTGGGAGATATAGGAAAGCAACCTGATTACAAAACAAATGATGTATCGAAAGTACCAAAAGAGTGAGTGCCTACAGGGTTCCATATTGAGCCTTCTTTGATACGGAACAAATGGGTGTGAATAAGAGTGCCAGTACTGTCATGTTGGCATGACTACAGGGTTAACACGTGGGGGGATGGATCCTCACTCCACAGTACTCTCCGTAAGACTCAGTAGCAGCAGCGAAGCTGCTGATCACACCTGGGTCAACTCCTGAGAGGTCTGTGTGCACTCAGAGGAGGGGTGAAATGAGAACCAGAGCGTGGGGCTGATGCAGTCCAAAAGGAACCCTTCAGGATGGAAGTAAGTATGGCCTAAAAGGGTCTACACAGACCACCAACCTCTACCCAGTATCCAGCAGCATCTCCTTTAATCAAAGAATCCCTGATGTTAGTCTAAGTACTTAAGAAAAGGCAAACAGTGCAATATCCACAAACTTCTGAAGAAAAAGGTAGGCATGTTATTTTTACTGTATTTCCTGCAAATACTTCTAAGAAGTTAAAAGTAATACAGAGCTATTATCTGGCATCTGACTGACTAAAATAATAACTCCATCTTGTAGCTTAAGGACTATACACTAGTAATAAAGTGTCTTGGAAGGAGTGAGACTCTGACCACAATTACATCAAATTACCTGAGCACAGTGCCATCAGCCGCAAGCTTAATGAAGGTCCCATCTTCCAGATCCAATGCCAAACCCTTGCAACTAAAATGGAAAGTCTGATTATCAGTCATATCATATATTAGTTAACCTCAAAGAAAAAAAAATCTGCATTATTAAATGTTACAATGTTAAAGAGATTTTTGTCATGTGAACAAAGGATATGTTAATCAATGAGAGAGCACATCCAGAAACTATAACATTAAGTATCACTTAAAAACAGGTACACATGGAAACTGCCCAGAAGGCAAAGGCTAACATGGTCAGCTTATAAAGTCTTTGTAAAAGAAGGACACAACTCAAAAGAGAAAATACTAAATGAAGAGTATCCGTATCTTGTTAAAATATACAAATGTCCATTATCTAAAGCACATGGGCAGCTGAAATGGTTCAGGGGGTAAAAATGATTGTTGAACAAAGTTGATAACCTGAGTTCAGAACAGACTCCTGCAAGTTGACCCTTGACCTTCACACACACACACACACACACGAATAAAAATAAAACTAAACCACTTACAAACAGAAACATGCCCATGAATATATATATATATATATTTCCATATCTCCATACACATTTAGAATTCACAAACTGACGTCTTTGCCAGGGTGTTTTCTTCGCTGTTTCTAACATACCTCCATATAGGTCTACTTATAAAAACTCACCTTCTGGGCAAGGCATATTACTAAAAACCAGAAAAAAAAAAAAAGTCAAATACTAAGCTCTAGGTTATTATAAAAGACTTGTGGGGATCTGGAGAGAAGTGTATAGATTCACATTATGAATAATAACAGCATAATAATAAGCAGCATAATGGCTGGCAAACAGCAAGGTTAAGAAAAAAAAACAAAAGGGCACTTGGGGGCATTACTTTTATTCATAGTCAAAACTTCGAGAAACAATAAATTCTCATGGTCAGAGCTGTTACTTCTCAGGATAGAAAGACTATCTCAAAAGACAAACAAATAACAAATTTCAGCGTGATGCAGAATGCTTGATCACTCTGCATGTATTTTTAACTATAATCTAAATGATAGTTATTTTTAGTTAATTTGTATGTATTCTGTATACATGTTCTCACATGTGTTCACATGTGTATGCTTGTGTGTGGTGCAAACCAGAGGCCGATGTCAGGTGTCCCATCTCTCTATCTTACTTTTCTTTTATAAATTTTTCTTTTTAATTTCTTGAGTTCCTTTGTTTTTTTTACTTATTTAGTACAATTTATTCACTTTGTATCCCAGCTGTAGCCCTCTTCTTCCTTCTGTCCCAATCCCACCCTCTCTCCCTCATCTCCTCCCATGCCCCTCGCCCAGTCCACTGATAGGGGAGGTCCTCTTCCCCTTCTATCTTATGCTAGCCTATCAGGTCTCATCAGGATTGGCTACATTGTCTTCCTCTGTGGCCTGGTAAGGCTGCTTCCCCCTTACCTTACTTTTCAACACAGTATGTGTCACTGAACCTGCTCATGGTTGGTGAGGCTAACTGGACATGAAAGCCCTGGGATCCCTCTGTTTCTGCCTCCCTAATACTGGGATTACAGAGGAGCGATTGCACTCATCCTCTTCCCTCCCTCTACCCCTTTCTTCATTTAAAAATTCTGTGCACATGTTCAGTGTGCACTGGCCACACTCCCCTTTCTCCACACTCCAAGTCTTCCCACATCCTCCCTACTATTTCCTCCCAACTTCATGTGTGTGTGTGTGTGTGTGTGTACTCAGAACTGTCACTACCTATTTCTACTGGTACATGGGTAGCCTCTCAGGGGCCCCATCCTTGAAGACTGAAGTTTCCTTTTCCCAGAAGCCACAGTTGTCACTAGCTCCTCAGCTAAGGGTGGGAGTTGGTGCCCATCATACTGCTCCACACTTGGATTTTATAGGGCTTGAACTTAGCCAGGACATGTACATGCTGTCACCACCTCTGTGAGTTAGTATGTGCAACTACCCTGTTCTGTCCTGAGAACAGTTCCCTTGCAGTCACTCACTACCTTTACCTTTTACGATCTTTTCACCCTCTTTTTTTGCAATGACCCTTGAGCCTTGGGAAGCACCAGCTCCTTCTGTTTATATGGGCTCTGAAGGACTGAACCCAGGTCCTCTGCATGCACATTCCTGACTGAGCCCTCTTTCCAATCTTAAGTAAGAGACAGGGACTTTCTATGCTGCCCAACTAACTCTAAATGGCATCCTCCTGCCTCCAGCTTTAGGTAGCCAGAACTATATTCATACTTGCATGCACATGCTGCCACACCTCCATAAACTAAACAATTTAAATTGATTGAGCTTTCTTGCTTCTTTTTTGCTGTTTAAATGAGGATGAAAGGCAAAGAAGCTGAAAATCATAAGCCAAGAAGGGAATGAACAATAAGAATCAGAAAGGAATATTTATCCAAATGTCCCAATTCAGTCACTTGTGTAAACATGAGGACTCCTCTTTCATGAGTCTTAATAATAAAACAAACCTTTTCGCAAAGATGTAAACTGTAGTTGTTAGTATCCCTTCATCCTCCTAGCCTGTGACTGACTGGAATTACATAAAAATATCCTACAAGTAGTCACAAGCTGAAAGGTCATTTTCCTATTAAATAAAGTCTAAACTATTTAAAGTACAATATTTTAATTCATTAAACACAAAACTCGTAGAGGAAAAGTTATTTTGTCCTTTGGCTGATTTCATGTTTCACTGTCCACCTTTGCAGGTAAGTAAGCAGTAAGATGTTATCAGTAGCCACAGAGAGGTAGATGGAAAAGAGTGTTTGGGGGACTTACCAGAAATCCCAGTCCTCTGGGGTCAGAGTCAGCAACTCTTTATCATACCCTTTCTCCTTGACTAAGAACTGAGCAAAGCTGTTATAAATGAGCTGCAAATAAGGGAAGCAAAAAGAGAGGTTAGCTATAAAGTTTACTATTCATTGTTAATTTCACAGACCTGAAAAATCTAATGGAATCACTGATGGGGCCAGGTAGAAGGACAGTGTCCATAATTGTGAAGTTCTGCAGTGTAGAACCTGGGTGACTTGTCAGCCCCAAAGAGCCCTGAAATTATATTGTCAGTACACAACTACACAAGCAAAGACAGGTATTAATCTTATACCCAGGTCCTAAGGGATTGGAGCTCATCATTAAGACGTGACAGACCAGTGATTCTCAACACGTGGGTCTCGACCCCTTTGGCAAATCTCTATCTCCAAAACTATTTCCATTATAAGTCACCGCAATAGCAAACTGAAGTAGAAATGAAAACAATTTTATGGTTGGGGAGTAACACAACATGAGGAACTGTATCAAAGGGTTGTCATATTAAGAAGGTTGAAAAGCACTGTACTAGACTGCTACCAGGACAATAAGCACACTGGACACACATTATATCATTCTATCTATCTCTGGTCCATTAGGGCAAGAAAGGCCTGGGCCGTGAGGATCCTCTGTGAGATACACCTGAGCAGGCAGATGAGTTAGGAGGAAGCATGAGGTCTCTATCAGACACAAGGCATTTCTTACTTCTCTAAGCAATCTCTACACAAAGAGAGCAACTAAGAGAGAAGGAAAAGGGAAGCTTTTGGAAGCAAGCACAGGATAGAGCAAATCTATCAACAACAGTGTTTTTTATTTTTTATTTTTAATTAAAATACCCAGTTTTCATAAGTATTCTGATGTTGGGGAGATGACTGTGGATGAAGGGCCTGCTGCACAAGAAGACCTGGGTTCAGATCCCTAGAACCCATTTAAAATCTGAGCATGACACCCAGTTGTAATGCTGGCACTGAAGATCAGAGAAAAGTAGCTCTCCAGAGGTTTGTTGGTCAGAGGGTCTGGTCGAATCTGGGAGCCAAGTTCAGTGACACACCAATACGGGGAAGACAAGGCAGAGCCAGGGACACGGAGAATCAGCCAGGTGTAGACACCAAGGTCCTGCAGGCTGCTGCAGTTGGGGTGGTGGGGGCTGAGTGCAGGAAAATGAGAATGAAGAAAGCAAAGACTCTCGTCAAATAGAACTGCTCTCTGCCTAAACGCCAATTAAAAACACTAATGGCTCCCAGCTAGTGCAGTGTGACCATCACCCAGGCCAACAGTGCCACTATGTATCAACAGTTCTAAGTCATGAAAGTGATCCTGAATGGATGAAAACTACTAGCCACTAGACTTTAAGAGAAGAGAGAGGCCTCGTAGGCTCCTATACCATTCTATCGTTCTCTCTTAAGACAGGGTCTTACTATGTAGCCCTGACTAGCCAGTGAGCCTCGAACTAAGAGAGATCCATCTGCCTCTGCCTCTCTGTGGCTGGGATTAAAGGTGTGTTCCACTATGCTTGGCTCCCATAAGAATCTTTAAGACTAGGGACCACAGAAACATATGCTGAAATTTTTTTTTTAAATGTACTGGGTCACACCAAGGTTCAAAGTAAGTACTATGAACAATATATATATATATATATATATATATATATATATATATATATATATATATATA
>NW_026592890.1:30281023-30356379 GCF_907164565.1 Psammomys obesus | reverse complement strand
ATATATATATATATATATATATATATATATATATATATATATATATACACACACACATACGTGTGTGTGTGTGTGTGTGTGAGAGAGAGAGAGAGAGAGAGAGAGAGAGAGGGAGAGAGATGATCCTGCCTGCAAGACCTACTGTCAGCATGTAAGTTAACAGATAAGCACAGAGAGATACTTGGCACACAGGCAAATTCCTGTGCTAGTCATAAACTAAAACCACAACTGATTCTAAAACCTGCCAATTTCTGATGTATAAATATTCCCACCCTGCCAGCCCATAGCACAGGGCTGGTTTCCACTAGAATTTGCCAAATAAAGAATGACGAGGTAAACCTAAGTGTTAGATTAATAGCAAATAGTTCTTTTTTCTGATAAGCATGTTCCATAGAATAGTCGGGTGTTCACAAAAATTAGGAATCCTTCTGTACTTTGAAATTTAAATTGATCTGTGTGCCCTGTGTTTTAATTTGCTAAATCTGGCAACCCTATAATCCTGCTGTGTTGGAAAATGAGTAGATGGCCCGAAATGGAAATTAGTTCTGATTAGTTTAGATTTCCAGTTTACAAAAATGTGTGCACACAACCAGCAGAGCACCAACATTTATCTCTCTCCTCCCTGACTATAGATACAATGTGTCCAGCTCAAGTCCTGGTGCTGTGCCTGTACTGCCAGGATGGATTCAAACCGTAGAAACAATGAACCAAATGAAATCCCTCCTTAAGTTGCTTCTTGTCAGGTATGTGGTCACAGCAATGAGCAAAGTCACTAAGACAAGTTTACAACCTCTTCATGTTAGCACAATGCATGTTGGAATAGTGGCTCTACAGTGTAGTACAATGAATCCATATTGCCACAGGGAGAGGGGAGTGCAGGGACAGACAGATCCAGTAGGCTTGCTGGCCAGCCAGTCTAGCTGAAATGGGGTGATCCAGGTTCACTGAGAGAAACTGTCTCAAAAGAAAGGTGGAGAGCATCTGACATCGACCTCTGACCTTAACATGTGAAGTACACCCACACATACATATACACCTGTATACCTACACCACACCAACAAGAAAAAAGTTACTGTGATATTCACACTGCAGTCCTTTAACCCCAACCTCATCATAAAGAACTGAGCCCAGGACGCTCAGGACACAGACGACAGTATCAGTCAGGTTGGCGCTAAGAAGATGGGAGGCTCTGGGCAAGATTCCAAAGAGTGACTAGCAAATATTAGAACCTTATGGTGAGCATTTGGAGAAGTCGGGTTGAGGAAAACTGTGCGCAGTGCCACAGGACAGGTTCTAACAGGCTGCTGCCCACTGAGAAGATCCTACCTGTGTGTGGTTGACCTCTGACCCTAAGTATGTCCCAGTTCGCAGAACCCTGAGACTTAGGATTTCCATAATCCTAAGTCTAATTAAAAACTAAGCATAATTAAAAACTTGCCAGCATACCGTTGTCAGCCTTTAAACAGCACTGCGATTCAAAACCTGCAGTAGAGTATCTTGTGGATCTCATATCCTGAAAGTCTGATGCTCACACACGCACAAAATCAGCTCCTAATGTGACTATGACACCAGCAGGGAACACAATTTTTTTTTTTTTAAGCATCTGTATGCAGAATACACACAGGAGTGGTTCAGGACCCTTATTTTGATTTTGGAGTACTTGACCACGTAGGGCACTGACGAGACCGGGCTGTTGCCTGCACTAGTGATCTCCAAATACTACCCAAATACTCTGGGTGCAAACCAAAATAGCAAACAATTGTTTTTCATACCAGGGACAAGCACTACGCACCACGCATCACTCCCTTGCAGGGGAAACTGAGAAGGAACACAGTTTATCAGCCCAGTGTCAAAGAACTAGACCCTTGTGGCTTGTGTCCCGAACCAGCTAAGTCATTTGGCTGCAGAGTCCTGCCTAGATCTTTCACTGTAATACCCTTAATTCTTCAGTGTCTTGTGAAGCCAAAGGGTCAGAGAAAGCAGGGCAGTTAAGATGAGGATACAAGCCTATAAACAGTAATCTACTCCCCTCACATATTCTGGGTAGATTCTGTTGAGATTGCAACTAGGCGGTGCACAGTAAATGCTCGTTTTCTTCTCTTGGTAAAGACAAAAGTAGGTCTAAGACGTTAATGACTTCGGCCAGTGTTTCTCACAATACTATTACTCAACCTCTCCCTGATTGCGGTGCTTAAACTCTGACAAGTGATTATTTGAGCGTGCAAAAGGCAAGATGCAGCCATGATGCAGCCATGTTTTCTAGAAGTCCAAAACAAGTGGCTGTACCCACCCGGCTGGTGCCCAGGGGAGTTGGAAAGAAATACCAGGGACTAAGATCAGCAAATGACACCCAAAGGCCCTAGCCTAGCCTTTCCAGTGCCACACAAGCCGGCTCCCCAGCTCTGTCTAGCGCTATCTTTGCTCCTGGCTTTCTCCTCCCGCACCGCAGGGCCCCTGCAAGCACACTTCCGCCCAGCGCCCCGGGACCTACGACACTGCGCAGCCGCCATGGAGGCCGTGCGTCTGGGGCTGCCTGCGCCACTCACCCGGGCGCTCTCGGGCAGGTTGTAGCGGCACAGCGTGTGGTCGAGGTCGAAGCCGACCACGTCGCAGGCGGCCAGGGAGAAGTGCTGAGACATGGCTAAGAAGCGGCGGGTGCCCAGGCCGGAAGGCTGGTAGACCCTGCGAGCAGGAATTGCCAAGTCGCGACCAGCAAGACTCGCAGGCAGGAGGCGGAGCAGGGCAGGGCCTGACTGGGCGGAGCCTCACTGGACTTAGCCGGGACAGCAGGGCGGGCGTGGTCTGTCGGGGCGGGACTAGCTGAGGAGGGCGGGGCCTGAACCCTGGATGCGTTCGGCCTCCCGCCACCACAGACCCCGCCCCTCCCGCGTCTCAAGTCTGCGTCCCGCCAACCTCATGGAACGCCCGGGTTCTGCTGTCTGGTGCAGGCTGGTGGTGCAGGTACTGCTGGAGTTGAAACAGGCGACAACCGGCTTATCAAATGTCCCTTGCTTGAGGTTACACAGAATTAGTCGGAACTCCCGTTCATCTTTCAGGAGCCACACAGTTAAGGGATCCTAGCGAAACCTCATCCTTTATTCTTGAGTGTGGAGCAGTGTGAGAAAGAGAAAACGTGCACAAATAACTGTTGGACTCCTTTAGCATATCGTTTGGTGGGTAATCTTTGTGTGCTGAATTAATTTTGATTTTGGAGTACCTGACCACGTAGGGCACTGACTGTTGCCTGCACTAGTGATCTACCAGATACTACCCAATTATTCTGGGTGCTAATACTCTGGGTTCTTACGCTGTAGTTGCTAATAAGATGCGAAAGACACTCTTTGCATCATTTCATCCTTCAGTAAGAGTTAGAAAATACATTAGATATTATCAAGGACCATCTTGCCAAAAGACACTAAGGCTGGTGGTTATTTGATGGCCTTGCTTTTAATTGAGCTTTTCCAGGAAGACACCAAAATGTCATAGATGAATTGAGTATACCACACAAGAAAACCTTTTGCAAGCAGAAAGCACAGTGATCTGAGTGATGATTTGCTCCCTTAAGGAATAGATAGATTAAAAGATAGATAGATAGATAGATAGATAGATAGATAGATAGATAGATAGATGGATGGATAGATACTATTTTAGATTCAGAAAAGTCAATTCAGTTGGGCAAAAATGATGTCAGAAACAGTTAACTCTCCCAGCCTCTGTGTGTTAAGATCTTTATATCAGAGCCCTTCATTTAAAAGAGAAAATACAAATTTATTGTCTTCAGACTGTAACTCTAAATTAATGCTTTGTCTAATGAGAAAGAACAATCGATATGGCATAATGATAGAACTGATTGAGAATTACATTTAACCTTCACAGATATTCTTAGGAGGAGACTAGACCAATCATGGTCTATTAAGTAATTAGTTCAAGAGAAGGCGTAGTTGGTTAGGATGCTTATAACACCTACTGGACTCGTTTGAAAGTGAACTGATAACTTTTCTGTCATCAATTTAAATAAATCTGGATTAGAAACTGTGAAATCCTCTAGAAAACTGAGCACTCCACTAATAAGAGTTGAAAGACCACAGAGCTCCTCTGTCCTTTACTGCCTGTAAAGGGAAAAAGCAGGATTGTTTGTAGATCACACCGACATAAGAAAAGCGGGGTCCATGAGTATAAAAGTAGGGTCGTTGAGGAGGTCATGGCTATCCTAGCTTCAGATAGGCTTTAACTCAGGGCTCAGGGTGCATCAAAGAGAAATTCCTCTGAGTTCTTATCTCTCAAAGTCAGAGAAAGACACGAAGGCAAATCTAGAAAGTTTTGTACTACGATGGTAGGGGGGAACTAAAGTGACAGGAAGAAGGCAGAGCCCCTGGGTAGCTGAAGAGGGTCCAGCTGCTAATCTATGCATTTTTATAGGACTGGTAGCCCACCTTCACTGTCCAGGTGATGAGCAAGTCATGTCATGTCCAGGCAGTGGTGCTCATCTACATAGTACAGAGAGATATCAGAACAGGCACCTTGTGCATTCCCAGCCTCCATCTGGGACAAAAACAAAGACATTTTTACACCCAGCTAGGGACAAAAATCTTTTGAGGTCCTTGCTGGACTGGTTTATATCCCTTATTCTTATCAATGAACATTCAGTCATAAGTGATTACCGGAAGCACTGACCTCCATATGCTTCTCTGAATCTTCAATGGAAGGCCTACCAAATCTGACTTCCATTTAAGTTTAAACTTGAAGGCCATAGTGTGTGCATTTGTGTGTGTACATGCATATGCATGTATGGGGGAGGGATATGCCTGTTAATAGACACCTTAGAGATTCTTTTACTGTGGTCAGTACTCACAGCCAGGAGTGTTAAAAGGTTTGTTTCTTGATAACTTAGCAGGAACTCGCCTTTACAACTTTCCCTGTGTGTTCTAAATCAGGGACAGGAAATTCTCTGGGGAGGAGGGAACATAAGTCATTCTTCAAGAAAAAGATGCCCCCCCCCATCTGTAACCAGGTGGCTCCCAGCTGGAGCAGGCTATTAGGTGTGTTCAGCAACAGTCCTATTCTTGCTTATCAACCAGCGTTTTATATATTATATTCCTCATGTATACCCAGAGAGTCCTTGTGATGTTGTAACATCATTTCGCTGATTTTTCACTGGTGTTTTAACATCATTTCACTGAGAATTGTTACCAGTTATTCGGTTTCTTGAGCCCCACGCACCTTTTGCTGTCCATTGTCTCAAACCTCACCTCAGCTTCTTCTCTAAGAGCTTCTTTCCTTCCTGTCGTCCCGTTCCCTGCAGACCACTGAGCTGAAATACAAATGCCCCCGTTCATAAAGCTTATTATTTTTAAATAAAGATATTTTATCTTCGTGCACATTAAACTTCAACACGAGTTGAGTAGTGTCCCTTCCAAGTCATAGGCTGCAACCCTGTCATGTGACTATATTCAGAGAAAGGCTTATAGGGAGGTGAATCTGTTAAATGAGGTCATAAGGTCATGAAGGCATGTCCCTTATCAAATATGCTTATTGTCCTGCAAGAATATGAAGTGACATCAGAGATTTCAAGCACAGAAGGAAGGCCCTGTGAGAACGTAATCAGGGCCAGCCTGCAAGCCAAGGACATAGGCTTCTGTGGGTACCAACTCTGATGGTTCCTTGGTCTTGGAGGTCTACTATAGAACTATGAGGAAATAGTTTGTTGTTAGGAGCCACCCTGTCTGTGGTTTTCTGAAGACAGCCTAACTAGACTAAGACAGTCAGTAATGAGATTGGTCACTAATCAGTACTGATGTGTTAAAAGTATAATGAGTATTGTTTGCCCCTTCAAAATTCAGAAAGAAACCAACTTTAGGTCACTTGTCAGTCTTTACAAATTTAGACACTTTTAAAAGTATTCCATTTACTGAACAGTTATATAATGATTTAGAAATGGTCAGAAATAGTTTGTAATATTGCTGCTACTCTAGAGTTCAATTCCATCATTAAAACTCAGCCCTCTTCTCTCTCCTTCTGACACTGTCTTGTGATATTGCTCAGGCTGGCATCATGTGGATAATTTTCCTGCCTGATTCCGGGTGTTGGAATCACAACCCTCTAATTCAAACCCCATATCCCATCATCATTTTAATGAAAGTATTTCTTATCCACTGTGCTCTATGGCTTTTACTTACTCATTAATATTTACCTAAATACTAACTGTTTAATTAGCTTAAGTCTTAGGTAATGAAACAACTCGTTAAAAGACCATTCATGGGCTTACAACTTTTTCTTGACATACAAATTGCAAATAATTTGTCCAAGTATTATTTTGCCCAGAGAAATGTATTTTTTTTTCTTTCTTTAATTTAAAATATACTTTTTTTTTTTTTAAGTACTCCTAATTAAGCACTGGGACATTCAACATTTTATATGCCCTAAGCTAACCCAAATATTCTCTGGAGCACATAGCTCGACTAAATTGTATTAACAAACTTTATTTAGAAAGAATGACAAAACTGAGAACTAGTTCTTAATCTTTATGGCATCTAAATAAAAACACTAGTTAGTCAGCTAAGTAGAAAAAGCAATCTTGTATTACTAGACATAACCACTGGGTGGCAGCAGCTCTGCATGGGACTATTTTCCAATTATTTATTTTTCTTTTGTGATCTTTAGATTTTTACATTTCTTAATTAAAAAAAACATTTTGTCTTGGGGACTCTGGTTCTGATATTTCAACAAAAAGAGAAACTTACTTAGAAATTTCACTGAGGTTTTTGTGTTTGTACTTACTTTTGATGGTGTTTAAAATATGAAATGAGCCTATCCTGAGGAGAGAGATAAAGCATGAAAAGACAGAACTGCAGTTCAAAAGGATCCCAAAGAGTGAAGCAATTGGTTGAAAGGTAAATATTAAGTTTTACTTGTATGTTCAAGTGACCGACTTACACAGCATTGTGCAAATTTCCTAGCAGTAGAGTTGGAAAAGGCCTGTCAATAAACTCAAGGTGAAAGGGGTTCAGTTTGAAGTCAGTGTCTTTTGAACTGACAGCAACTTCACAATCCTTTGCTTCTGGCTGTTTTGTCACACATGCAGCTTCTGTATTACATGAAAGCTAATGAGATGTTGTCATTGAGTCTGGGAAAAGGTTAAGGACATCTACATGCATGGCTTTTACTGAACGATATATGCCCAGGCCGGCCATCAGTAACAATCCCTGTTGTGTAAACTACAAAACACCTCTAGTTACAGTATCATCAACAAACAAACAAAGAAACAAATCCAGCTGAGCAGAGCACTTCAGACACACCACTCCACACTAAGCCACGCCCCTGCACCTTCTGTGGAGCAGTTAAAGTTCCATCAACTTTGGAAACATGAGGTAGAGAAAGAGAAAGGGACTGCTGTGGTGGGGTGAATACAGTAGCAGGCCCATTCTCAGATCCTGGGTTTATATTCTCCTCACTTCGCTCTGTGTCACAGGACTCTGTGGAAGGCTATCTCTTCTTAGACGCCCCCAACAAATAAACCTTGCATGGACAGTGGGTAGCACTCATCAAACACGTCACTGACATTTTCTAGCCCGTTTCCCGGAGGCTGCAGTACTAGATCAAATAATCATGCCTAATTACATGTGTCCTAAATAGTCCATAGGGCATATTAATACCAAACATTACCTATTGTATTCCTGAGCTTTCAATTGAATTTGTTATTTTGTGCTATTATTTGCTGGATCAGGCAGTTCTAGTCCATTTCATGATCAAGTTTTTTTTTTTTTTTTTTGGCTGAAAGGTGGTTTTATTGTTTTTAATTTTTTTTAAAGATTTTTAATTATATGTGTGTGTGTATACGTATCTGCGAGTAGGTGTGTATATGTGAGTGCAGGTGCCCATGAAGATCAGAAAAGGACATCAGATTCCTAGAGCCGGAGTTACATAGTTGGGATTCAGATGCAGGGCAAGCAGCTGAGGTGCCCATTTAACCAAAGTGGACCTGGCCCGCAGGTCCTCCCAGCATCCCTCAGTCCCTGCCTGTTACAGGACATGGCTGGCATACCCCACGCTCTACCCTGAACTTTCCAGCCCAGGGTGGGGCTTCCTCTCCCCCAGAGCCTCTTCACTGTATAATCCAGACATGTTGGTCCCACCCCCCACCTCTCTCTTCTCTCTCTGTCCCCTCACTCCACTTTTCTGACTGCCTCTGCATGACAACTTCACTCACCTCCATCTGTAAGATCAGTGAACCCACCCAAGGGCTGTCCCCCAATAAACCTGTATTTATATACTCTAATTTGGCTTGAATTGGCTTATTTTACCAGCCGAAGAAAACCTATTATATATGTGTTTGTGAACTGTTGAGTGTTATTTCTAAGAAGTGAACTTGGGTCCTTTGGAAGAGCAGTATGAACCATCTCTTCAGACCCTGTGTGTGTGTGTGTGTGTGTGTGTGTGTTTTGTTTTTTGTTTTTTGTTTTTTTTTTTTTTTTGGCTTTTGGCTTTTAGTGTGTGTGTGTGTGTGTGTGTGTGTGTGTGTGGTTTTTTTGTTTTTTGTTTTTTGGGGTTTTTTTGGCTTTTGGCTTTTAGTGTGTGTGTGTGTGTGTGTTTTGTTTCTTGGGGTTTTTTTTGGCTTTTGGCTTTTGGTGTGTGTGTGTATGTGTGTGTGTGTGTGTTGATGCATAATGAGGAGGTTTGGAGACAACTCTGTGATGTGGTTCTCCCCTCCTATCTTTGCTTGGGAACCAGGTCTTGAACTCAGGTCAACAGACTTTATTGGTAAGTGATGAGCCATCTCATCAGCCTTGAAAAAAGATTTTTAAATTTACTCTCTTTTACAAAGCCTAAAATTTAAAGTCAAATGTGCTTTAGTGTTTTCTGTGAGCTGAATTGTTTCATGTGTTGAAACCTTAACCTTTATGGTTTCACATTTGGAGAGGTGGTTAGGCTGAAAGAAGGGCTTAGGGTGGCCTCAAATCCAGTCTGGTTGGTATCCATACAAGATGAAATTTAGACATATAAAGACACACTGAGCAAGCACAGGGAAAGATCACATGAAGGCACAGTAGGAAAGGAAGATGTTAGCTAAGGAAACACAGGAAAGCGACATCTGTTATTTGAGGGGCTTCAGAAGCCTTAGAAATGCATTTTGTGTTTTAAGTTGCCTCATCTTTGTTATGAAAGCCTAGCTAAGCAACACAGCCTTCAAGACTCTCCCTCCGCTCTAAGAGTCGAGTCTATTCTGAAATACAAAACCAAAAATCATCGCTCTTCTCTGTTACGGGAGATCTCCCTTTGAGGGCTAGGCTGAGAAGACACTACTGCTGTTTGCCGGTAGAAGAGTTCACTGGAGTTTTAATACTATGTTCCATGGGAGCAATCTATAAACAAAAACATAATGGGAACACACCAGGCCACCTATGTAGGACTGGCATTCCTAAAGGGTTGTGGGAGATTTCTGAGATGGTTTTGGAGTCTGATGAGCATTTTGGGGATAACAGTAGCAAATAAAATGCAAGAGAGCGAGATAGCTCTTATCTCCTCTTCTTCCAGTTAGGTCTTGATTTAAAAATTTTGGAAGTATTTAAGTGACTTGAGGTTTAGAGTCTTCAAGAGTAACCGAAATAAACACATTTATAAGATCTGCTTTAAACTGGTTTCTTGTGACTCAGTTTTTGAGTGTACATTCTTGTCTCCAAACCTCTTGATCTGGAAGTCAAGTCTCATAACTTAAGTGACTGAATACGTGACAGGAGAGCGAGCCATAGGAAAGGATCAATCAATCATTCATTTATAAATTTTTACTGAAATTGTCAAGCGCCCCTGGCTTTGCCTACTCTGAGCACACGGATCCCACCTACCATGTCAGCTAGACTTGAGCATCGAGTTCCTCTTACGTCTAAGAGGAAACCTGAACCACTGTCTTGAGGATGTTACTAACCATCCCATCTGAAATGCCATAACCCATGTCCAATGCGTATAGCACACATGCAATGTGCATGACCTCCTGAAACAAAGCAGAAATGCTGCATGATGGTTTACAGCATTTGTTTCCAACCTCTTTGTCCTTCAGAAACTTCCAGACAGTTTTTGTTATGGAAAAAGGGGGTTCTCAGATACAATGTTCTCTTCTCCTAGAGTTAGTGGATTTTAAGGTCTTTGTCCCATTATCAGGAACCAACGTGTTCAGTTCTCCAGTCTACTTTATAAAGATTTGCATAAATTTTATACTTAAAAATTTCTCTGAGGTTTGCATCATTTTCATAGACAGGCTTCCCTTATCACAATTAAAAAAAAAAAAAGACATGGATGTGGGTGGTATATCTGGAAATGATCCCAGAAGTTAGTTGAGGGAGAGAGACAAATGACAGCAAAAACAATATAAGATCAATATCATGGTCACTGTAGAGAGCAATGCCTCAGTACTACTAGGATGTCCCAAGAAGTACAGAAAAGCCTTAGAACCATGCTTGAAGGGGGAAAGGCTGAATATTTTTCTTCTGGCTCCTTGTCTTGACTGAGAGCTACTTACCCACCAACTTTTCATGTACATGATCTTGGGTTCCTATGGCCTCAGAGTTAGCCCCTGGACAGCAAGACTAAGGACTTCTCAGATCTATTGAAGTTATTGCCAGTGTGTTATGAACCGTGGCTGAAATCAGAACTGGGATAAAAGGTTGAGAATGGGGCCCCAGTGCCATCTGCTATACCAGCCATTCTTGTAAACCTTAATCACTTCAACATAGTTTGCAAAAAAAATTCATTTCACCTAGAATTTAGCTGGGATTGGCGTCTCCATCTGTTGGTCAGTCTGTTTGTAATCCACTGTTCATCCCATCTTCTCTTTTCAGTCCATCTGTAATATCCTCTGTGTTCTCTTTCCAAACAGAAAGTAATATAACTTAATGGAAGAAACCACAAATGTTTTAGCCCACCGCTTTCCAAATGTGTTCATGTCATGGGTGCATAGAAACTAGTGATGTTTATTTACTATGGTGGGGCAAATGGAAAACCTGACCCAGCTAGGTGGGGCAGCTAAGGCTCATTGAGTTTTAGTCATTGTGTTTAGACCCCAGGAAAAAGCTAATAAGTATCTTGTCATTATCTTCAATATAACTGAGTATTGACAGGGCCTGCTGGTTAAAATACTTTATTGAATCCATTGTTTCTTTTTCTGTTAATTTTATTTAATTTTTAACTTTGTATTGATTCTTTGTGAATATCACATCATGCACCTCAATCATATTCATCTCCCTGTCTTTTCGTATCCAACCTGTGCCCTTGCAACACCGCCCCCCAAAATAAATAAATACATAGTAAATAAATAAAACAAAGTATTAAAAAAAATTGTCCTGGAAGCTGTACTGTGTCACAGTGTGTTCCACAGTGTACTCTTTAGTCCACACATCTTTACTTGCAAATGCTCATTGCAGCGAGTCATTGTTCTGGTTGGAGGCCCTGGCTTCTGCTGCACCATCAATACTTGATCCTCACCAGGTCTCCTCTCAGATATCTGGCTACTTCCCTGTAGCTTTGGCTCTGCAGGACAGACCCTTTCATGTGCTCTAGCAGTTCACACATGAGGCAGATGCTGGATGGGCCAACTCATAGCCCTGAATCTTGGCCTGGGTTGAAGCTGAGTTGGTTAGCCTACCAGCTCTCCTGTGTCCACACCACCAGGGCAAGCTCTCCAACACTGCCCCGGATATGTCAACCAATGCTGCAGGTGGTGAGGGGCCGGGCCAGTTCTCCCTCTCACATGACCCTTGGGTCAGCTCTTCCACCTGTTGCAGGTTAGGGGAAGGGCATCTTGCCGGCGCCCAGGCTACCTCATAGCAGGCAAGTGACAGGCCCAGGTCTCCTGAGCTCATACCCGTGGGGCCAGCTTACCTGTACCCCTGTCTTCAGGGTAAGGTCCACTGTACTGCCCAGGTGAGGTGCAGGGCTTACTCTCCCGAGTGCTGCAGCTGGTTGTGGGGCAGGGCCAGATCTCTAGAATGCCGCAGCCAGTGAGGAGTGGTGCCAGCTCTGAACAGCCCCTGGACATCAACTTGGTCCCAGGCAGCAGACCAGACCCAGGATATCCAAATAGTCTTTAGTGATAGTATGAACCACAGACATCGATACAGACCCCTTCTGTTTCGTGGCCACAAACCCAGACATGACCCTCAGTGATAGCACAGGCTCGGACTTTACCACGGCCTTTAGTGGCAGAACAGGCTGCTCAGGTCAAGCTCTCCCTCTCCGCCCTCTGGTCTCCAGTTCCACCTCTCCTCATGATGCTCAAACCGTCTGCTTCTCTTCCTCTCCCATCTATCACATACTTGCACATTGTCATGGTTTCCACTGCAGGTGTCTTCCTCCGTTTGTGCAGTGTGGCTTGGTGGCCGGTGGGCCATTCTTCTTTTCTGTTTTATTTACTAATAAATTACGGAATTTAAATTTCTTAATTCAAATAAGCAAATATTTACTGTATTCCTATTAGGTGCTAGAGACATGGGACTTACTAGACTGTAACAGCAGGCAACATGGCAGCTGCCGCAGAAGAGCCTGTAATTTAAGGAGGAAATGCTGCGTGATTTGACAGACCCACTAAAATGCTGCACGTAGAATAGAGAGAACAAGGAGCTGTGACACTGCTCACTGCATGAAATGCCAGTAAGTCAAGCATGAGGACCCGGGTCCAGCTCCCAGCAACCACAAGGTGCCTGTGATCCAAACAAGGTGGGTCCCTGACATTTACTAACTAGCTAGTCTAGCCAGTCAGTGAACTCCAAGTACAGTCAATGATAGAGAAAGGAAGATATTGGACATTGATCTTGGGCCTCCATCTACATGTTCACACTTGTGCTCATGTACACATGCATGCATACATTCAAATGAGTGAAATAGAAGAGGCAACTAGCCTGGACAGTCTTCTATGCCGGGTGTTACTTGATCTTCACAACATATCCCGACTCTTTTTCATTCCTTTATCTTCATCCCTCCTGCAGGTATAGCTGTGGGAATCTGAAGATGTTCCCACTTCTGAGTTGTTACATTAGCGTCTATTTTTATGGGAGCCTTCTCTACCAGCTGTAAGTTATTTTGGACTTTGCCTCATTCATCTTTGTATTTCAGTGACTAGCCATGCAGCCTGGCTCACAAAGCACAATAGGTGAAATAATGGCTACTTCTTCATTTCTGCCTTAGCCATTGTGAGTCTAGGGTGGCTGCAAAAAGCCATTACTTAGGGGAAGAGAAATCATATTTTACAGAAGCTCCAAAATCTGTTTCCAGTAATCAATGGGGGTTTACTGTCACAGATAACAAGGACTTTAATTGCTTAGATCCACAAAGCAGGCAGTGTTTTGACAACCATTAATTTTTCATTCTGTTAAGTACTAGTTAGTGTGCCAGCTACTAACTTTTCATTTAATTGTTGGTCAATTTCATCACATCAAAAACTCATGTAGAGGTAATATTGAGATGGCTGGTGCTAACATATTTGGAACACAATAATTCACTTACTTTTAAAATAGTACTTACCATAGGAAAAATAAATATTTTATGAACTTAGGCGTATAGAGTTCATCATTTCTCATGAGTTTCCTTGGTATCTTTGAATGCATTTTGCCCTGTGAGGATGAGGCAACCTGGTTAAACTGTCTTCATTGAACGCAGACATTCTTCCTAACAGTCCTTTTGAAACGTCTGTACTTTATTTTTGTTGTAAAGAGCACATATAAAAAATGTTCATTTGAACATGAGCTAGTTCTTGAAGAGAGTGGTTGAATAAAAACGTTTATAACTGGGCATCGATACCTGCAGAATTTCTAGTTATGTTCTAAAAATTAGACAGGCAATATAAATACAAACATGTCCATTTTCTCCTTTTTCCCATCAAATATGACATCACGCTAAGAAACATGGAAGAGCTACAGAATTCCTGTGTTCATTTTTCCTTGTCTGCTCATCTCTCTGTGACACACGATTTCCCACAAACACACTGCATTGCATGGAGGTGGGGCCTGTCAACAAGTGGGGTAACAATAAAGCTTACTGAGCTCTTTCCACATAGAAGAAATCACCTCAGCATGATAAGGGGCTGGAGAGATGGACTAGAAGTTAAGAGTATGAGTTGCTCTTCCAAAGAACCTAGGTTTGATTTCCAACACCCACTTGGGTGCTCACAGCCCTCTGTAAACTCCAGTCCAGGGGATGTGTTGGCCTCTTCTGGCTGCCCTGAGCACTACACATACCTGGTGCACAGGCATACATACATGCAGGCAAAACACTCATACACATAAGTGCAATTAATTAATTTAACAAAGAACCTTAGACAATGACTTTATTACTACACCACTACAACAGAAAAATATGCAAAATGCACAGATGAACGGAGTTCTATTCTGTGTCTAAATGTCTGCCACTTTGTTAAAAGTTTTTTTTTTATTTTTAATTTGAGCTTTCTTTTTAAAATTGTTTATGCATATAGAGGCATTCTAGGAAACACAAAGAGAAAAGAAAGTGAATGTGTAAATCATCTTTTTCTGTTTTACACATTTATCATTCTTGTTTTCAGTACTAGCTGTTGCTGACAATTGGATGAATGCTCTGTAGACATTTTCTGTTACAAAAAGGCAAATATGTGCACAAGCATATACATGCATATTTTTAAAATTTGAACATGCAAATTTTTCATTTGGGATGTGTGTGTTTGTGTATTGCATTTACATCAATTTACCTGATTCTCTTTCCAGTCTTCACATTTCTTATTCATTGAAGATTTTAGCTTTTTTTCATTATAATTTTTCTATCTGTTTCATTTCTGTTGCTGTGACAGAACACCCCAACCAAAAATTACTTAGACAGTAAATAAATTTGGCTTACAGTTCAAGACTATAGTCTATCATTGAGGGGAAGTACCAAAGGCATGTACTAAACATTTCATATCCACAGTCAACAGCAGAGAGAAAGGAAATGAACTCATGCTGCTGGTCACTTGCTTCTAGATATTATCTAAATTTTTCCTGTCTTATATAAGATCTACTGCCTAGGGAATGGGGCTGTCCACAATGGATCTTCCTACACCAATCTGTACTGAAGACAATTTCCCTTAGACATACCCACAAACAGTGATCTAGACAAGCCTTTCCTTGAAACTCGATTCTCAGGTGATTCTAAGTTGTAGCAAGCTAATAGTTAAAACTAACCATCATACTGCTTCACATACCTGTTAATTTTTAATGATTCCAATATCCTTACCTCTCAGATCCTTTAATGCTTCCTTTATGATGATCTTGCTGTCCACACTACCTCAGTGAATTTCCCATTGGGAATTTTCCAGGTAAGCAATGAAAACATCAGCCTTCCTATTTCTACTTCCTCTGTAATATCAGAATCAACTTTTCTTAATACTATTTTATTTTTCCATATTTTCAGGTACAAAACAATTCTTTAAACCAGTGGAATCTGTAACATAATTATTCTTATCTTTAAAAATTTTCTTTTACTGATATTATGTTCTCACTTCTTTTTGAATATTCATGGCAATTATTACAATCACCTTATTGACACATACTTAATTTATATTTTTTTTCTCACCTCTTTCTACTCTATGCAAAATTACAATCATTGTAGTGGTAGACTTAAACAAGAAAATAGGCATTATTTTTCTTTTCTGTTTCCATGTCTACTTTAGCTCTGCAATCCTTTTCATTGTTTTTTTTTTTTTTTTTTTTTTTTTTTTTTTTTTTTTTTTTTTTTTTTCTCCAATTTAAAGAAAAAAAAAAAATGCCCTAGCCTTGTGATTTGCTTTGGCTGACAGGAGGGTGCAGAAAGTGACGTTTTACCAGTTCTGAGCTCAAGTCACAAGCCTTCTGGGATTCCACATTTTCCTTTGGGCCCTCTCAACTGTCATGTAGATGAAGCAAGGAAATATACATATGAAAATAAGGACCAGGAAAGAAGTTAAGGGGTGATTACACTTAAACAAATCAAAGGAGTGTTTACTAGCATTATAGCTCATAACTTAGAGAATGATCATTCCACATCAGCTTTAAGATAAATGGTTTGGGTGGTAAGCTGGTAAGCTACAGTCTTGAAATGCCATGTTTCCTGGGGAATATGATGAAGTAAGGGATAGTCTTCACGAAGGGAAAAGAAGTGCTGGGCATCCAAGGGGATACCAAAGAACCTCTGCAGTCAGAGGAACAGGAGCAGAGCGCTCCAGGGAAAATACTTTCACCAACAGTACCATAAAATCTGAAAGCTTTCTGCAGGAGGCACTGTGGAACGCCCTTTACCTTGAATCCTGGAAAAGGTTAATCAAGGCCGCAGCCTTGGTTATCTGTTTTATGATAAGGTGTGTCACAGTGCTTCACGTGAAAACACATAAAATGGAATGTTAATTTGCCTCTACTTTTGTATGAATTGCCTTAACTTAAATGTGAAAATCACCTAAAATTCTTGTGTTCGTTCCTTTCCTGTTAGAAAATAAGATCACCTGGATGGTTTGGAATTACTCTAGGGTGATTGAAAAGTACACTAATTGGGAGACAATTTATTTTTTAAAGTGCAGATGCAACATACTAAAATTAAATCACATTTTCATGACCCTCCTTTTCTTGATTCTCCCAACATCTTTTTTTTTTTTTTTTATGAGAAGTTCAGATTAAAGTAGCCAGAAAAGTAAAAGGCATTTTATAGTCGTTGTTGTTCTTCTTATTATTATTTTAATTTAGAGAAAACTTGCAGGGCAACAGAAGTATAAAATCAGTATAAACACTACGTTTTCTACAGGCCATTTGGGCAGCCAGATCTCAGTTCCGCGGTAGGTAGAGAAGAACATGTGAGAACTGATTTAAATCTGGAAATATGGCTCACTTGTTCAAGTGCTTGCAGTTTAACAGGAGGGTTTGGCGCTGGATTCCCAGCACCCATGTAAGAAGCTCTGCATGGTATCGATGCGCATAGCCCCCAAAAGAAAAAGGAGTATTTGCATGTTCAAATTTTTCAAAAAGTGTGTATATGTTTGAACATATCTGCATTTTATGTATCTGAAAAGGTCTGTAGAGCATTCATCCAACTGATTTGGGCACCTAGACACGAGGATCTTCGGGATGCATGGCTCATCTAGTCTTGCCTGACTCAGCAAGCTTCCAGTTTGGCGAGAGAGCCTGCTCCAAAGCAAACAAAGAAATAAGCAAAAAATAAAAATAGAAGGTAGAGAGTGATAGAGACGTGGTCTGAATGAGAAACGTTTGCCAATCTCAGGATCGTGAACACTTGATCTCCAGTTGATGCTGTTTGAGGAGGCTTAGGAGGTGTGGCCTTAGAAGAGCGTCACTGGCGGTGGGCTTTGAAACTTTAAAGACTTAGGATTTTTTTTTCTCTCTGCTTTGTGCTTGTGGTTCATGATGTGAGCTCCCAGCCTGCTGTTCCTGACACCATGCCTGCTTTCTGCTTTAGCGCTGCCCTGGGCTTCATTATTATGGACTGCCTGAAATGACTAACATAATGTAGACGTCTACATTTCAATTTGCTTAGACAGTTCTCGGCACCCGCTCACTCTCCCCTCACCGTGGTCATGTTTGTCTTGGCAACACATTTGAGATTTCCATGGCCTTGACCCCGATTCAGATGTATTAACCAAAATAATTAAAGTAATCTCAAATAAATAGAAAAAAATTAAGTCAAAATAATTGGCATGTCTTGTTATGTTTAAAATAATTACTCTGCCAGGAATGAGCATTTCAGGGTTGCTTTGGCCCTCATCTAACTTTGTTGTACATTATGACTTTTGCCTTTAAAAGCTCTGTACAGCTTAGCTTGGGCACTAAGAATCTTTTCAGAGGCACAGCCCACTCTTTGTCTGGCCATCAATAAAAACTTTTAATTGGCTTGTTCAGCATGGTTGTAAAAAAAAAAAAAAATATCTTGTGTGGATCATTTTAGTCTCCCTCTGCAACTATAAGCCTGAATCAACTCATTCTTCCATGTTACCTTAGTCACAGTGTTCTGTCACAATAGGAAAATATCTAATACAATGTTATTTTACCCATCTTAAAATATTTGGGATTATTGAGATTAGAAACATGACTTAGCTATTAAGCGCACTTGCTGTTCTTGTAGAGGACCTGGGCTCAATTCCTAGTATCTGGGTTCATTTACTTCCCAGAACCTGGGTTCGGTTCTTAGCTCCCACATGATAGCTTGCAATTGTCTGTGACTCTAGGGGCTCTGACACTCTTTTTTGGCCTCTGCAGCCACCACACACACACACACACACACACACACACACACACAAACACACATACACTGCACATACATATATGCAGGACATACAGCCAAATACACAAAAATAAATATTTTAAAGAAGTTGGGATAATTATTCCTGTCTCATTAATGAAGGTTCCCAAGGCTCAGAAGCGAATCCTCTTGCTAATGGTTGGGACTGGCAGAAAATACCAGTATCACTGTAGTATTTTTTCTTTTTATCTGAAGGTGAGGGCACTTCTCTAATTGTTAGAGGTAGACAGAAACTAATATCTAGGATCCCAGGAAAAGAAGGTAACAAAAAACCCCAAGATGTTCAAAGGAGATCAAAATTAAACAAACAAACAACTAATTTTGTATCATTGTTTAAAAGCATTTTACAACCACTACTTCATTTAAATCATAGCAATGATCTTTATGGTGTAGATTATTTCCTTTTCCTTTAGCAGAAGAGAAGCTGAGCATAACAGGATTAAATGGAAACACCTCACACACCTTGCTGGTAGGAAGTAGATATGGGAAAGGTAACTTCTGAAGGACCCAGCGCAGAGCTGACTCCTTGTTTCACAGTGGAGAAACATGTGGCTTCTGGTGTACAAGAGGCAGTGCTGTGAAGGAGAAAGAGTTCAAGAGACAGGAAGAACCAAGTCATGTTGGGCATGTGGACCATGCCACCATGGGACCTGATATGGAACTGGCAAGGTAAGACGTGTTCAAATGCCAGAAATCGCCAGCTTGAGATTAAAGTCTCATCCTGAGACCAGCAGTAGTGGAACAGTTTTCCATGCCTGCTTCTGAGCGTGTAACATGGAGACCCCTCAGTGTGGTCAGGCAATCACCCAGCTGGCACCTGGATGCAAATAGAGCATTGCCAGCATCTTAGCCACAGCCGATTAAATGCATTCACCCCAGAAACCCCTCCTCAACTGCCTGAGGTTGATATAACACTTCATCCTGGAATAAAGGCACAAGCACATAAGCTGTTATGCACACATGAACTTGAACTGTTTCAACAATAAAGGCGTGCATAAGCTCTTTCACTAAATATCTTGTAAGAGTCGCTGATTTATCCTTGGAGAAAGTTTTCTGCTCTCAACACTCCCAGCCAGACTGGAATCCTGTAGATGACCCCATTGGTTCTAGACTCAGCTTCATCTTTCTCAGCTGGGTGACCTGTGGCATCTAGGCACCCCAGAGAGAAGTGGAAAGTGGAGCCACGGAGTCAACCTTGATACTTGGTTGGGTTCCCCTACAGAGGCACTCATGGATGTGGAGAGATGACTGACTGAGCCCTACCTCGTGGAAGTTTTAGTTATCATACAGGAAGTTTTATATATGAAATACATTAAAATATATATGAAATAAACACTTGTTAGCTCAAATTTAATTTTGATTCATGTATCTGAATTCAAGTATCTGAATACTTGAGAAAACACAATTGGTTTGTTTCATTTCATCAGTTACATAAAGGCATTTATTATTTCTCAGAGCTATGTATGGTAGCCAGCCACTTCAGTTTGCCTGGCATTTACCCAATTTTAACATCCAAAGGCTTTGTTCTCTGGTAAGCAAGCTGTTTACCGTGTCACAAGCAAATTGTAAGCCTACTAGTACTAAACGCATGTAAATAAAGGTACCACCGTGTCACAAGCAAATTGTAAGCCTACTAGTACTAAACGCATGTAAATAAAGGTACCGTCTTCAAGGCTTTATTTGGGCCAACCCCAGTCTTCTGGATTTTGCTTTATCATAATGTAACAATATTACTCTTTAAATTGAGTTGACTTGTCTTAGGTGAATCTAGAGAAGGACCTTGTATATTAGAACTCTGAATTGTTGGTTTGAAAGGCTGCTAATCCTTCCTAAAGAGCCAGATGCCTAGCTGCAAATTCTGCACAGTAGCTCTGCTGACGAGGCAGGTCAAATGTCCAGCAAGTATGCTGCTCTTGACTCCTTGTGTGTTAGTGTGGAGGACAGAGACAAGCAGACTCTCTGACAGCTCCCTTTACCCCTGATGCTCATGGGAGCTTAGACTTTGTACTCTGTTGTTAGCTTTCTTGGGAATTTCCTCATGTCTTTGACATCTTAGCCAAATGTAATTTTAAGCTCTCAGTCTGTCAACTCTGGGTAATTCTTAGTACTATCGTGGTGGGAATTGATTAATATTTATGAACCCATTTAAGTGGGAAAGTGCAATATAAATATTACTGCATGCATTGAAAAATTGTTTCCTACATAAGATAATGCACAAAGAAAACAAGCCATGGGCTGTAGTGTTCTTGGAACAATTTTTAAGTGGTAATCAGTTATCTGTGTTCCTCCTTTCATCTTTTATTCGTTTAGTGCTTTTGTGATATAATGTTTTCAGCAATGATTTCTGTTACAGTAATTTTTTTTATTGTTGCCATGCATTGATGTATTTTGTTTCCTGCTAAGTTCAATGCATCTTTCCATTTCCGGTTACAATTTGTAAATCATTGACTGTGATTTTCCTGCTTTGAAATTTGTCCAGCATTCTCAGGATATTTGTCATCACTTAAGAATGGGTATTGAAATGCATTGCTGAAGAAAACATATTCCTCTACTTAGCTTTTTTGTATATAAATTTAAATATATAAATGTGATGTAAATTCTTGCTTCATTCTTTAATGTGTAAGCATAAAATTAGAAGCAGATTTGATTTTAAAATGGAATTTTGAGTATAGTAAAATTATACTTAAGTCTTTGGTTAAGTTTGTAATTCTTAAAAGACAGAAATAATACTTTTCTTATGAAACATCAGTAATAAGCCTCAACGTGTTTACAGTAGCATTTTTTTTGTGTGTGTGTGTAACACTAAATGTTAAACTCATACAGACCAAGACCATATTTGTTTTGTTTTGGGACAGATTCTCATGAAAACCATATTAGCCTGAACTCATTATGTCCCAAGGATGACCTTGAACTACTGATTCATCTGTCTTTACCTATTTGGTGTTGTGAGTACAGTCATTCACTGCCATGCCTAGGTAGAAATATTACTTTGAAAAATTCTTCCTATGCTATCATAGTGGTGGGGTAATTGTCATTTTTAATATTTAGTAATTTCTATACCACATCTAACTAAAAATCACTATTGTACACATTTTCCCATAACTAAACTGGTTCCAAACTTTGGCTGCACAAATAGAGACAGTTACATGGTCTTGTACAACATGTTTCCCCCAAAAAATGTGCTATGTAGGGCTGATAGCTATTTCAGACCTAGTGTCCTACAGTACTAGTGCTTTACAAAGATCAGCCCTGATGCAGGGCCTGTATCTCAGTCATGCATGGTTAGAATCTCTGTGAAAATTAGGTTGCCCAGAAATTGCCATACTGATAAAATATATTCTAGATGATAACATTCATAAGCTGATGATTAAACACAATTTTAAAATGTTAATTGCTAATAACAAGTATATACTGGCCAGAACTAGTAGCTGTATTCAGAAGTCTAACATAGAGAACAAAGGTTGCTGGTAATCTCAGCCTCATACATTCTGGAATATGACCTTTTCTCATTCTTTCCGAAATTCCATAGAAATATCTGGAAATTAAAATCGGAATGCATAAACCGGGCGCAGTGATGCACACCTGTGACCCTGGAACTCTGGGAGGCAGAGGCAGGCAGATCTCTGTGAGTTCGAGGCCAGCTTGGTTTATAAAGTGAATCCAGAACAGCAAAGGCTACACAGAGAAGCCCTGTCTTGAAAAACAAAACAAAACAAAATAAAAAAAGCCAAACCAACGCATATTGTTTTGCTACTTTTATGCAACTCCTCTTTTTCATTTTTTGTTAGTCAATCACAGAAAATTCCTCTTTAATTCCCATTGAACTTCCTCATGCAATATAGACTCCACTTAGGCCCAACTTTCTAGGGATTTCCCTCTTTAGGAAACACTAGCATCACCAGCATCATCAGTTTACTTAAAATCCTAAAAGAGTTTTTTTTTCTCCTATTTACCACAGATATCTAACCTTATCTACGTCATCAGCAATGTGAGGTTCAAAAATAACCCATAAATCTGAGGCTGGAAACAGCTTATTTCTTGATTAGATCATTGCTCTATTAGAGGGGCCTCTCAGGATCTGCTTAATCATGGATGCAGGTGTCACTCTTCCCTGGGATGCTACCAACATTCATGGAAGGGAAGGGAAGCACATTCACTTGCACATCTTCTTCCTTTGCAAGGCTTTGTCAATAGGCTTATGTTCTACTTACATTTCATCAGACAAGGAAATCACATGGATGTGCTCCTCTTCATACACAGGAAAGGAGAGTTCTGCCTTGAAACACTGGAAATACTCTGAACAATGTGAATGTGTATCATACCTAGTAAGGAGGATGAATCTTTTTGTTTAAAAAGTATTTTCACTTATATAATAATCACATTCTGAGTTTGGTGTTACGTGGCAACTCAGCACACATACGTGATCACACCAGAGTGGCAGCTCGTGAGCATCACTGCACATTCAGCGCCTCTGTGTGGCAACGTTTCCTGTCTCTCTCAGAAAATGTCCAGTAGTAAATTGCTGTGCACCACAGTCAACTCTCCATGCTGTGAATGAACATTTATTCTTCCTCCTCCCTAGCTACAGCTGCTGTCATTTTTTAACCATTCCTTTTCCTTACTCAAATTTATTCTAGTGACCACTTTCCCAACATGTCTATAAAATCTACTTTTTAAGGTTGTGTGTATGAACAAAAAGGTGTGCTATTGCCTGTCAGTGTGCTACTTATTTTTATTTTACTTAACGCAAAGTCTTCTAGTCACAGTGATGTTCATTTCATTATTTTTCTATGTCTAAAGAATAGTTCGCTTTTGTATACATATGGTTTCTTGACCCTTGATAAGCACTCTGGTGGCTCCAAACCATAGCCACTGTGAATAGTGCTGTAATAAGTGTGAGATGTGTGGATCTCATAGATTTACTCATTGTACCCCTTTGAGCAAGGAGAACAGATGAGCTATCTCTACACAGTCTTTTGAGAAATTGCCATATGATGTCTAAACTAGCTTTCCACATGTATATCCCCATGACATCTTTTTTGACACAATGTATACCTCACCATATATTTTTTTTTTTTGCAACATCTGTGGCATTTATTTTTTGGCTTCTTGACTCAGCCCTGTCACTGCAGCCGGATAATGTTGCATTGGAATTTTGATTTACATTTTCCTGATTTACATTTTTCATGTTTCTTATATTTGTGTATATCTTCTTTTAGAACTATGTATTCATATTATTTCCTTTTTTTCTACAAAGGGCTTTTTAAAAATTCAAGTAACTGCTCATTTTCAATTGGATTATTCGGTGCTCAATGTTCATATTGCTTATATTGTTGTTCCTGGTATATTCTGGAATTAATCTCCTATAGGGTGAACATAGTGTGCAATGATTTCTCCCATTCTGTAGGTTTTCTCTTCACTACATTAGTCATTTTCTTTGTATTATAAATGTTTCTTGGATTAATACATTTCCATGTGTCTACTTTTGCTTTTGTTGTCTATGATTTAGGGATCTTGTCCACACATGCCATTGCCCACAGTGGTATCATGAACACGTTTCTCTCTTTTTATTTTTGCTAGGTTTATAGTTCCCAATGATTTTCTTCTAGCAGTTTTAGGTCCTTGATTCATTAGTACTTTGTTTGTGTGTGAGAGACAGAGAGAGAGAGAAAGAGATAGAGAGAGAGTCATATAGCTACCCCAGAGCCATTTTTTGAAATGAGTGTGTGTGCTTGTTTCATTTATGCTTTTGGTGTAGTTGTTACTTATTTCTGGGCTCTCTCTATTATCCTTCATTTTTTTTTTACACCAATACCATGCTGCTTTGCTTACTATAGTTTTATTATATGTTCTGAGTTTAGATATGATGTTTCTAGTTTTTGTTCTTTTTGATTAAAATGGTTTTGGCTACTCAGAGTATTTTGTTTTTCCATGTAAGTTTCTTGATTGTTTTCTTATCTATGTGGAGTATTCTACTGTCAATTTACAATAACCAAATGGCAAAGTGACTATAAATCTCTTAGGTAATGTAAAAATTAAAATTCTACTGATTTTTTTCAATCCATGAATCTTGTTTCCAATTTTTTCTTCAACATTTTTATCAGTGGTTTATAATTGTTATTGTACAGATCCTTTACTATTTTGGTAAAATTTATTCCTAGACAGACTTTTATTTATTTACTTCATTGCACTTGTGAATTACATTACTTTCTTAATTTCCTTATCAGCAAGCTCACCACTGGAATAAAGTGCTAGAAAATGCTACTAATGTTGTATTTTGATTTTGTATCTTATAATATTATTGAATATTGAATTTATTAATCATTTCTGGCAGATTTTTGCAGAGCCTTTAGGGTTTTCAGTGTATAATACATAGCGCAGTATTTACTTCCTTTTTCATTTTAGATGCTTTTAACATTTTTCTCTTGTCTCACTGCTTTGGTTATGACTTTTAATACCGTGTTAAATAAGAGTGGTAAATGTGGTCACCATTTTCTTGTTTTCCTTTGAGGAACTGCTTCAGTTCTTCCCTACCTCTTATTCACCCTAATTATGGAGTTTGTCCTGTATTATTTGTTCATTGTATACACAGCTTACTGATGTTAATTATGAAAGGATGATGAATTTTATTGAACAATTTTTGTATCTATTGAGATGATTATGTTGATTTGTTTTGTTGATATGATATGTTTAATGGTTTGTGTATCTAGCATCCCTGAGGTAAATCCCACTGTGTAATTTCTTTGATATAAAACATGCTGGCTTTTGTTTGGCTGTATTCTAGCTAAGGTTTTTGTAACATTTTGTATGTCAGGGATTGGTTATAGTCTTCTCTTTTTTTTTTTTTTTTTTTTTTTTGCAACTGGGGACTGAGCCCAGAGTCTTTTCAACACCAGGCAAGTGCTCTACCACTGAGCTATAAACCCAGACTTGTAGTTTTCTTGTTTTGTTATGTTCTTGACTAGTTTTGGTATTAGATTAATGCAAGCCTCCTAATAAATTTGGAAAGGTTAACTTCCTTTAATGTTTTTGAAATAATCCAAGGTAAATTGTTTATTTCTTTAGACTTTTGTTTTGTTTTTCTGTTGCTAAGCATAGAACCCATGGCCTCCTGCACATTACACAAGTGCTATGTCACTGGAGAATTCTTCCAAACTATTTTAGGTTCTTTAACTCTTTCCTAGAACTCTGAGGGAAAACCTTCTGGATCTAGGACCTTCTGTTGAAAGACTTTTTACAATCAATTTAATTCAATTTCTCATTATTGATCTGTTTGGGTTTTCTGTGGTTTCATGGTTCCAATTTTGTAGATTATATTTGTTTACAAATGTATTTCCTCTAAAGTTTCCAATTTATTGGTGTGATATTTTAATTTTTAATTATTTACATTCCTTCATCCCATCCTCACGTTCAGATTTCAATACTCATTGAATATTGGTTTGAGAGTCTTTTTTATATTTTGAGACAGGGCTTCCTCTGTGTAGCTTTGGCTATCCTCTCTCACTTTGTAGAGTAGGCTAGCCTCAAACTCACAGAGATCTGCCTGCCTCTGTCTCTGCCTCCCGAGTGCTGGGATTAAATGTGTGCGCCATCATGACTCAGCTGAGAGTAATTTTTTTTCTAGTGTTCTATTCCAAATTCTGGAGATGATAAGAGATGAATTAGGTCTAAATCTGAAGACTTTTGTGTAAAATAGGGTTTTATAACTTTCTAATAGTACTTTGATAGCTTCAAAGTATCAAATACAAGGTAGTTATTGTTTCAGAAGCAGTTTGTCAAATCCTGTTTCCTCAACTGGTCTGTAACTTCCATATTGATTACAGATCCCATTTTTTAAATATTTATATAATGAACAAATGCTGTGTGTTGTATCTAGTAGGTGATATTTGATAACTATACATTGAATAAATTTAAAAATGTGGAATTCAAAGAGGAAGAATGGAAGATAAAGACACAAATATTACTTCTACACATATTTATGCCTTACTTTAATCTATGCCACCTTTTGCATTAATAATATTTATTCAGTTACACTTTCAGCTTGTGATTATGTCCTTTGCATAAGGGATATTTTTGTCATTTTATTTAATTTTATGCTCCCCAAATCAGCCCAGCATCCAATACATCACAGAAGCACAGTAAGTATTTGTTGAGTCAGTGAAGCGAAGGAGATATGCTTCAAGGACTGTGGAAATAGATACAGGTAAAAAGGCCAGCATTTTCTAATGGTGACTGGAGTACATTTCCATCAACTGTACCATTATATGGCTTAATCTTCTAAGGTAGATGTATCACACACAACTGCTTTTGATAGACTAGCAGATAAATGTTTCTGTCACTGGGAGCATTCTAATTGGCTCTGACATTAACTAGGCAACAAAGTTTCAGCAATTGACCTCCAGCTGCTGACAATGGACCCTCTGCTGGAGGACAAGGTGTAGAATGGAGAAGAGAGTTAGCAGTTCAATCTTTCAGCCATTTAGTTCCTAGAATAGTAGGATGGATTTATTACACAACTTCCACATATTCCTTTTTTTGTTTTGTTTTGTTTTAATGTGCATTGGCATTTTGCCTGAATGTATGCCTGTGTGAGGATATCAGATCCCCTGGAACTGGAATTACAGACAGTTGTGTGCTGACATATAGGTGCTGGGAATTAAACCCAGGTCCTCTGGAAGAGCAAACAGGGCTTTTTTTTTTTTTTAAATTATACTTTATTTACTTTGTATCCTCCCTCTAGTTCCCTCCCTCCTCCTCTCCCAAACCCTCCTCTCCTCCCCCTTCTCCACACACTCCCCTCCCCAAGTCCACTGGTAGGGGAGGGTTTCTTTTTCTTCCTTCTGATCCTAGTCTGTTAGGTCTCATCAGGAGTGGCTGCATTGTATTCCTCTGTGGCCTGGTATGGCTGCTCCCCCATCAGGGGGAGGTGATCAAAGAGCACGCCAATCAGTTCATGTCAGAAGCAGTCCCTGTTCCCATTACTATGGAACCCATTTGGACACTGAACTGCCATGGGCTACATCTTGCAGGGGTTCTAGATTATCTCCATGCATGGTACTTGGTTGGAGTATGAGTCTCAGGAAAGACCCTGTGCTCAAATTTTTTGGTTCTGTTGCTCTCCTTGTGGACCTCCTGTCCTCTCCAGATCTAACTATTATTTCCCACTTCTTTCAAAAGATTCCCTGCATTCTGCCCAAAGTTTGGCCATAAGTCTCAACATCTGCTTTGATAGTCTGCAGGGCAGAACCTTACAGAGGCCCTCTGTGGGAGGCTCCTAACGTTTTTCCTGTTTTCTTCTTCTTCTGATGTCCATCCTCTTTGTCTTTCGGAGTGGGGATTGAGCATTTTAGCCAGAGTCCTCCCTCTTGGTTAGTTTCTTTAGGTGTACAGATTTTAGTAGGTTTATCCTATACTGTATGTCTATATGAGTGAGAATATACCATATGTATTTTTCTGCTTCTGGGATAGCTCACTCAGGATGATCCTTTCCAGATCCCACCACTTACCTGCAAATTTCATGATTTTCTTGTTTTTAATTGCTGAGTAGTATTCCATTGTGTAGATGTACCACAATTTCTGTATCCATTCTTCAGTTGAAGGGCATCTGGGTTGTTTCCAGCTTCTGGAAGAATCTTCACCAACCCTCTATCTGACAGAGGGCTAATATAGAACTAAAGAAGTTGAAAAGCAACAAATCAAGTAATCCAATTAAAAAATGGGGAACAGAGCTAAACAGAGAATTCTTGATAGAGGAATATCAAATGGCAGAGAAACACTTAAAGAAATGTTCAATGTCATTAGCCATCAGGGAAATGCAAATCGAAACGACCCTGAGATTTCACCTTACACCCATCAGAATAGCCAAGATCAAAACCTCAAGTGACAACACATGCTGGAGAGGTTGTGGAGAAAGGGGAACCCTCCTCCACTGCTGGTGGGAATGTAAACTGATACAACCACTCTGGAAATCAATTTGGTGCTTTCTCAGACAACAAGGAATAGCGCTTCCTCAAGATCCAGCTATACCACTCCTAGGCATATATCCAAAAGAGGCAAAAGTATACAATAAGGACACTTGCTCAACCATGTTTGTAGCAAACAGGGCTTTTTTAGTTTTTTTTTTTTTTTTTTTTTTTGAGACATGTCTGTGTAGCCTTGGCTATCATAGACTCACTTTTGTACACCGGGCTGGTCTTGAACTCACAGACATCTGCCTGCTTCTGCCTCTCAAGAGTGCTGGGATCCCAGGTGTGGGCTACCACACCCAGCCAACAGTGCTCTTAATCACTGAGCTATCGCTCTGGCCCCTCCTGAGCCTTTACATTCTAAAATTTCTTGTAACCAAATATTCAGAAACATGCACAATCTCGTTATGTTCTTACAAAGAAGAACACATGACAGAGGTCACAGGCACATGTCATTATGTTCACTGGGACAAAGCATGCTGGAGTTTCATTCCAATCCAGGAAATGCAAACTACCTTTAGTAAGCTCTTATTACGTATGAGCACATTTACTTTGGTTTTTCTCCAAGGCACATTCAGCCCCGGAGACTTTGTTCCTTTCTCAAAACGAGCAGCTAACTTTCAAGGTCCAAAACACCAATTGGCAGTCTCTGAATTGCTGTGCCATACACGATAACCTGCATAACACAACTTAACAGATTTTTCTTTCAAAATAAACCTTGTTTAAAAAAAACCACATCATTATTATAAACTTAGCTAATAAGATCACAAGCACACAGGAAAAACCTAACCATTATAGAGAGCCTTTCATTAGGTCTGAAGTATTAAATGTTTACTGTAAGCACAATATTACTTTAACCTTGACTTTCAGTGATAGAAATTTTTAAGACAAGTAGAACTTTTTGAAAAATCAAGGGACAAATTAAAAGAAGTATTTAAAGACATTCAAACATTTAAACAACAAGGTAAGCAGTAGAAATCTGAATGTGGCTACTTGGAGATAGTCCATCATCTAAAGAAAAGATGCTGAGTATTTTGTTAGTTCATCAAGAGTCCAAGGAAAGGCCTCAGCCAGGGAGTGCTTGGAGCTCTGCCCAATGGCTTGGCATGGATACTGGAAAATTCTACATCTGGGAAGTCAAGTATAGGGTTCTTTTTTTTTTCTTTGTTTCTATATAAAACCATGTATGTATAAATAAAGAACCTGTGTTTGTTGCTGATATCATTGCTAATGACTAGACACTTGGAAGTTTGTGTACTAGAAGGAAGCTCATTATGTATCTTTTTAAGTAAAAAAAATGCCTACTACTTTTATAGCAATATCCTTTTTTCCCTTTAGGTTAAGATTATTTTAACTTTATAGGAGTCTTGCAGAATACACACTATAGGAAAGGGAAGCCTGTGCTTCAGGTTGAATGATTGGTGGCAATCCTAATTAGAAGGATGAAGTAAAGTAAATTGCTATTACCACTATAAAAGCATAGACCAGGAAAGAAAAGTGAGGGTTTCTAGTCTTGGCCTCTCAGATAATGATTTCTACACCAATCTCCCTTTTTTCTCCCCTTAACCATATCATTTTTAAATTTTTATTTATTATTTATTACAATTTATTCACTTTGTATCCTGACCAGTTCCACCCTCCCTCTCCCTTCTCCCCCTATGCCCCTCCCATAGTCCACTGATAAGGAGGTCCTCCTCCCATTCCATCTGACCAGAGCCTATCAAGTCTCATCAGGACTCTCTGTGGCCTGGCAAAGCTATACCCCTACAGGGAGAGGTGATCAGAGAGCCTGCCTTGTCTGCAACAGTCCCTGCTCCTCTTACTAGGAAACCCACTGAGCAGCCTATGAGCTACATCTGAGCAGGGGCTCTAGGTCCTTTTCATGCATGGTCCTTTTCTTCCATCCCAAGTTCTCATGTGTTGGAAGTACAGATCCCCAGACCTCAGTCCACATCTTCTGAATCAGCATTTATTTAACAAGATTCCCATGTGGTTCATATGCTCATTAAAATTTTAGAAGAACCTAGGCTAGATCAAGCTTATGAATGTTGATGTTAACCCAGGGACACTTTCAAAAGTGAGAAAGCTCAGACCGCCAGGAAAATTCCCATGCTATCTTCAAGTCTTACCAGTCTGCAGCCTTTCCTAGCCATCTATGAAACTGTGCAGAACTGAGCCAGTATTATATCTGAATAATATATATATATTATATATGAATATATATTATTGAGATATATTATATATTATATATCTGAATAATATATATTCAATGTCCAATATATTCAATAATAAATTGAATATTATATATTCAATATATATAAATATATATTATATTATATATTTATAATATTATATATTATAAATTATATATTCAATATATAAAAATATTTTTCAATATATATTTATATAATATATTCAATATATAATACATAATATATATCTGAATAATATATATTCAGTTGGGAGTACCAACTGAAATTGACCTTAATCACTGAAACATGACGGTTTTTCCATTGCTATTTGTTTTATTCTTGTTTTTGCTTTCTATGTGGAAATTTGTTTCTTACATTGTTTGTTTGTTTTAACTTGGATAACTCATAATTGTTTTTTAGATGTTACACCTCCCACTTACTTACTACTTTTTTGGGGCCACATGACTATCTCCAGAAGCTTGTCTTCTATATGTCCCAAAGTGTATCAATAAAAGAGCTCCCTGCTCATTAATAGAGAAACTAAAGATTATACACAAAATTGTACTAATTGCTAATGATACTGCAGACCTTTGTGGCTCATACAGACATACTGTCAGACTTCCAGGAGCCCCTGACACGTAGAAACCAAAGCAGGAAACTCCCGCTCTCCTTGGCGCTAGTGCATATCTTATACTTCAGAGCCAGAGAGTGCTGGGGAAAGTGAAACTTGCCTAACACTCTTAAAAAGGCAAGTCTACCATTTTAAAAGCACTTTCCTATCATTAGAACATTTTGTTGCTTTGGCTTAGAGTGGTGGAGTCATTGTCTCCCCTCCCCCAAAGGACAATAGGTGACTAACAGCTCTTGTGGCCACCATGCTGACTTGCTATTAGGTTCATTAGGTACTCTCAGACATGGTGTATCTTAGTGCTAAAGAAATCCATTCTAGCCTTTACATTTTTGCAGTGCATTTCAGAATCTTTCCACTAATTCACATTACCGAAAAAAATAGGCTCAAAATTTTTGCTTAGTTTTTATAAACATATATTGTTGTTTTGCTGAGAGGAATATATAGATGAAGAAGTGAGGAGAAATAGAAGAGGAATATAGCTGGAGAGGTTTAAATTTAAGAAATGATAGAGGACTTATTATTCATATATAAATAAATTCTGGAGAAAAGCAGAGAAGTTTAAAGTATTTATATCAAGGATGTTTTCCTCTATAGACCACAGATGCATGATATGGATCCTTTCATGTGAATAGGGGGAGATAGTACAGTATTATGTGACAAACATTTCCTGGAAAGAGGAACACACACACACACACACACACACACACACACACACACACACACGACATACAAACAAACAGACAAAAACCCCAAAACTAGTAAGACAGAAAAATACCAAACAGAAAATAAGGAGACAGAAATCCTCATAGGGTCCAAAGACCAAAATAGTGACTACACCAAAGTCAAACTTGGTGACCCATCAGGGGTTTTGTTTTGTTTGTTTTTGTTGTTGCTGTTTTGAGCAACTAATAAAAATATGGGTGAGAGGTTACTTACAGGGGCAAAGATGACTCAAAAACATCAGCTGCACCACTCAGAAGTCCACTCCAACAAAGGTGATGACTCATGAACACTTCGGCCTGGAGCTCTTTGGAGATGGTGCAACAGCCAGAAAAATCTTGCAGTCCAGCTGCTCAGGCTCTTCCTCCAGCACTTCTTCACTCCTCCTAAAGTGGGGAAAGGCCCTTGAGAACATTTCTGCCATCCTAGACACATGGCATTTTGTTTACTCTTGAGTCTCAAGAGCTTCCCATCCCTCCCAGAGGAAGTGGTTTTGATTTGGAGGAAAAGTCTATACAGCATATAGGAATAAAATCATTTTCAATAACTATTTTTGATAGTGCATGAGATGCTCCATACTTCCCAGTTGCCTGGGTTTAATTTTTCTATAACTACTAATGATTGCTAATATATATCTGGCAGTGACTATGTCTTAGAAAGGGATATATATCTAATATAACATATCATATATAGTAGTCATATATAATGTATTATGTATTGTTCTAGCTCTTACATATTATATTATATCTCATATTATATATAAGACATAGAACTACAGACAGTATATTATAGATTCATTATATATTGTAATTATAAATTATGATTATAAATTATATATTAATATAATAATAGTACTTTAGGAGGAGCAAACATATCTTTTAAAGGTTTATTTTTTCATATAATATACTTTAATCATATTCTTTCTTCTCTTCTAATTACTTCCAGATCTTTCCTGCTTCCCTACCCATACAGATTTGTGTTCTATATCTCTATCACACACATACACACATCACACACACACAAAGAGAGAGAGACAGGCAGACAAACAAAACCCCAAATGAATAAGACAAAATACCAAACAGAAAATAAGGAAACAACAATCCCCAAAAGGTCCATGTTCTCTGTTGGCCACTACTCTTAAAGCATAGGACCTGCCCAAGAGTGTGGTTGATATACTCAGGGAGAGGGACTTTGGGTCTATTCCCCTCAAAATATAGTCCTCAAAAATGAGTCATCTCATTTTTGGGACTGTGTCTTGTTTGAACCTGTGCAGGTCATGTACTAGCTATTACAGTCTGTCAGTTCATGTATGTATCATTCCTATTGTATCTGGAAGACCTCGGGGTTTTTTGGAGTCACCCAGAACTTCTGGCTTTCACAATCTTTCCACTTTCAATTCTGCACAGATCCCTGAGCTTCGACAAGGGCTTTGATAAAGACTCCTCATTTAAGACTGAGTGCTCTAGTCTCTCACTGTCTGCACATTGTCCAGTTGTTGGTATCGATATTATTTAATATCTACTGAAAGAAGAAACTTCTTTGATGAGGGTTGAGCAATGTGCTGACCTGTGATATAGCAATATGTCACTAGGAGGCATTTTCTGGCTATGTTCACTTAGAAAATAGTAGTAGGTTTTCCCCGTAGTACCCGTGACCTATCTAATGTCAGGTTCTTGGCCACTTTTAGCACTGTCTGGTATGGATTCCATCTCATGGAGTGGGCCTTAAATTCAGTTAAAAAAGTACCCGGTTACTCTCATAACGTTTGTGCCAATGTTGTACGAAAATAATCTAGAAGACAGGTCACACTTGTAAGCCAGAGGGTTTGTAGCAGGGAGATAACGCTGCTTAGCTTTCTCTTCGATTAGTGTGCAGATTACTTTCCATCTTTCGGCATCTGTGTTCCTAAGGGAAATTGGTCTGTAATTTCTTTCTTTCTTTTTCCATTAATTAATTAGTGGGAAAATTAATTAATTAAAACACTTTGCAGCCTGATCCTATCCCTTTGCCTCTTATTCTTCCCATACCACCCTCACACCCCTCTCCCTGGCACCAACCCACCCTGGCACCTCAGGTCACAGCAAGACTAAGTGCATCCTCTCCTACTGAAGCCAGACAAGGCAGGCCAGCTAGGAGAAAGGGATCCAAAGGGAGGCAACAGAATCAGAGACAGCCTCTACTCCCATTGTTAGGAGGCCCACATAAAGATCAGGCTTTACATCTGCTACATATGTGTAGGGTGTCTAGGTCCAGCCCATGCATGCTCTTCAGTTGGTGGTTCAGTCTCTGTGAGCCCCCATGAGCCTAGGTTAGTTTACTCTGTAGGCCTTATTTTGATGTCCTTGACCTTTCCAGCTTTCCCTTCCTTCCTCCCACTCTTCCACAAAACTCCCCAAGCTCCGACTATAGTTTGGCAGTAGGTATCTGCATCTGTTTTCTTTCAGCTGCTGAATGAAGCCTCTCAGAAGACAGTTAGGCTAAGCTCTCTCTGCAAACATAACAAGGTACCATTAACAGTGTCAGGTGTTGGCTCTCTCCCATGGAGTAGGCCTCAAGTTGGGCAAGGCAATGGTTTGCCATTTCCTCAATCTTTGCTCCACCTTTATCCCTAAACACTTCTTGTAGGCAAGACAAATTTTGGGTTGAAGGTTCTATGGGTGTATTGGTGTCTCCCTTTAAAAGAGCCTCCTGGCTACAGGAAGTGGAAACTTCAGGCTCCATATTCCCCAATGCTAGTAGTTTCAACTAGGGTCACCCCCCGCCATGACTCACAGGAGCCTTCCCTGTCCCAGCGATGTCTCCCTCCTCCCCCACACCAATTTCTGTTCTCTCTCCTGGCCCTTCCTCCTCCCCACACCTGATCTCCACCCCTGTGACCCTTTACACTGCCCCTTTCACCCAATTCCTTCCCTCCATCTACTTCAGATGTCTATTTTATTTCCTCATCTGAGTGACATTCAAGCATCTTTCCTTGGGCACTCCTTGGCTTCTTTTGGTCTGTGGATTGTAGCACAGTTATCCTGTACTTTTTGGCTAATAACAACTTATACCACATGTGTCTTCTTGAGTCTGGGTCAGCTAACTCAGGATGATCTATTCTAGTTTCATCCTTTTGCCTGCAAATTGCATGATGTCTTTGTTTTTATTTTTATTTTTTATTTTATTTTATTTTTTTTATTGTGGCATTTTTTTTAAATTTTATTTTTTCTTATCAGTTACATTTTATTAACTCTGTATCCCAGTCGTGTCCCGATCCCTCATTCCCTCCCAGTCCCTCCCTCCCTCCCTCATCTCCACCGTGCCCCTTTCCAAGTCCACTAATAGGGGGGACCTCCTCCCCATTCATCTGATCCTGTTTTATCAGGTATCTTCAGGACTGGCTGCAAAGCTCTCCTCTGTGGCCTAACAGACTGCTCCTCTTTTGGGAGGTGGGGAGGCCAAAGAGCCAGTCATTGAGTTCCTGTTAGAAATAGTCCTTGTTCCCCTCACTATGGGAAACCAATTGGTTACTGAGCTACAAAGGCTACATCTGAGCAGAGGTTCTAGGTTATATCCATACATGGTCCTTGGTTGAATGTCAGTCTCAGAAAAGACCCTGTGCCCAGATACATTTGGTCCTTGTGGAGCTCCTATCCTTTCCTCATCAGACTAACTCCCCTTCTTTCTTATGGTTCCCTGTACTCTGCCAGAGGTTTGGTCATGAGTCTTTGCTTTGAAAACACTGCTAGTTAGAGTCTTTCAAATGTGCTCAGTAGACTCCTGTCATACGTTCAATGCACATCCCATCTGTCTTTCTAAACGAGGATTGATCATCTTACCCCATGTCCGCTCTCTTTTTTAGGTGTACGGATTTCATTAAGTTTATCATATCTTATAGGTCTATATAAGTGAGTATATACCGTGTTTGTCTTTCTCCTTCTGGGATATTTCACTCAGGATGATCTTTTCTAGATCCCACCATTTGCCTGCAAATTTCGTGATTTCCTCCTTTTTGATTAATGAGTAGTATTCCATTGTGTAAAAATACCACAATTTCTGTACCCATTCCTCTGTTAGTGGACATCTGGGTTATTTCCAGGTTCTGGCTATTACAAATAAAGCTGCTATAAACATGGTTGAGCAAATATCCCTTTTGTGTACTTGAGCAAACTTTGGGTATATACCTAGCAGTGGTATAGCTGGGTCTTGAGGAAGCACTATTCCTAATTGTCTTAGAAAGTGCCAGATAGATTTCCAGAGTGGTTGTACCAGTTTACATTTCCACCAGCAGTGGAGGAGGGTTCCCCTTTCTCCACAACCTCTCCAGCATGTGTTGTCCCTTGAGTTTTTCATCTTGGCCATTCTGATGGGTGTAAGATGATATTTCAGGGTCATTTTGATTTGCATTTCCCTGATGGCTAATGAGGATGAGCATTTCCTTAAGTGTTTCTTTGCCATTCGATATTCCTCTGTCGAGAATTCTCTGTTTAGCTCTGTTCCCCATTTTTTAATTGGATTGCTTGGTTTGCTGCTTGTCAGCTTCTTTAGTTCTTTATATATACTTGATATTAGTCCTCTGTCAGATAAAGGGTTAGTGAAGATTCTTTCCCAATCTGTAGGCAGTCGTTTTGTTTTGATGGATGTCTTTGTTTTTAATAGTTAAGTAGTATTCTATTGTGTAAGTGATTTGGTTTGATCTTTATGTGGTTTTGGTATCAGAGCAATAGTGGCTTTCTAAAAGTAATTATGACATGTTCCATTGTAAAAATAATTATGAAGTGTTTCTTCAGATTCTGTTTTGTGGAATAATTTGAGGACTATTGGCACTAGTTTTTCTTTGAAAGTTTATTACTACTCTCCACCAAATGGACCTGGGGCTTTTGGTTGGGAGATATTTAATTATGGCTTCTAATTTTTTTTTTTAATTTTAGTGCACATCGTGGTAGTGACATAAATTGTTTGTTTAATAAATTGTTAAATTGTTTATTTCATCTTTCTTTTTAATCTTTGGTGGGTTGTATATTCTAAAAATTGGATTCTTTTAGATTTTTCACTCTGGTGGAATAAACGTTTTAAAAGTATGTCCATCAACTAGGAATAGCACTTCCTCAAGATCCGGCCATACCACTCCTAGGCATATATCCAAAAGGGGCTCAAGTACACAATAAAGAAATTAGCTCAACCATGTTTGTAGCAGCTTTATTTGTAATAGCCAGAAGTTGGAAACAGCCCAGATGCCCCTCAACTGAAGAATGGATGCAGAAACTGTGGTACATCTACACAATGGAGTATTACTCTGCAATGAAAAATAAGGAAATCATGAAATTTGCAGGTAAATGGTGGGACTTGGAAGGGATCATCCTGAGTGAGCTGTCCCAGAAGCAGAAAGATACACATGGTATATACTCACTCATATAGACATATAACATAGGATAAACCTACTAAAATCTGTACATCTAAAGAAACTAATCAAGAGAGAGGACCCTGACTAAAACGCTCAATCCCCATCCTGAAAGGCAAAGAGAATAGACATCAGAAGAAGAAGAAAACAGGAAACAACCTAGGAACCTGCCAAAGAGGGCCTCTGAAAGGCTCTGCCCTACAGATTATCAAAGCAGACACTGAGACTTAAGGCCAACTGATGGGCAAAGTGCATGGAATCTTAAGTAAGAAGTAGGAAAAAGTAAGATCTGGAGAGGAGAGGAACCCCACAAGGAGAGCAACAGAACCAGAAAATTTAACACAGGGGTCCCCCCGGGACTCATATTCCAACCAAGGAACATGCATAGAGATAACCTAGAACCCCTGCACCGATGTAGTCCATGACAGCGTAGTATCCAAGTGGGTTCCATAGTAATGGGAAGAGGGACTGCCTCTGACATAATCTGATAGGCCTGTTGTTTGATTACCTCCCCCTGAGGGGAGAACAGCCCTACCAGGCCACAGAAGATGACAATGCAGCCATTCCTGATGTGATCTGATAGACTAAGATCAGAAGGAAGGAGTGGAGGACCTCCCCTATCAGTGGACTTGGGAGGGGCAAGCGAGAAGAAGGGAGAGGGAGGGTGGGACTGGGAGGGGAGGAGGGAGGGGCTTATGGGGGGATACAAAGTGAATAAACTGTAATTAATAAAAAATAAAAATGATTAAAAAATATAAAAGTGAGCTTAAAAATAAAAAATAAAAAAAAGTATGTCCATATAATTCTCTGAATTTCCTCTGTGTCTGTTGGAATGTGTCCCTGTTCATCTCTAATTTTAGTAATTTGGACTTTCTTTCTCCATCTTCTAGTTAATTTGGCAAAAAAAAAAAAAAAAAAAAACAAAAAACATTTGTATCTCCTTGATCGTCTCAGAGAGCCAACCTGTTTGCCTCACTGAGTGGTTATTTTATTTCTATTGTATTCATTTCAACTTTGAGTGTGATTATTTCTTCTCCTCTGCTTTTTTAGAGTACTTTTTTTCTTGTTCTTCTTGGTCTTTAAAGTATGCAATTAAGTTATTAACCTTAAATTTCTCCTGCTTTTTTTAAAAATATATGAATTAAGTGCTATGCACTTGCCTCCTAGAACAGCTTTCATTGCGCCCCATAGTTTAGATATTTTGTTTTCTTATTAATTCAACACTAAAAAGGTTTTTTGATTTTTCTTCTTGATTACTATTTTGATCCAATTTTCATTCAGTAGTGAGTTGTTCAGCGTCCATGACTTTGAATACTTTTTTGCCATTTCTATTGCTGTTGATATCTAGCTTTAATCCATGGTGGTCAGATAGGATACAAAATGTCATTTCAATTTTTAAAAATATCAGTGAGACATCTTTTGTGTGTGAACATGGGCTTAATTTTAGAGAAAGTTCCATGGCTGCGGAAAGTAAGTATGCTCTTTTGTCTTTGGGTGGAATGTTCTGTCAATATCAGAAAGGTCTATCTGATTTCTTACATTATTTATCATCAGTGTTTCTCTGCTTAGTTTTAGCCTGGATGACTTGTCTGTAAGTGAGAAAGGGATCACTGTTATAGTCTGAGTGCCAGTATGCACTTTTAGCTGCAGTCGTATTCGCTTTATGAATTTGGGTGCCCTTATATTTGGTACATTAATGTTTAAAATTGTGATTACTTTTTGGTGGATTTTTCCTTAAATGAGTATGGATGTTCTTTTTTATTTCTTATGATTTTGGTTTGAAATCTACTTTGTCAGACATTAAAACAGCTATGCTTTCTTGCTTCTTGGCTCAATATTGCTTACAATACTATTTTTCTCCCTTTTACCATAAGATGATGTCTGTCTTTGATTGTGAGGTATGTTTCTTGGATGCAGAAAGATTGATCTTTTTTTTCTAATCGAATATGTTAATCTTTTATTGTGGAATTGAGACTATCAATATTGAGAGTTATTGATGAGCAGTGTTTATTAATTCTTGTAGTTTTTCTGTTATGCTTTAGGGTCCCCACTCCATCTGTATTGACCAACAGTTTGAAATTACTTATTTACTCATGTGTCCTCTTGGGTATAGTTATCTTTCAGACTATAAATTTACTTCTACTGCCATCAAGAGAGCTGAATTCATCTACAGAACTCTCTTAAATTTGTTTTTATAATTCTTTCTCTGGCAATTAAGATTGGTGGTTTTTCTGGAAACAGTCATCTGGGCAGGCAACTGTCATCTCTTAGAGCTTGTAAGACATCTATCCAGGTTCTTCTGGCTTTCAGACTCTCCAGCGAGAAGCAGGGTGTCATTGCAATGGGTCTGACTTTATATGTAACTTTATATTTTTCTCTTGAGGCTTTTAGTTTTGGTTTGTATATGTTGTGGAGAGTTTCTTTTCTGGTCTTATCTGTTTGTGTTCTGTATACCTCTGGTACCTTGATAGGGGCATTTCTTGTTCTTCCTTTCTTTCCTCTCCTCTCCTCTCCTCTCCTCTCCTCTCCTCTCCTCTCCTCTCCTCTCCTCTCTCTCTCTCTCTCTCTTTCTTTCTTTCTTTCTTTCTTTCTTTCTTTCTTTCTTTCTTTCTTTCTTTCTTTCTTTCTCTTTCTTTCTTTTCTATCTTCCCTTCTCCTTTTCCTCCTCCTTCTTTATTTTCTTCTTTCTTTAACAAAAGTTGAATTGATTTCTTGGCAATCAAGTAAAGTCCTATCAGTAAAGAAATTCAGTGAGTAGTCACTATGGGGAATATTCATGAACTTTCAAGTGCCAAAAACGAAATCTCACTTTTTAAGTGTCAAAGAACAGACTACATCCATAGTGACTGCTGCCTGAGTATTGATTGTCCAGTACAGTCCCTTGCCAGGGAAGATACTGTGATAACAGACAGTTAGGGTTCTGGCATGCTAAGTTGCCTCAAAGTTCATGCTCTTTAACAATAAGATGGTTAGATAGAAGCTCTTGTCAGTTAAATATTCTCTTTATAATAGAACTTCTTATGGAAAAAAATAAAGTTTAATTTGGCATTCTTCTTTACTTTTTTAGTCCATGTTGTTTCCTAGTCATCAGTACTTTCCCTTACTTCCAAGTGTAACTCAGGTAAGTTAGATCTTTTTCTAGTCTGGGCATTATACTCTGTGACCAAGAAAACTAGGACAAACAGAAATAATTTGTTATCTGCTTTGAATACCAATGCTATTCTTTCTCATCATCACTGTCATCATGTTCCTCTGAATATAATTTGACATCTCTATAATATATTTCATATCCTTCAGCTCATTCTAACAGATTCTAGTGTCAGACTGATGTCTAGACCCACAGAAGACAATAGAAACAGACAGAGTGATCCCAGGTATTCTGTTAGGTTACAGCCAAAGCCATTATCTCTTACATTTTTGGTGTTGAGCCTAGCCTTTAATGGTTGAGCCATATCTCCAACCCCAAATGCATTACTCAATTATTATCTAGAAGCAAATTGGAAGAGTAAACTGCTGATTAATGCCAAGTCTCAAAGCTTTTCGCCTTCACTCAGGATGCTTCTTAAGGCTGAAGTTTAGGATGTATTTCTTCAAGGCAGAGTATGTGACAATGAAAAATTGGGAAGAATGATATCTAGTGTTGCTTTGAATCTGCTATACCTCAACGTGAGGTCCTTGTGAGATATTCTAGAACAATAGTTCTCAACCATCCTAAATGCTGGGACCCTTTAATACAGTTCATGTTGTGGCGACCCCCAACCATAAAATTATTTTCATTGCTACTTCATAATTGTAACTTAGCTACTGTTACAAATTGTCATGTAAGTATCTAATATGGAGGATGTCTGATATGCTGAACTTCAACTCCTGATTCTCTAGCCTCTACCTCCCAAGTGCTGCAATTACTTGTGCACACCCCTACCCCTGTATTGCCTTTCCATTTTTTTAGGCCACTATGTGGTTCAAGATGTCTGATTTCAGTAAGCAATTGATTGAGGAAAAATTAGGGTCCCCTTTTACTAATTACTAAGATAACTTAAGAGTGGATTCAGGTTAGTTCAATGAAAATTTTATTAGTGTTTAAAAGACAGAACTCAAGTCATGCAAGTTGTAAACTCAGCAACTGCTTGAAAGAGCAAGTTGTAGAAAGAAGAGAAACGTCATGCTATTTAAGATGCATTGAGGTCAGCAGTCACTTGGTGGACAGGAGTGCCTTTAGAGAAGGAGTAAAGAAACTCAAAATGTTGGGGGTGGGGTGGCAAAACTAAAGTACTAAAAAAAAAAAAAGCCTTAGAAAAGATATAGAAGAAAAAGAAGTTACACCGTTGTGAATTATTTGGAAAAATGGGTAGATTTGAAATCCTGAAAGGCTGTAGTCCATGAACTTGTACACTAATGTTACTACTTAAGGGTCTTGGCTGGGTTCATTTTCTTAGCCAGTTAAAGAATTAAAGGGCAAGGAAATATTGGGGGGAAATTCTCCAACACAGCAGCCAGGAGCAGAAAGAGTCAGGAGTGAGGGAAAACACACAGGCACCGCAAGTGTGCACGGACAAAGATGCTCAGCCTTTCAGGGGGTTTACTCAGGGAGCCCCCAAAACAGCCTCTCCTCGATGAGTGGGGTTTTAAAAGTGTTTGAAGCATCTTTCTTATCCCAATTAAGGATTGGTTTGTTTGAACGAAGACAGGATGGCTGACTGGCGTACAACCATTGTATAATTGTCTTGATTTGGGCTTGAACCATTCATTCTGGTCTATCAGCAGGAGATTCCTACTGGTGAAAGCAAAAGAAAAATTAAGGCCCTCTGGGAAAAGAGGAAGACATCCATTTGGAAGTTCATGAACTTTATTACAGAGCATGGCTCCCTCTCCCTACCTTTTTATCTCTCAGGGAAGCTGTCTAATTCCTAGTCCCTTGCTGGGGTGGGGATTCTGTAGAGGAAACATACAGCATCTCATTAAGGAACTAGTTATTCTTTAGCATTGTTTAAAGTGAGACTGTCTTCCTAGGGGTGGCCCCTTAGCCATATGTATTGACCCAACCTACCTGTGATCCCAGGTCTCCACCCTGGACAGAAATTTAATTTAATTCTCTTGGCCAGGAGTTTTTTGTTTTGTTTTGTTTTTTTCTCTTCCCCTATCCTAGCCCATCTCAAATGAGTTATACACAAAAGGAAAAATAGGTTGTCCAGCAGAGTCCACTCCCATAGGTACTTTCTTACCTAAGGAATTCTACTTACATTTCTTTAGACTACTTATGACTTTGAAGAGTCTTAAAGAAAATGTATTCCTAGAATTTGCTTTTTTTAAAAAAAAAATTGTATCATTATCAGTAAAGAAAGAAAATGGGCACTGGGTAAGCAGTAGAAATAATTATCCCCAGAGGGAAGACCAGGTGATTGTTATACAGGTGACCTTTCACTCTTGTCTTTAATGCGAACAAAGGAAATAACATTAACCAGATTTGAAATCTCAGTGCATTTCTGTGGCAACATCAGCAGAGAAGACAGAGTCCACTGAGTCCCGGAGATAGGTAAGTGACTCAACAGTGCTTTGAGAGATTGAAGGGAACTGACATGCGGACCACCTGACACAGAAACTCATGTGGAGAATGGAGGCCTAACAGAATACCAAACAGTGGCAGGAGTTTATGTCAGAGCACTCTGAAAACCACACACAGGTGGAGGGTTAAATTCATTTAAAGCTGTGGGTACTGGGAGCAGAGGGTGGAGAGCTAGAAAAATCTCAGAGGAAGATAAACTGTTTTTTGGCAGGGATGCGCAGAGGAAGGCCTAGACAAGGTAATAAGAATTTTATCCAGACTTTGAAATGCAGGCCAGGATCTCCTGGTTGAAGAAGGAATGCTGAGCAAAACAATGTCAAAGGAGACAGAACCCGATATGGGAACAGAGAAGGGTTCCTGGGAACCTGCACAAACCAATTTGGTTGAGCTGGAGGACTAATGCAAGGCCATAATGGAGCAGGTGTTGAAAGGCCTGATGAAGCCTGGATAGAGCATGCATTCCTCAGCTTTGATTCTGAGCCACATATTTTTTTTCCAGCAATAAGGATCTGTTGAGGCTGTTGTGCAAGAGAGTGACATTATTAATGTATTCTAGAAGCTTGGTATAAGGATGAGAGTAGTCAGTAACCAGAGGAAGGAAAGCTGGTCTGGGCAGCTGGTTCAGTAATGTCTGAAATAGGAGAGGTACCTTCAAAAAGCCAATTTCTGCTCTGTGCTTGAGGACATTTTCACCCCCTAGACTTTTTGCTCTGTGTAGGTAATTCATAAGTGTTCTTTTACCTCAAACTTACTAAATCCATTTCTCTCCCTCTCTTTCTCTCACTTCCTTTTTCTTTCCTCACTCTCTCTGTCCTTCTCTCTCCTTTTGTCCCCAACTCTCGATTTCTGTCTTTGTTAACTAAGTTATGTATGAATAATTTTTCTCTACTATTTATATTCTGGCCACCATGTGAGGCATCAAAGGTTCAGAGAATATGGTTCTATTCTTCTGAGAAAAGCAAATAATAAGGGAACTGTGGGGCTTTAGTGAGCAGCCAAGTACAAGTTTGTGTCAGACTTCAGGGGGGCACAAAGTACTAATTACTACGTCAGAGGAGATGACACTGAAGCCCACATGGAAAAATGACAAGGAAGTCATAGGGGAGTAAGAGGAGGGATGCTGTGGGACAGTAGAGAGCATGGGCTCTGTCCTCAGGTAGCTGGCAGTTTTGGGAACTGCGGAACAGGTCTTATGTACAGGAGTGAGGGACCATGACATGGGAGGAGTTAACAGGGCTTTGTGTGTCATGCTTAAGATTTTGATTTTCATTCCAAACATGCTGGAGGTTGTGGACGAATTTACTTAGTGGCATCAGTTACTTATTTATTTTTGATAGATTGAATCTGCAAATTGGGGATTTACAAGTTCAGGGTCTACAATGATTGAGACAAGATGCTAGTCATGGTTCAACCACTTGGTGGCTCTGAGCCCTTGGACAAGGCACCTAACCTCTCTAAGCCTCAGTTTCTTTCTTTCTTTCTTTCTTTCTTTCTTTCTTTCTTTCTTTCTTTCTTTCTTTCTTTCTTTCACTTAGAGCCTCTTATTTATTTATTTTTAATGCCATAAAATGCTGGTTTATTAACACCCCATTTATAACCATCAATAGATTCTTTTTTCCATTTTTTATTTTAAGATAAACTAGAACCACTGCACAGATGTAGCCCATGGCAGTTCAGTGTCCAAGTGGGTTCCACAGTAATGGGAACAGTGACTGTTTCTGACATGAACTGATTGGCCGGTGCTTTGATCACCTCCCCTTGAGGGGGAGCAACCTTACCAGTCCACAGAGGAAGACAGTGCAGCTACTCCTGATGAGACCTGATAGACTAGGATCAGAAGGAAGGAGAGGAAGACCTCCCCTATCAGTGGACTTGGGGAGGGGCAGGTATGGAGAAGGGGGAGAGAGGGTGAGATTGGGAGAGGAGGAGGGAGGAGGTCACTGGGGGATGGAAAGTGAATAAAGTGTAAATAATAATAATAATAATAATAATAATAATAATAATAATAGCCTCAGTTTCTTAAGAAAGACAATGCAGAGTCCTGATGAGACCTGATAAGCTAGGGTCAGATGGAAGGGGATGAGGACCTCCCCTATCAGTGGGCTGGGGAAGGGATATGGGAGGAGAAGATGGAGGGAAGGCAGGATTGGGAGGGAATAAAGGAGGGGGCTACACTTGGGATACAAAGTGAATAAATTGTAATAAATAAAAAATTAAAAAAAAATAAAAACATAAGCAAAAATCACAGATGTCCTCTGAAAGACCCAGGAGGTGATTGAAGTGGATGCAGAGACTCACAACCAAACCTTGGACAAGTGCAGGGAGTCTTATGAAAGAAGGGGTAGGGGTTTAAAAAGACCTGGAGGGGACTGGAGCTCCATAAGGAGAGCAACAAAGCCAAAATTCTGGGCCCAGGGGGGCCTCCAGAGAGTGATGCATCAATCAAGGGCCATGCATAGAGAGGACCTAGACCTCCCCTATTCATATGTAGCCCATACACAGCTCAGTTTCCATGTGAGTTTCCTAGTAAGGGGAGTAGGGGCAGTCTCTGATATAAACTTTGTTGCCTGATCTTTGATCACTTCCCCCTTGGAGGGGCAACCTTGCCAGCCCAAAGAGGAAGGGGATTCAGGCAATCCTGATGGGACTTGATAGGCTAGGGTCAGATAGTAGGGGAGAAGGACCTCCTCTATCAGTGGACTAAGGGAGGAGGATGGGGGTGGGAGAGGGAGGTGGTTATAATTGGAATATAAAGTGAATAAATTGTAAAAAATTTAAAAACATAAAAGAAAAGAAAGAAAGAAAAACAAAACAAAAGCGTTTACTTTCTTCATAGACATGGTTCTTCACTGAATCATTTACAACATCCCTATTTTGGTTCTTGGAATACAGAAAAACCTTCAACACTGATAATGGCTGCTTGTGTTCCATGGCCACTATCATGGACTCCCAATCTCACCCTCTCTCCCCCTTCTCCATACATGCTCCTCCCCAAGTCCACTCTACTGTAAGTGTCACTCATCTCAGGATGCAAGGCGGGCTGTAGGTAAGAATAAGCTGGAGGAGGAGAGGCCAGTTAAGACACCCCTGGAGATTTCTGTTCAGTGACCAACTGTCATTTGGATGGAATGAATGAAAAGGAAGACTGAGAAGATAGTGGTGACTGACTACCTGGAAGAAGCCAGAGTGAGTAAAAGCCACCTGTCAGGCTTGAAGATTGGGTGTCCAGGAGAGCTGTGGTATCATAGACGCAGAGAAAACCCTTTCACACTGAGATCAGTTCCTCAGGCCACTGTTTTCCTGACACCCTTCGATGGTTGGTGCTATTTCAGTTTCTTCACCTGCAGTGGTTGTGCTGTGCTGTTTGTCACTTTGTCTTATCCCACAGTGTTTTGACCTAGTCACGGTGAAGGCATGTTTAAACTTAGAATAGCAAACTGTTTGGAATCTTAAATCCACTCACACTCGGGTTTGTGTCTGCCTTTGCTTGGATCTTCCAGTCCTTTTTCTGTTTCTGGATCATGTGGATATCTCAGGAAAGACCTTAGCATATTTAGCCTTATTTAACGGAATCAAAAGAATGCCATGTTTTCACAGAATATTTCTTACCATTCATTGGTATCACATGATTATTATTTTCATTCCTGTGTAAGATTTGAGAGTATATGTACATTCTATTTTAGGTCTCATGCTATTAAAATAAAACAACAAAATATGGCTCAAGATTTGTTTTTTTCTGTGTATGTGTGTGTGTGCATGTGTGTGTGTACTTGATATGTATGGTGCATATGTGCCTATGTGTTGTGGTGCATGTATGTGGAGGGGCAGAGGAGGAAATTGGTGTCCTGCCCTGTCATTCTCAACCTTATTCTCTTCAGTCATTGTCTCTTACTGTACTGGAGGGAGGCTGGCAGCTGCCTTCTGCCTCTGTCTTCCAAGCACTGGGATTACTGGGTTGTAGTCAGGGTTTTTGTTTGTTTGTTTGTTTGTTTCTGTTTTGTTTTGTCACTTGGAAGCTAGGATATAAATTCAGGTCCTTACGCAGACATAGCTAACATCTTACTCATTGGGTCATCTCTGCAACCCTACCTGTGTTTTTTCTGCTTCTGAAAAATGTTACTTCTGTGATTCTGGGGACAGTTTAATTATCTCAAAGCAAGATACAAGATGTTGTAACCAGATGCTCTGCCTACTAGAGCCTTGCTTTGGAACAAGTAACCATATATAGGTCTGAGGCCACGGTTCTCTGTTTTGTTTTGTTTCTTCTTCTCTTCTTTCTATTTGAGTTGGGTATTTTCTTTTTATTTATTTATTTGTTTGTTTGTTTGTTTGTTTATTGAGACAGGGTCGCTTTACATAGCTCTGGTTGTCTTGGAACTCACTATGTATACCAGGATGGCCTAAAAATCTCACAGATACTCTCCTGTCTCTGCCACCTGAGTGCAATTTAATAAAAAAACAAAACAACAACAACAACAACAACAACAAAAAAAAAACAGGAGTTTTGAAATTGTCTTTGGGAGAAGTTACTGGCCTCAGAGCTCCGTCAATATATTGAACAATTGTTTCAAGAGAGAGACTTTGAGGGTATACTGGTGCTTTGAAGCCAAGGCCTGCCAACTACTTATTACATCCTAAATCCCAGGAAAGAATTTTTTAAAATGCCTTACGCAAAACTCTCAAAACGTTTGCTTTCCACCAATGATGAATACATCATGAGAAATTTTGTGACGTTCTCCACCAGCGCCGAGTCTGTGCAGATAGCTTGCACAATTGCTCATGAGGTCTGGGGAGACGGTGGCCCTGAATCAGGGGGAGCAAGGCAAAGCCCTGGTGGCCTCAGGATCGCCATCTTAATCCCAGCCTCAGTTGTTCTGAGGTCCTGCCGCAACCACCACCAACTGAGTCAGAATTAGTGCGGACCTGAGGTCTAACTTCAACAAGCAGAATCTCTACAAATATCTTTATCAGCCAATCACCTAGTCTTCCTGAACGTGCTTGGGTGCTTGTGTTTCAGAAACAGCAATGTGAGGGATAGGGAGTGAGATGTCTCTGTGGGAAAAAGTAGCCTTTCGGGTTCTCAGCATTTTACTCAGCTGCTTTCCTACTTTTTCAGAAACTACTGAGGCTATTAAAATCTATTCTTGGTGATTAAAAAAAAAATGGTAGCGTCTCAATGGCTTTTTTCCAATTGCCCCACGTCTGGCAGCACATAACTAAACATCCAGTTTTCTTTTTCATTTCTCTTCCAGGATCAAAACAATCCTGGTCTTATTTGTGGGGAAATAAATCTCTGCCCTGCATTCCGTGTAGGGAATAGAGTAAGACAGAGAGCCATCTGGGCTAGCCTGTTTCTCTGGAGTATGTGTTTTGGCTGCTTTAAAAGTCTGGCTCCTTGGTAAGGGGGCTGGTTTATCCTGGGTGTGGAAGGAGGGAGGGGTGAAGCTGGCCTGGGAGTTCCTTTTAGAGCAGACAAAAAGAAACCAGGAAGTAAGGAGGAATTATTACAGTCTGTACAGCTCAGGATGTTAGAGGCGATAACCTCCACGGCCTGGTTATTCATTAGCAAAAAGGAAAGCTCGGGGGAGCGCAGGGCTGGTGCAGCTGCAGGCTTGAAGCAGGGTGAGAGCAGCTGGAGCAGGCCAGGCCGGAAGATTTTGCCGGGAGTTAGGATCAGTCCTTCTCTAACTTTTTCTTGGGACAGAGGGAGAGGCGGCTGTTCTTTGTTCTCAGATGTCCCTCTAAATAAAACCCTTTTTATTTTTGTTATTGTTGGGGGCCCAAGCAGTCAGGAAGAAGCACCTTCCCACTGGACCTCCTGCCCAGTCCCCTCTTAATTTTGCCCCGGGGCAGCAGCTACAAACAGAAAGGCAGCTGTGAGTGTGTCTTGGCCAAGCCCAGATCTGCTGGAGAGATCCGAAGCAGGGATTCTTCATTTCGCTCAGCTCAGTATGGTGAGTTGCAGCTGATTTCGAAGCTGCCTGGTAGAGGAAGACAGTGGATCTGTACAGCGTGTGGGGAGAGGGACATCCTCTCCCCGACTCCCAGCCAGGACACCATGGGCAGCGTCTGCATGAGACTCTGGGCATACCTGCAGCCTTTTCTCCCCTGCTGGTCCCAAGAAGCAGACAAGTCAGTGGTGATTGAGAATCCAGGGGCCTGCTGTCCTCCAGAGGCTCCCAGATCACAGGAGCCCGAGAGAAGCCATGGCCACTATTTTGTGGCTCTGTTTGATTACCAAGCCCGTACTGCGGAGGACCTGAGCTTCCGCGCAGGCGACAAACTCCAAGTCTTGGACACTTCTCACGAGGGCTGGTGGTTGGCCAGACACTTGGAGAAGAAAGGAGCTGACTTGGGTCAGCAGCTGCAGGGCTACATTCCTTCCAATTACGTGGCAGAGGACCGGAGTCTCCAGGCAGAGCCGTGAGTATCACAGACCACATTTTGTTTCTCCGTTCTTTGGGGACTGGATGCTGAGCTCTCCCTCCTTCCTATCCACGGCCACTAAGTCCATGGCAGATCGGTCCAGTGCGGGAAAGCACTCGTCAGAAGCCACTAACTGAAACATGTCTTTCTCGCAAAGTGAGAGAGAACAGGGCCGGTGTTATAATGACTTTGCTTACAGTGTGGAAACCTACAGTCCATTTAATACTCCCATTTGCCTTATTTTAAATAAAACTACATTTTCATTTATGGGCAATCACAGTTTCCTCAAAACTTACTTTCTATTCTAAAATCTGAGGCTTCTTGTTTAGTTAGTGTTAACTTTCCAAGCATTCCAGACTAACGCTACAAACCCCACAGCTAACGGCAACCATTTCCATTCTGGTAGACTCCCAAATGGGCTTACTTACGTAGATGATACACAACTACACAATAGTAGTTCTTCTGGTGAAATCAAAACAGAGAAAACTTTCTGGGAGCTCCTGGGTGATAAGGTGTACTCTTCAAATCATGACAGCTTTTGGTTGTTAGGACTAAAAACTGGCCAGGTATAGAGAGCAATATTTTTTTTTAAATTTTATTTTTCTTATTAGTTACATTTTGTTAACTCTGTGTCCCAGCTGTATCCCGATCCCTCATTCCCTCCCCAACCCCACACTCCCTCCCCGATCTCCTCCCTGCCCCTTTCCAAGTCCACTGATAGGGGAGGACCTCCTCCCCTTTCATTTGACCCTGTTTTATCAGGTACCTTCAGGGCTGGCTGCAAAGTCCTAGAGAGCAAATTGTAACAAGTAAAGTAACGGCAGTGTTTCTTCAGAACAGTAGATAGACGTTTCATCCTTAAAAATGATTTTATAAATGAGCCTGATGATGAGCACACCTGTTGTCATTTGTTGTCTCGTTCAGTTTTCTATCTCTGATTGTGGTGCTTAAACAGTTATCTATCCTTGTAAAGAAATGGGCCACTAGAGGTTACTGAATAAATCTGGTTACCACATAGTATGACAGTAATCAGAAATGTCCCCCCCAGGCTCCGGTTTTGTTTTCTCCAGCTGGTGGCACTGTGTGGGAAGTCTATGGAAACTGTGGGCGGTTGTATCTAGGTGATGGACAGGCCTTTGCAGACTGTCCCCAGCCTTTACCCTCCATCGTACTCCGTGCTTACTGCTCTGCCAGACTCTACGTACTGTCAGTCTGTCGCTCTCTCTTAGTCACTATGCCTGTTCTCCCATGATAGATGAAAACCTTCAGAAACAATGAACCAAAATAAATATTTCCTCCTGAGAGAGAGAGAGTCAGAGCCGGAGATAGAGAGAGTGTGTTAAAGTTCATCTTAGTATATGAGTAATTCCTAAGGTTTAAAGTGGCATAAAAGAGGAAAAAATTATGAAATTATTTAAGCCACATTCCTCCCCTCATCCACGCATTCAAAGAGCAGGCATAGCTGTGGGTATGTTATGGGAAGTGGATCAAATGTAGTTTGATATGTAGGAGCAGGATTAGGGAGTAGGTGAACATTCAAGGTTGGTGATAAGTTCCAATGAAATCTAAAATAGGGAACAGCTTCTGGGAAATAGGCTTATTTAGAGATCCTCTCATGTTCTCACATAGAGATTTTTCTTCTTTCTGATTGCTCTCTTTTATTATTATTTTAATATGATATTTTTATCAATTTGTTGAGAATTAGGCACTGTTTAATTTGATCATATCCACTCCCCCTCCCCCACAATTTTTGTTCCTTTGTGAGCTACACCTCTCTTGCTGTCCCAGGAAACAGAATGGCAAGGAACAGCCAAGGGCCACTGCTGCTGGGTTCCAAACTTTAATATTTCCAAGGGAAGAACAGTTTGGTGATTTATGAGATTTTTTTTTCCTCCAACAAGAACCTAAAATTAAGAAGGCTATAATGTGTGCATAACTAGACATTAATTGACTTAGACTTGTGATGAGCAGAATTGATATGTAATCAAATAGGAACAGCCCTTAACAGGGCATGGTGGTGCACTTCTAAAATCTAAGCAACCCAGGTGACTGGAGGAAGATTGATACATGTTTGAGGCTATATTGAGCTACACGGTGAACACAAGGCCAGCATCAGACACAGAGTAAAACCTTGCTTCAAGGAAAAAATAAACAAACACCTGAATGAACTCTTCATTTCTGTGGTAGTCTCGATCTTCTCTCACTTAATTTCCTATAGAGTGGGTAATACGTGAGGCACATCTAAACAGAAAAGAAATACCTTTTTTTCATCCCCTAAATGCTTAGTTTTATGCATTTCCTAATACTTTCTTTCTGTGTCAAGCATTATGAGTATTTTACATTAGTGTAACATTATCAGAACAACACTTTAATGTTAATATTTAGTGCCTTGAATTCATGATATACCAAGGTGAACACACTCTGGTTAAAAGGTGGGGCACAGTGTCTGGACTAATTTGGATTGTCTGTCTAGGAACACAAAATAAAGCAGCTAAAGTATTACTTTCAATTCACAGGGTTGGTCGATAGCCGAGAACTCTCTTTTTCACTTTCCACCTAATTCTAGCCCTTTCCTCTTGGAGTTGGTTATCAACTGTGTTTCTCTCACTGCTAACTCAGGTCTCCATAGTATGTTTCCCTATACACTCTTCAATAGAAATAGGATGTCGAAAGGTGCTTCCACTCTGTCTTTGCCAAGACAGGATGCCTGTTTCCTTCCAGGAACACAGAGAAGTTTCACCCAGGTACCTGGTTTCTTGTCACCATGTGGCTGAATGCTACAGATTCCTGAAAATACTTCCATTCTCCTAGTAAGTGATCATAGCAATTTTCAGAAAGAGGATGTTCAAGAGACTCAGACAGTGTTTATTACCAAAGGAATCATATAAAAAGTTTTAATATCTTCATTGATGTTTTCAGCCTATGTTTAAGTTTTCCTCTGAACACTGAAAATTAATCTGGTTAATTGAGTTCAGTAAACAGAACTGAAGAGAAATTGTTGTTTGCACTTTCTTCGTGGATATAAGTAGGCAATGGGAAACCAATGAAAGAGGATTCATCTAATCTCTAATTATTTAGTTCAACATATAGTAGTGTTTATTTGCTTATTTCTTTATCTTGACTTTCATTAGTAAGGAAATAATGTAAGCACTTCTGCAGTTATTACTACTGGGGTAAATCAACTGAAGGTTTTGTCTTGTTGAACATCCACCCTCAACTTTTTTGATACCTGGAACTAGAGATGTTATAAGCACCACACTATTGTTAAGACAAACTGTTGTACTAATGGATTATTTCTACACTTGGACATTCTTTAATTTTCCTGAGAATCTTACATTAAGTGATACAATGGACCAGTTCTTAAAGAATTTTGTTTCTGTGAAGAACCCTTGAATGAATTCAAATTCATTCCTCAATCCTCTTATAGACAAGTGCTCTTCTTCCATATTTTTCAATCCAGAATCCATCAAAAACTTTATACTTAAGATCTTGTTACTCAGAACTCCTTTAGAAAATATTATTTGATGTTTTTAAAGACAGCCAATATGCTAGTTACTATGTCTTAAAGGCTTGGTTGCCAGGTGGGGATTAGTGGGAGATCCTTAGGTCACAGGGACTATGTCCTCTAAGACTGTTGGGGCCTCAGTTTCCTCCCCTTTCTTTGCTTTCACCATGTGTTTTTTCTACTATGTGCCCACATGTGCTTTCTTGCTGTATCTGAGGTCCACAGCACTGGGATCAACTTGGTCTTGGTCTAGAGCCTAGATAATTATGAGCATTTCCTTTTTAATTGTTATGTGCATGTGTATGCATGTGTGTGTGTACAGGTGTGTATGTACATGTATACATTTGCATGCGAAGGCCAGAGAACAATTTCCTCAGCTACTGTCCACTTTGTTTATAGGACAGATCTTTTACTGCTCTGGAATTAGCTAAGCTAGCTCTCCAGCTAATTCCAGGGAGCTGCCTGCCCTATTTCTTGAGAGCTTGGGTTATCAGTGAATGCTACTATTTTTCATGTAGGTTCCAGGGATAGGCCTCAGATCTTCATGCTTACAAAGTCTTGGGTCCCATTAGTACAAAACCAAACTCAACAGCAACAAAACAAAACTAAACAAAACAAACAAAAATCAAATCCCTAGAGTAACTTCTGATTTTTCGATTAATTTTTCGATTAATTCTATCTTGTTGTCTCATACTCTTGTATATATTCTTACCTAAGAATCACCTGCTGTGTCTTGTGACCACCCATTCCGCTAGGAAGAAGACTCAGTGAAGTCAGAGAATCCCTATTTGCTATGCTAGGTGTATAACTTGGTTTTATGTTTTTAAGTGTCTATGAAGCATGTAACATTTCTCTTGCCCCCTTAGTCTGAGGTTTGCTTACTGTGGTATATAGGAGGGCTAGAGGAGCCCCAGGCCAGCGGAGTCTCTGGTTCTTGTGGTCACCTGGATAAGAAGCAAAAAACTGTGTGAGAAACCTTGCCTTTTACTCTGCTTCCCTCTTTCCCTTTCTCCTCCTCCCTGCTTTCCTTTGTTGCCTACATACTACTTTAGAGTCTACCTTTAAAAAAAAAGCAAGAATCAGCATTTGTAGTGTTTTAATATTTATTAATTTATTTTTAATGTGCCTGAGTGTTTTGCCTGCATTGTATGCAAGTGCACCACAAGCGAGCCTGGTACCTTTGTAGGTCAGAGGACGGCACTGGGTCCTCTGGAACTGGAGTTACAGATGGTTGTAGGCTGATGTGTCGGTGCTGGGAATAGAACCCTGGTCCTCTAAAAAAGCAGCAAGTGCTCTTAAATTCTGAGCTAGCTCTCTAATCCCAGTATTTGCAATTTGTAATTGGTAGTTGATACTTACAGGGTAAAAATACTAGAATGAAGTATGAAAATAATGGATTTTTTTTCTCATCCTTTCAAGATATATGTTGCCTCTTGTGATCTTTTTATAGTACTGAATGAGAGTTCTCTTAAAATGTTATATAATCTATGGCCATTGCCATTGTCTGCCCTGAAGTTAGTAGCTTGGAGGAATAAAATGGATATTTTCAGAAATAGTATCATGCTGTCATTTTAGAACAGAGTGAGGCTTCACTGGTTGGTGCGTTGAATATTATTGAATTTAGTAATTATAAATAGAAAATACACACAGTAATCTCAGTCATTTTCAATGAAGGGGTCAGTTAATTTCTTTCTTACTTGGGATATGAAGCCAAATTTTGAAAATTGCATTAGCTGAAGATAATTAATGTAGTTTCAAAACAGAAGTTTATTAATGAACAAATGAAGAAAAAGGCTTCAGAATACTTGTAAACCACACTGGCAAAATAAACTTTAGCCCTAGTGAGTAGTTAAGTCACTCGAAAATCCGCAAGGACGCTAATCATATAGTTGTTCTTTGTCTAGGTTATTTCTTTCCCTTATGCTTGTTCTCAGGGAATAGTAAATGTACACATGTTGAGATGAAAATAATAGATTTGTGGATCTTCCCCCAAATGAAATATATTTAAATATTATAATTCTAGAAATCAACTAAAAAAGAGGTTTATATGCACAAATTCAAAATACACCTTAAATACACATATGGTTGTCTATGAAATAAAGTGTTTTTGATGAATCAAAGCTATGAATTTAGGACCAACATTTTAAATTAGACATATGAACAGTTAGACATCATGAAATCAATTGGGAGTATATATCACTAAATGACTGTGTCACTTCTGTATTCACACTCCTTTACTTAATTAATTAATAAAAAAAATCCAGTTAAATAATTAATAGAGGAAAGACTTGATTCTATGAATCTCATTATACCTTTGAGAAGTATTGATGTATTATGGTTTAGAATCATTAAGATGAGTTGGGAGTTATCTTTTCTACAAAAAGCAACACAGTTGATAATACTTTGGAAATGTCGCTTAGTGTGTTTCATTCAGGAATGTTTTCTATTTATCAAAAGAATTGATTTCTTGTTCTTTTCAGATTTTCAATAAATTACAAACAATAGGAAATTCTATGTGAATGGGATAAATCATAAACTATGAATGCTAAAGTTGAGTCTTAAAGAATAGATCCTAAATTTCAGCTTGGTTGAATTTACTTTTTGGTAACAACAGTTTATTGGACACCTAGGAAGCTTTTTTTTTTTTTTTTTTTTTTGTCCATATGACTTCATTTGACATCCTGGCTTGATTTTGTTGATGTGTCCTGATCTTTCTTTTTTTCCTTTTCCTTCCTTCCTTCCTTCCTTCCTTCCTTCCTTCCTTCCTTCCTTCCTTCCTCCCTTCCTTCCTTCCTTCCTTCCTTCCTTCCTTCTCCCTTCTTTCAACTAAGAGGTAAACATATCACTCATACACAACCTTGTACATAGTAAGATAAGGGCTAACTATTCCCCATACTTTCTGATTTGTCTTGTGACTAAGAAAGAAAAACAAACAAACAAGAATTTGTGTCACCTGACTGAAAAAAATTCCTTTTGGATTATTCAGTTTCCAGTATTACAGTAACAATCTCTATTATACATAAATCTTAGAGCAATACTTTGGTTCTTCTGGAAAATATCTGAGTGAGGCTAAAGCATTGATGAAATAGAATTTTAATGGAAGTGTAATACTGGTTGTTTCTTTTTTTTTCACCTACACTATTATATACTTCATGACACAGGATCTGGATTTCAGTATGGCGCTATCACTTACCTGTGTAAACTTGAGCAAATCATTGATAGCTCTATGTCACTTTCTCATATGAAACATGGGAATAATAAGGATAACCTTTTTCTCAGGATTCACTCTATGACATGATATTGTTTGAAAAAGTGTGGTGTAAATAACCTCTCCATTGTAAGGGTTTAATACATGTTACATATTATTTACTTGGCAACCTCTTTTGCACTTCTATCCCAATGGTTCACTCTTTGTAAATTCATCACTATTTTAGTCTAGACTCATAATAAATGTTTTCTATAGCAGGAGTCCTACGCTGAGAACCTTTTGGTCTTAGACAGTTCAATGTGGTCCCTCATCTGAAGGTTTGATCTTCAGACAGGCTATTCCATTCTGTCTTCCCATAATGCTCCTTTCTCTTTGTTACTTGATGTGGTGGAATTCGCTGTATGCCCTGTCCTCTCCAGTCCTGTTGTAGCTTCCAGAGTACTGAGAGTTTCTGCTTCTAGTCTTTCCCATTCTTTGCCATTGTGGACACTTTGTTTGCTGCAGAACTGTGAACTTGGGACATGGGTGGTAAGAAGTAGAGCCATTATCTTGCCTCTGCCCTGAGCTTAGCATATGTGTAATAAGACCAGTTGGGTAAATGAACAATTTAGTGAACACTACTGCAAATTTCAGGGTTTTTTTTTTAAAGAACAGCTAAAATAGTGACCTGTGTGAATTATTTTTTTTTAAAACCTATTAGAAGATCTATATTAAGGGCATTAACCTTACGTATCATCACTGTGAGTTGCTCATACCTTATTTTTTTTTTGTTGTTGTTAGATTCATAGTCATAGTAGCATAAACTCTAACCTCCAAAACAAAAAGTTTATGTAACCTATCCCCAGATTAACAGATACTTTTTTGTAATATGGAATGAATATAAAATCAAGAAGAAATGATAACTCTTACGGAGATAACATATAAAAACCATATGCACACACACACTAAACTATACCTTGGTTATATTCAAAGTAAAGGAATTGCTAGGCAGAGCTTTAAAATGGGAAGCAAACCAAAACCCAATTTACAAAATTAATGTTGTGGGTCAGACTTGTAATTTCTGTTTTTATGGTCAACATATATAATTTCAAATTAGTATGTTTATGAAATATTTTTCAGCTTATATGTGCTGAAAGTTGACTGGAGTAGATAGCAATAGAGTTTCACGGTTACATTATAAACATTACCAAACAAAATAATTCTATCTTCTTTTTGCTAATTTTCTTGCTAATTAACTGCTACTTTCTCTACAGCCTTCTCCCTGATTTCCATTTTTAATGGAGTCTTTAGCACTTCTTAGCACTGAAAGCACTGAGCTGCTTTCTCCAGGGAAGGTAGTTAGGCAGATTAATAGTAGCTTTAATGGTGTTTCAGGGCTCCTTATAGCTATTTTCCCAAAGCCTGCAACTTTAGTATTAGTTTATGTGGCTGTTTCTTTGAAGATTAATGGAACATCAGAATTTTGCTAAAATGCATAGATGCAAATATAGATCATGTGATCTCTATTACCTACCTTAGTGCTTATTTAGCTAAATTCAGATAGTACCACCTGTGTAAGATCTTTCTGTTACGCCATGCTTTCTCTAGAGAGATTTTTTCAGCTAGATGTTTTTCTATTTAAAAAATGAGTTAATTTGCATGTCGAAGTCTGTAATGTTTATATGTATATTTATAGTTCATATGATGATTTATAATGCCTTCAAGTTTTGAAAAAAATTAATAAGAGACTTTTTCATGATTTCTCTGCATTTTTTGAGAGAAAAATGAAAAGCATAAGTCAAGGAATGTAATTACTAAGAACCTCTGAACTTCAGGTCCATAGTAATTTGAAAGGAATTTTTAGAATCATATTGAGAAATATTTCTACTAACACAAATGTTGCAGAGGTCACTGGCGGCTTGATTTAAATGGTTCAGAGGAATTTCACATGGTTCTTCTGAAGGAGCAGTATATTGATGGATGTCAGGTCATTATAATGCTATTCTGATTTCATTTCTGAATATTAATTATAACATATTGACATACTATGCCGTGAGCTACTGCTCAGGAATCATTTCTGGAGTGGCCTGTGGTATTTCTGAGTTGTATGATTTGAATGCTTTCTCCTTAATCTCTGAATCGTTTTTGATTGTCAAAGGAAATTATTTCTAAGGGACTCAACAAACACTTTGCTTGTGTTCTCATTGTAGGAAAATTTTATAAGCCTGGCACGGTGGTGCATGCCTGTAATTCCAGCACTTAGGGAGGAAAAAGCAGGCAGATCTCTGTGAGTTTGAGGCCAGCCTGGTCTACAAAGTGAGTCTAAGACAGCCAAAGCTACACAGAGAAACCCTGTCTTAAAAAATAAAATAAAATAAAAACAAACAAGTAAATAAATAAATGAAGTTTCAATGTGGGTGCTATAAAGAATTTTAAGAGAGTGATTCTTTTTTTTCAGAGAATTTTACAGTCTTAGGAAAAAAAAAAAAGTAGAGAATGTTATGCGAACTCCATTTAGCAAAAGCCCTCCAGTAGCGCACATCTGGAGTGGTCTGCCAAGAAAGAACATACCAGAAAGAAGACTGAATCATCTCAGAAATAGGGCATTAGGAAATGCTGCCATATTTGAGACTGCAGTTTTGGTAAGTTTGTAAAGTACCGGGGCTCTGGTCTGGACTGGAGTCTATCAAGAAGTAGAGATGCACATGTTTGGCCGTCAGTAAATGTTGATATGGAGGCAAAGACTATCTAGAGACTGAAGACGCAGAACTCACCCAAGTGAGCCAGGATACATCGGTAGTTGGTTGTTCGTGTCATTAGACAATGTCTGTGCTTTTGTGGATGTTTAAATATGATTATATAGTGACGTGATCCAGGTTTCGTCCATCATAATCTCAAAGTGATAGCCTTAAGTGCTGGGCTAGCTTCTGAATGTAGGGGCTTCTTTTTAAAAGGGTCTTGGGATGGACAGATGCTCGTTTATGCCATATAAATAGTTCAAAAATGTCATGTTGTACACACTTGAGACAATATTTGTTTAATGCATGAATGAAGAAAGCAATACATGGATGAATAGGTACAGGAAAAAGAATTCAGTTTTGATTTGAAGAGAATCAGACCTTTCAAGGTTCTACTCACATGATCTTCTTTCTAAAGAAGTCTTTATTGAAAGGATTCATAATCTGTTTTTCCTATAAATTTGCATTTATTGCTAATAAGTTTCATTTGAGAAGGTTTCCATTGTATTATGCCAAACACACTGAAATTAGCTTGTATTGTCTTTTATCGTAGAACATTCACCTGAGATGGGCATTTTTTTTTTATAACCACTTTATAAATGTGGAAAATAAAGCTAAGTAAACTGTTTAGTAGGTTGTTATTAGGACTTAATTTTTATTTCTGGGACTAATTAAAACAGAAAAGTAGAGAGGTGAGCAATCCTATAGCATGATGTAGGACTTGAGGGCAGAGGAAATAATGAATATTTTTGTGCTTCTTCAAAGTACTAAGCACACAAAACCAATTTAATTCTTATATGATAACTCTGTCTGGAAAGTTTTTCGTATCACTGTTTTTAGGGCTGGAAAATTGAAACTAAATTAAATAATTCTAGAGTTGTCTTATCTGGTGAGTGGTAGAGGTGAAAGTAAATTAGATACAGAAAAGCAGAAAGGGACTGGAATTAAACTATGATTTTAAAACAAGTGAAACATTGATTGAAATATTAACTTCTTATAGTAAATTTATTTAATACATCAATTTTGGATGCAGCGTTTTTAAAAATATGCCATTAATTAGAATACAATTTCATCCCTTTCTTACTTTCCTTTGACATTCCAACTTTTAAGTCACAGTAAGATATCTTAATAGAAATGTCTAGAAGAACTCCAGAAACAGAAAGATCCATACCGAAGGGCAAGTTAGTTCTGTAAAGATGGATCTTGAAGTCATTCATATGGAGAAATTATAATGTCATAGAAATGTAAGAACCATGGAGTGCTGTTATCTTTATAAGGCTTATAAGGACAGTAGAGTAAAAACCCAAGGAAAAAAAGGGAGGCAAAGACAAAATCTTTAGAAACATTTGTAGTCACCTGAGCAAGAGTGATATGTGCAAATTTTAATAAAATCCCTTTTTGGGTTGTGTATAACATGTCCACACTCTTTGGCAACCTCCTGCCTCACTAACAACTGCCTCAATCAAGATGACTTGACTTGTTTTGTTCTATGGAATAGTAGTAAGTGTGGCAAGAAAAGAGACTTAGGAGTTTATGAGTTAATATTTGCTTTCTACTCTTAAGAGTTCTACAAGTATTGTTCACAAAACAGAAGCCAACCTCCGTGAACTTTAAAAAAAATGTGAAGAGCTCCTTCTGGTCAACCTGTCTTGCCACCTGACTGAAGACCAATGATTAAGCCCAGTTAAGATTAGTGGAGCCCATCCTAAGTAACTAAACTTTACTTTGTGAGCTAACTAAATGGTTGTTCTGAATCAAATGTAAGTAAAGCAGGAAGAAGAAAATGGAAACAATGGACTCACCAAAGTAGATAAAGAAAGGTCAAGAGAACTAGAGAAAAAGAAGTAATGGCCACTGACTGGTGACAGCATGCAATAAAGATATGGACTTACAAAGGAGCACTGAGGGTTCAGCCTTGGACTCTGTACTGGGTGACTTAGGCCTGTTGACTCATAGTAAAAGCATTATATGAGACTTAGGTCAATCCAGAGAGTCAGCATTAGGGAACGCAGAAGTCACAGGGTCAGTGGAGTCCAGTTGCTTTCACCTCTAAGCAGAGTTTGCAGTGTCTTACCAGACTGTTTGGTTAAAGGTTTACAGTCGTTGTCCTGTCTCTAGGATGTCTTGAGAGCTATTCAGCATTGTGTAGAGGATTCCATATTTGGCAGCTGAGACAGAATGAGAACAGGAAGAGGATGTATTTTTTTTTTTTAACCTCCATCAGCTTGGCTGTCCCAAAACCTTTTGAGAATGCAGTAGGGTTTTCTGATTGTATAACCCCCTCTTAAGGCCCATATTGTGGGAAAAGTGTACTCAGTGCTACATCTTGAAGAGAAGCAAAAAACAAACAAAAACAAAAATGAAACAAAAATCCAGATACTACTTTGAAAGAATTTTGATTGGTGCTACATTAAGGTGATGTCAGGATTGGAGCTTGTTTGAAAATAATACCAAAACAGGTTAATAACTTTAAAAGTCCTTAACTATATAGTAATATACCTTGCCTATACATTGGAAAAATTCCTTTTCTGTGATATGCTAGTTCAGACTATTAAATAAAAAGAATGCTCTCAGAGCCACTTTTTCTAGGAAGCTTCTACAGGCCTCTGCTTTCTGGAAATCCCTGGGGACTGAGTTAGGTCTGTCCTGGCTTTCTACTCTGGCATGCTATCACTGCCTCGACAGCTAGGATACAGTGGATGTGGTGATGTTTCAGATAAGAACAATATAAAGAGTGACTCAGTAGCTTCTCTCCCTGTGTTATACAATAGCTGATAACAAAGCAGGCCAAACTAGTTTTGAGGTTGACTCATTGGGCTCTGGGCTCTGTTTTAGCAGAAGGCTGCCTTAGGGAAGTAATAGGTTACAAAAATGAGAGGTCAGAGCACTGACTTAGGTTCTGGTAAGGTAATTGGAAGCAAAAGATGTATGTGACATTTAGTGGAGGCTAAACAATCACATTAAATGAGTTTTCATGTTTGAAAGAAATTTTAGGGTTTAAAGAAACTCCTGATCCACTCTAAAGCCTAAAAATCTATTTCCAAAGTTAGGTAGTATTATTCAATACTCTGGCTTATTAATAACTTATTTTTATCTTTTAAGATAAACCTGATAAATATGAAAGAGTACGTGTAACTTCTAGGGAATTTTTGAACTAATGATTGATAAACATCATTGCCAGCTTATTCAATGTGCATTACTAACAGGGGCCCTTAAGGTTCTCCTCCTCCCAGACCCAGAGCATGATGGCTAGCTAACAGGCTCTGGGTTCACTGAGAGACCCTGTTTCAGTGAATTGCATGGAAAATAGGTGAGAAAGATACTTAGTGTTGGCACCAGGCTTTACATACATACATACTCACACATGTGCATATGGACCAGAACATGTGTTCCCACATACATGAAATATGCATACATATACACATATATACATTCACATCACACCCATACACATGTGAGAAAAAATTTCAAGAGGCTATGTATCTATATATGTACAATATATTAATGTCATTAAATAAGTTAAATAACATATTGTGTGGATATTTATATTTTAGAAAACTATAAATCAAAATAAAGTCACAGTGAGTAGATTGCTGTTTATTTACTTGAGTGTACACTACTCAATATAAATAGACTAAGAAAATGATTAGATGTTGAAGCTGGGTTTGTGGCTCAGTGAAACTCTGTGGTCCTGAGTTCAATCTATAACACTGGGGGAAAAAAAGCCAACAGCAAAAACCTAAAAGTAATTTAAGCATAAAATCAAAGGGTGGCAAATCTGATGACCATAAATTTAAACATAGACATTGTAACCAAACAGGAAGTACATGACTCTACCTTTCCAACAATATTGATTTCACCAAATGATTCTTTAATATTATATTCCTAACATGAGTAGGAAAAAACTAAAGTCAGACAACTTTGCAGTTTCTGATGTCATTACACATAATGACTTTTAAGATTCCTGTGTCTGCATTCTGATGCCAAAGGCCCTTGTCCTGTAGACCATGAATATTTTAAGATTCTAAAGGCCCAGTTATATACCTTGAGATAGTTGATGAGCCTCTGAAATTATGTATGCAATTTGTGTGGTATGTCTAGAATGGGGTACTCAAGAAACCATATTTTTTTTTATTTAAATCTTTTATTTATTTTTTATTAATTACACTTTATTCATTTTGTATCCCCCCATAAGCCCCTCCCTCCTCCCCTGCCAATCCCACCCTCCCTCCCCTTTCTGCATGCATGCCACTCCCCAAGTCCACTGATAGGGGAGGTCCTCCTCTCCTTCTTTCTGATCTTAGTCTATCAGTTCTCATCAAAAGTGGCTGCATTGTCCTCTACTGTGGCCTGGTAAGGCTGCTCCCCCCCAGGGGGAAGTGATCAAAGAGCAGGCCAATCAGATTATGTCAGAGGCAGTCCCTCTTCCCATTACTATGTAACCCACTTGGACACTGAACTGCCATGGGCTACACCTGTGCAGGGGTTCCAGGTCATCTCCACAAATAGTCCTTGGTTGGAGTAGGAGTCTCTGGGAAGTTCCCTGTGTTCAAATTATCTTGTTCTGTTGCTCTGCTTGTGGAGTTCCCGTTCCCTCCAGCTCTTACTATTTCCCACTTCTTACATAAAATTCCATTCACTCTGCCCATCAGTTGGCCATCAGGCTCAGCATCTGCTTTGACAGTCTATACTGCAGAAGCTTTCAGAGGCCCTCTGTGGCAGGTTTCAAGGTGGTTTCCTGTTTTCTTCTGGCTTTCAGAGGCCCTCTGTAGCGGGTTCCGAGGTTGTTTCCTATTTTCGTTTTCTTCTGATGTCCATCCTCTTTGCCTTTCAGGATGGGGATTGAACATTTTAGTTAGGGTCCTCTCTTTTGCTTAGTTTGTTTAGATGTACAGCTTTTAGTGGGTTTATTCTATATTGTATGTTTATATGAGTGAGTATATACCGTGAGTGTCTTTTTGCTTCTGGGTCAACTCACTCAGGATGATCCTTTCCAGGTCCCACCATTTACCTGCAAATTTCATGATTTCCTTATTTTTCATTGCTGAGTAATACTCCATTGTATAGATGTACCACAGTTTCTGCATCCATTCTTCAGTTGAGGGGCATCTGGGTTGTTTCCAGCTTCTGGCTATTACAAATAAAGCTGCTACAAACATGGTTGAACAAATGTCCTTGTTGTGTACGTGCGCCTCTTTTGGGTATATGCCTAGGAGTGGTATGGCTGGATCTTGAGGAAGCGCTATTCCTAGTTGTCTGAGAAAGCGCCAGATTGATTTCCAGAGTGGTTGTACCAGTTTACATTCCCACCAGCAGTGGAGAAGCGTTCCCCTTTCTCCACAACCTCTCCAGCATGTGTTGTCCCTTGAGATTTTCATCTTGGCCATTCTGATGGGTGTAAGGTGAAATCTCAGGGTTGTTTTGATTTGCATTTCCCTAATGGCTAATGAGGTTGAGCATTTCTTTAAGTGCTTCTCTGCCATTCGATATTCCTCTGCAGAGAATTCTCTCTTTAGCTCTGTTCCCCATTTTTTAAGTGGATTACTTGGTTTGTTGCTTTTCAGCTTGTTTAGTTCTTTATATATATTGGATATGAGTCCTCTGTCAGATAGAGGGTTGGTGATGATTCTTTCCCAATCTGTAGGCAGTCGCTTTGTTTTGATGACGGTGTCCTTTGCTTTACAGAAGCTTTTCAATTTCATGAGGTCCCATTTATTGATTGTTGCTCTTAGAGCCTGTGCTGTTGGTGTTCTGTTCAGGAAGTTTTCTCCTGTACCAATGAGTTCTAGGGTATTCCCCACTTTTTTTTCTAGCCGATTTAATGTGTCTGGTTTTATGTTGAGGTCTTTGATCCACTTGGACTTCAGTTTTGTGCAGGGTGATAAGTATGGATCTATTTGCATTTTTCTACATGTAGACATCCAGTTGGACCAGCACCATTTGTTGAAGATGCTATCATTTTTCCATTGTATGGTTTTGGCATCTTTGTCAAAAATCAGGTGTCCGTAAGTGTGTGGGTTTATTTCTGGGTCTTCTGTTCGATTCCATTGATCCACCATTCTGTTTCTATGCCAGTACCATGCAGTTTTTATAACTGTTGCTCTATAGTACAGCTTGAGATCAGGGATGGAGATACCTCCAGAAGATCTTTTATTGTAGAGGATTGTTTTAGCAATTCTCGGTTTCTTGTTATTCCATACAAAGTTGAGAATTTTTCTTTCCAGGTCTGTAAAGAATTGTGTTGGCAATTTGATGGGAATTGCATTAAATCTGTAGATTGCTTTTGGTAAGATGGCCATTTTTACTATGTTAATCCTGCCAAGCCATGAGCATGGGAGATCTTTCCATCTTCTCATATCTTCCTCTAATTCTTTCTTCAGAGACTTGAAATTTTTTTCATACAAGTCTTTGACTTCCTTGGTTAGGGTTACGCCAAGGTACTTTATGTCATTTGTGGCTATTGTGAATGGTGTTGTTTCTCTAATTTCTTTCTCAGCCCTTTTGTCTTTTGTATACAGGAGTGCTACTGATTTTTTTGAGTTAATTTTATATCCGGCCACTTTGCTGAAGGTGTTTATCAGCTGTAGGAGTTCCCTGGTAGAGTTTTTGGGGTCACTCATATATACTATCATATCATCTGCAAATAGTGATAATTTGACTTCTTCCTTTCCCATCTGTATCCCCTTGATCTCCTTCGACTGTCTTATTGCTCTAGCAAGGACTTCCAGCACTATGTTGAAGAGATATGGAGACAGTGGGCAGCCTTGTCTTGTCCCTGATTTCAGTGGGATTGCTTTAAGTTTCTCTCCGTTCAGTTTGATGTTGGCTATAGGCTTGCTGTATATTGCCTTTACTATGTTTAGATATGTGCCTTGTATCCCTGAACTCTCCAGTACTTTAAACATGAATGGATGTTGGATTTTGTCAAATGCTTTTTCAGCATCTAGGGAGATTATCATGTGGTTTTTTTCTTTCAGTTTGTTAATATGGTGGATCACATTGATGGATTTCCGTATATTGAACCACCCCTGCATACCTGGCATGAAGCCTACTTGGTCATAGTGGATAATATCTTTGATGTGTTCTTGGATCCGGTTTGCAAGTATTTTGTTAAGTATTTTTGCATCAATGTTCATAAGGGAGATTGGCCTGAAATTCTCTTTCTTTGTTGAGTCTTTGTGAGGTTTAGGTACCAAGGTGATTGTGGCTTCATAGAATGAGTTTGGTAATGTTCCTTCTGTTTCTATTTTGTGGAATAGTTTGAAGAGAATTGGAGTTAGCTCTTCTTTGAAGGTCTGGTAGAATTCTGCACTGAAGCCATCTGGTCCTGGGCTTTTTTTGGATGGGAGACTTTTGATGACTGCTTCTATTTCTTTGGGGGATATAGGACTATTTAGTTGATTTACCTGGTCCTGATTCAGCTTTGGTGAGTCAAATCGATCAAGAAAATTGTCCATTTCATTTAGATTTTCAAATTTTGTGGCATATAGACTTTTGAAGTAAGTCCTAATGATTGTTTGGATTTCCTCAGTGTCTGTAGTTATGTCCCCCTTTTCATTTCTGATTTTGTTGATTTGGGTGGTGTCTCTCTGCCTTTTAGTTAGCTTGGCTAAGGGTTTGTCTATCTTGTTGATTTTCTCAAAGAACCAGCTCTTGGTTTCATTGATTCTTTGAATTGTTTTATTTGTTTCTAATTGATTGATTTCAGCCCTGAGTTTGATTATTTCCAGCCGTCTACTCCTTTTTGGTGTGTCTGCTTCTTCTTTTTCTAGGGTTTTTAAGTGGGCCATTAAGTTGCTTGAATGAGCTGTCTCGAATTTCTTCTTGAAGGCACTTAGTGCTATGAACTTTCCTCTTAGCACTGCTTTCATTGTGTCCCACAAGTTAGGGTATGTTGTGTCTTCATTTTCATTGAGTTCTAGAAAGGCTTTAATTTCTTTCTTTATTTCTTCCCTGACCCAGCTGTCATTTAGTAACAAGTTGTTCAGTTTCCATGAGTGTGTAGGCTTTTTGCTATTTCTGTTGTTGTTGAAGTCCAGCTTTATTCCATGGTGATCAGACAGGATACAAGGGATTATTTCAGTCTTCTTGTATCTGTTGAGGCTTGCTTTGTGACCAACTATATGGTCTATTTTGGAGAAGGTTCCATGAGGTGCTGAGAAGAAGGTAAATTCTTTTGTGTTTGGGTGTAAAGTTCTGTAGATGTCTGTGAGGTCCATTTGATTCATGACCTCTGTCAGAGATATTGTTTCTTTGTTTAATTTCTGTTTTGTTGACCTGTCCTTTGTTGAGAGTGGGGTGTTGAAGTCTCCCACTATTAATGTGTGGGGATCTATATGTGGTTTAAATTTTATCAATGTTTCTTTTACAAATGTGGGTGCTCTTGTATTTGGGGCATAGATGTTCAGGATTGTGATGTCTTCCTGGTGGAATTTTCCCTTGATGAGTATGAAGTGTCCTTCCTCATCTCTTTTTATTATTTTTGGTTGAAAGTCTATTTTATCAGATATTAGAATGGCTACTCCTGCTTGTTTCTTGGGTCCATTTGCTTGGAAAGTCATCTTCCAACCTTTTACCCTCAGGTAATGTCTATCTTTGTGTCTTAGGTGTGTTTCTTGTATGCAACAGATTGCTGGGTTTTGTTTACGTATCCATTCTGTTAATCTGTGTCTTTTTACTGGAGAGTTGAGTCCATTGATGTTGAGAGAGATTAATGACCAGTGGCTGTTAGATCCTTTGATTTTGATGTTGGCTGTGTTCATGTTTGTGTGCTTGGTTGCTTTTTGTTTTGCTGTAGTAAGGTTAATTATTTCCTGTGTTTTCTTGACAGAAGCTAATTTTCTTGGGTTGTATTTTCCCTTCCAGTGTCTTCTGTAATGCTGGATTTGTGTGTAGGTATTGTTGAAATTTGTTTTTGTCATTGAATATCTTGTTTTCTCCGTCTATGAGGACTGAGAGTTTTGCAGGGTATAGTAGCCTGGGTTGACATCTGTGTTCTCTTAGGGTCTGCATGATATCTGTCCAGGCCCTTCTGGCTTTCATAGTTTCTGTTGAAAAGTCAGGTGTGATTCTAATGGGTTTGCCATTATATGTTACTTGGCCTTTTTCCCTTGCAGCTTTTAGTATTTTTTCTTTGTTCTGTATACTTCCTGTTTTGATTATTATGTGGCGGGAGGATTTTCTTTTCTGGTCAAATTTGTTGGGTGTTCTGTAGGCCTCATGTATCCTTATTGGCTTCTCCTTTAACTTGGGGAAATTTTCTTCAATGATTTTGTTGAAAATATTTTCTGGGCCTTGGAGAAGGGAGTCTTCTTTTTCCTCTATTCCTATTATTCTCAAATTTTGTCTTTTCATATTGTCTTGGATTTCTTGGACGGTCTGTGTCAGGAATTTTTTGGATTTCACATTTTCTTTGACAGATACATCGATTTCTTCCATTGTATCTTCTACACCTGAGATTCTTTCTTCCATTTCTTGTATTCTGTTGGTTATGCTTACCTCTGTAGTTCCTGTTTTCTTCCCTAAATTCTTCCTCTCCATTATTTCCTCCATTTGTGTTTTCTTTAATTTTTCTAGTTCTATCTTCAGGTCTTGAGTTGTTTTGTTTACTTCCTTCACCTGTCTGCTTGTATTTTCCTCTTTTTCTTTTAGTTCCTTCAACTCTGTCTCTTTGATTTCTTTCAGTGATTTAATTATTTCTTCTCTGAAGGCCACAAGCTGTTTGGCTGCATCTTCCCGTATTTCTTCACGGATGGCCCTAATTTGCTTGTCTTTATCTTCCTCCATTTCTTTACGGATAGCCATGATCTGTTTGGTTTTAACTTCCTCTAATTCTTTACGTATTTTATTTGTCTCCTCTATTATCCTCTTCATCAACATAGATGTAAGGTCCTCTTCTTGATTTTCTATTATGCTGCATTGTTCAGGGCTGTTCGCCCCTGGATGGCTGGGTTCTGGAGATGCCATATTGCTCTGTCTTTTGTTGGTTGAGCCTTTACGCTGACCTCTACCCATTGGGCTGATTTAGGTTTTGGCTGTTAGTTTCTGTGCTTCCTGGAGTCCTGAGGTAGGGAGTATCCCCTTGGCCGGAAGATGATTTTTCCTGAAGGAGTCCTTCTCTGATTTTTGGTTATGGTCACTGTATGGCCAGTGTTTCTCCAGAGATGCCACTGCTCACCTCAGGTTTATAGCCCTGAGTAGTAGCTGTGGTCTATGTTAGGCAGGGGGGGATCTCCTCTTACCCATAAAATTTCTCAAGACAGCTGCCCCACTGCTGGGTTTCTTGTTATAAATTTAGTGTGCTGCTGCTCACTAAATTTCCATGTACAGTCCTCTTGAAGAAACTGCTGATTCCCTAGCTATGGGGTTTTCTCCCAACAGGGAAACTCAGTCTGTTATCCTGGGGCGCACAGTTCTGTCTGAGAAAGTGGGAGGTGCACTCAGCAAGTCTCTGGGCCAAAGGCTGATTGCTCTGCTCTGGACCTGGAGAATGTGCACCTAGGTTGATTTGGCACCTGGGGGCACTGTTTTGGTCTGGAGGCTGGGTGCCTCACTCTGGACCAGAAGCTGTGTGTCTCTGTCTGGGATGGCGGCTACAGGCACTGCTCTGGTCCAGATGCTGTGGGTGCAGCCCCCCTGAAGGATCAGGGATTCCTACAGTTTTGGCAGTCCAGCCAGGGACAACTGGCCGATCCCTGGCACAGTATCTGAGGGCTGCTGTAATGGCTCTTCGACTCCTGCAGGTCCGAGGATGCAGCTGTGTGTCCCAGTGCCCCAGGGGAACGCAACAATGGCGGCAGAGCACAGCGCTTCTGCCTGCACTAGAGTCTGCGTGAGTCCAGGAAGTGTTTTGGTGCTGGGTGTCCTAAGCGTTAGAGCTGCTGACCCCCTCCGCTGGGGGTTTCCTCCTGCCAGAGACACGCAGTCTGGTGCCCTGTTGCCCTGGTGCCCACAGTTCTATCTGAGGCGGCGAATCACGCGCGCAGGCAGGGCTCTGTGCAGGCAGGCGCCTTTGTCCCTCCCAGCTCTGGGTCCGGGCTGGCTCCTGGGGCACCCGCGGAACCCGAGTCTTTTCCAGGGGATGTCTGGGTAACCTGGGGTCGGTCCCAATTGTTTCCTGCTCCGTGGGGTTATCTCTCGACTGGGAGATCCAGTCTATGGTGTTGTGGGCCCACAGTTCAGTCTGGGACCGTGACCAGATCGCGCTGGCGGGTAGCTCTGGGCTGGCGACCAAGCGCCTGGCGGAACGGGGATCTCTTCCGCGGTTTTGCCGGGTGAATTAAAGCTGATCGAATCCCCCACCGTGGGGTATCCTCTCACCTGAGAAACACAACCACTTGTGTTTTATGGCCGCGAGTTCTGATTGCTGGTCACTGTGCCAATCCTGCTGTGCTGCTCCTCAGAATGAGAGTCCTCCGGGCGCTGCCCCACCCACAACTTCTCAAGAAACCATATTTTAAAAGTACAAGATCTTGCATTCTGAAATTAGCATGGACTAAAGTTTAAAGTTCATTTTCCTTGAAAACTTGCTTTGCTTCATTATATCAGGTATGAGAATTTTATTATGCCCATGGTCTAAGTTGCCAAGAAGCTCAGAGTCCAATTATATACCTATTTGTAATGACTGTATTTGGCTTTAATGTGGCTTATTCTTGGTCCCACTTGTTTTCTTTTAAAAATATGTTTACAATTCTTCATCAATAGAAAATACATATGGAAGACTTTTTGGTATTATAATTCACTTTAATGTATAAATAACAATTATCAGTATAAAATTTATATTTTCAAATAAAAATAATTTTTATATGCTAATCTATATACTAATCAAAGTATGCAATTAAAAAAATTGGCTTTTTTAGTTTCTTTGAGAGACTATTACTTAACCAATCAGGGCAGGTTGCTTGTCTGTGGGCTGGAACTCCAGCCTTCTCTTCTTATCACCATGCTTTGCTGACCTTGAACTGATTGATTCTGCCTCCTGAGTCTCTTTCTTTCTTCCCTCCATTACATTTTCAATATCAATTGGGAACACCATTGTCTTCTGGAGAATTTGACATAACCGTCTCACCATTCTCTTTGCTTGTGAGTTTGTGCACATGTGGACTGCACTCCTTTGGCTTATCTCTTACTTACGGAATCAGGTAGGGAAGTGCTTTTAGTAGGGATGCTAAACCTCACTGAGAGCCAGTTCTGTTACAAGAGAAAGACAGTAATGAAGAAAACAGGAGGAATATGAGAAGGGCGCACAATGGCTTAAAACAAAGATGATGGGAAGGGCTGATGGGAAGATGACAGGAGTAAAGAAAGGACTCTGCTCAACAGCAGTGTAAGCAAATTAATAGAAGATAAGTTAACATTTAAGCTAAGCAAATAAAGCTGGAGTATACAAGGAAGTAGAGAGATTAAAAGAAGCGCCGGTAAGCAGATAAACGCATGAACTGGTTTGTGGGTGAGAAACTTATCCAGGAATCTGTGCCAAATAAGTCTGACAAATGTGGCCCTTCTAGCAGGGTGTGGGCTTTCAGGGAGGCCCAGGATTTGGTGATTATGCATTTTAACTGTATTTAAGACAACCCTGATGCTTTTGTGTTCAGTTTTTATGGAAGCATATATAGCAAGGAGATGAGCAAATTTTAACCCATGCTTGGTTAGCATGCCAAGCGAAGTATATATAATACAGGTCGCTGTCAATGACAGAGCTCTCATTTCCCTCGTTATTCTGCCTTCTTTATACCTTTCACTTAATCTGTTTGCCTGGGCATTGTTGATCCTTGACAAAGTGAAAAGAAAACTTACAGCATGTACCACCCCATTGTGTAGACAATGATAACAAGTGACTTGATGTACTTAAAAGTGCATTAGCTTACAGAGTGCATACTGGTGAATGCAAATCTGTATTGAAATAACTTTTTCTATCGGCTAATGGAAAATTGACCGTAGAGCCAAGGCATTAAAAACAAGAGAGATTTGTTGGGAATTAAGTAAGTTAATAGCTTTACTTTGGTACCCAAGGATTCAAGATATTGGAAAAGGAAAGCACAGATATACTAAGATGGGCCTGATTGTTTCCACTGGGGCAGACATGAAATACATGCTATTCATAGTTGAATACTCAAAGAAATGCTATGAAAGAAGTAAGAAATTCATATGTATAAGTAGGATGGAAAATTTCTTTTTGAGAGGTTAAACATAGATTGGAGATTTTTTTTTTTTACAAATTTCTGTACAATCCCAGCAAGTAACATGTCTGCTCATTTGTTTATAATTAAACATTATGATTTTTTTTCTTTATTAATTACACTTTATTCACTTTGTAACCTCCCTGTGGTTCCCTCCCTCCTCCCGTCCCAATCCCTCCCTTCCTCCACCCTCTGCATGCATGCCCCTCCCCAAGTCCACTGATAGGGGAGGACATCTTTTCCTTCTGATCCTAGTCAATTAGGTCTCATCAGGAGTGGCTGCATTGTCTTCTTCTGTGGCCTGGTAATGCTGCTTCCCCCTCAGGGAGAGGTAATTAAAGAGCAGGCCAATCAGTTCATGTCAGAGACATTCCCTGTTCCTATTACAGTGGAACCCACTTGGATACTGAACTGCCATGGGCTACATCTGTGTTGGGGTCTTAGGTTATCTCCATGCATGGTCTTTGGTTGGAATCTGTACACCTAAAGAAACTAATTAAGAGGGAGGACTCTTGCTAAAATGCTCAATTCCTTTCCAGAAAGGCAAAGAGGATGGACATCAGAAGAAGAAGGAAAGAGGGAACAAGTCAGGAGCCTGACACAGAGGACCTCTGAAAAGCTCTGCCCTGCAGACTGTCGATGTAGATGCTGAGACTTATGGGCAACCTTTGGGCAGAGTACAGGGAATCTTAGGAAAGAAGTGGGAAACAGTAAGATCTGGAGAGGACAGGAACTCCACAAGGAGAGCAACAGAACCAAAAAATCTGAGCACAGGGGTCTTTCCTGAGACGGCTAAACATTATGATTAATGGTTTACAATTACAAGTAGATGGATAGTCATCATCTCACATTCTTCTTTAATGGAGAAAATATAGCTTTTCTCCTTTCTCAAAGAAATGTTTTCAGCTGATTTGACTTTAAAAGTAACCTCTCAGAAGCTGATCTTTCTCAGATACAAAGGGACAACATCTCCTAGGAAATAGTGTTTGCTCCACAGTCCTGTGATGATAAAATCCTCCCCAAAGCATATTGTTTGTTTGTTTTTCTCATTTCTAACTGCATTGTTGCATCTTAGCTGGCCACTGAGCAGGCTTAGTGGTCGAGTTTTGAGCAGTGGGCATTATGAAAAGAATGATCACAGCTCAGTTTTTAAGCCTATATTTTAAGTTAGCTATTTGACATATTTTAGCAAATTTTGGTTGCCATGATTTTTGTGCCACCAGAAGGGAAGGGTACTAAAAATGATGAACGGTTTGAATTGATCCGGCAGACATCCAGTGTGTTTGCTGAGAGCAGCAGGAGTGGGCAGCGCCCTGCCTAGCCTGAGGATGTAAGCCTGTGCTGAGAGAGAAGGGCCAAGTAGCCCATTGCTGGTGATTTGTCCTAGAAAGAGGCTATGGCCCAGCCAAGGGAGCAAACTGATCTCATTTTCAGAAACAAAGCTAATGCTCAAACTTATTCTAAAAATAAAAGGCTGATCTCACCCTGTGGTTTCTGTTCTACTCAAATGCTTTTCCTGGGATTGAAAAGCAAAATTAAGGCTCTGTAGCTGAGCAGGCTTGATGGTCTGTGTGCTGTGGTCTGAGTGCGGCTGCTGTGTGCTCTGAGGGGTTTCAGGCGAGTTCCAAAGTCGCAACAAGGAGATCATCCTATGATGTATGTGAAGGTGTATTCTATGAACTGAGAACTCTCTAAAGGACTTGCAACATTCCTTACATCTGTATACCTTCTTTCTGGGGTAAATTCTCTTATGCCTAGTGAGGCATGAAAAGCTGTTGAAACACATTCCAGTCTCTCTCCAGTAAACATTCTCTTATGTCTGGTTAAATCTCGCTTTTCTCAGCGCAGACCTAACTGCCTGGGGCCTGCAGCCACTGAGGCTGAGCCCCAAGTCCTTTATCGGCAAAGGCCAGCAGTACTGTGTCTCGGAGCCCCAGATTCACGCACGGCAGCTGCACCATCCTCCCAGGGCCCGAGTCTGCTAGACGCCATACTAGCTCCGCAGGATCGCGATCACTGACAGTACGGCCCGCCCAATACCACAGTGACAGAGAATACGCTATATACTCACCAAAACCAGACAGAAACGCCATACAAGCTAGACACACCAGGCGCTGGGCCTCCGAAGCTTGGAGAGCAAAGTAAAGAGACCCCAGGACTTCCCAGAAAGCATCTGGACTAGCAACCCAGTCTCCAGTTACAGCGGGACTTTCTAACCTGGCGGCGGAGCAGCACTGAGCTGGCGGGGCACATCAGCCCTCCAGTTTAAGACTAACCAGGGCCAAACCAGAGAACAGAAAGGCTGGTTACCCCGATTCCCACTGACGTGACCACCCTGAAATCTCCAGCTGCAGCAAGACCTCATAACCTGGCAGTGACAGCAGCACGGAACTGGCGGAGCACATCAAAGAAGCAGGGCCAAACCAGAGAGCAGACAGCCCAGATACGCCGATCTCTGCCAAGTGTCCTGCCTGTACAGCTAGTCCTCAGCATACGCTAAGGACACGGGACCTCTCTCAACTTCCTGAAGAATTCTCCAGACTTGAGAGAGAGACAGTACCAGTCTGATCGGCTGAATCCAAAAACAAACAGGGAAGGTCTCAGATAAGCCAATGGCCAGGGGTAGGCGAAAGAACATTTCCAACATAAATCAGGACATCATGACTTCACCAGCAAACCCCAAAATCGATGGATATTCCAATTCATCAGAAGCACAGGAAAATGACCTTAAAGCCATGCTTGCTCAATTATTTGAGGCTCATAAGGAGGAAATGAACAAATCTTTCAAAGAGATGGCCAGTCAATTGGAGGTAAAGAAAGAAGAAATAGACAAAACCCTTAAAGAAACACAGGCAAACATAGCCAAACAAATAGAGGCACAAGTAGAGAAGAAATTAGTGGCATACAAAAAGGAAATGAACAAAGAAATAGAGTCCATCGTAGAGAGACAGGAATCCAAATTCAAACACATAAAAGAAATGGTGCAAGGCATGAAAACAGAATTAGAATCAATAAAGAAAACACAAAGTGAGAAAACTCTTGAGCTGGAGAACTTGGAGAAAAGATCAGGAACCACAAAAGTAAGCATCACCAACAGAATACAAGAGATGGAAGAGAGAATCTCTGGAGCTGAAGACACACTTGCAGAAATTGATACTTCTCTCAAAGAAAAAGTAAAATCAGAAAAATTCCAATCACAAAATATCCAAGAAATCAAGGATGCTATGAAAAGACAAAATCTAAGAATAATAGGAATTGATGAAAAAGAAGACTCCAGGCTCCAAGGTCCAGAAAATATTTTCAAAAAAATCATAGAAGAAAATTTTCCCAACTTAAAGAAAGAGATGTCCATAAATATACAAGAGGCCTACAGAACACCAAATAGACTAGACCAGAAAAGAAACACATCACGTCACATCATAGTCAAAACACTAAATCTACAGAACAAAGAAAAGATATTAAAAGCAGCAAGGGAAAAAGGCCAAGTAACATATGAAGGTAGACCTATCAGAATCACACCAGACTTCTCATCAGAAACTATGAAAGCCAGAAGGGCCTGGGCAAGCATCATGGAGACTCTAAGAGATCACAAATGTCAACC